>NC_053465.1:10141764-10495701 GCF_015227805.2 Hirundo rustica
TACCTACAAGGCACCCTTTCTTAAATTAATGCTTGATAAAGGAGTAAATCTTTTAAAGACACACACTAAAGCTTTGCATTGAAGAGTTATCTTTTGTGTTGCAAACTGTAAGTACTTTTTACTGCTATGGATGTAAGTGAGAGGAAATGAATTCCAGAGGAAAAAAAAAGGAGTCTTAGAAAATGTTATTACCCAGCTAACACCATGGGCTGCTTCTTATCTGTACACAACTAATCACATCCCTGTTTCTTTTTTTATTCTAATGTGTGAGTGGATTTTAGTGCTCATGAAAGTGAAGGATAATTAGTAGGGTAGTGGATAAAGTGGAAGGCCACTGCCTTATCAAAGGCAGATTGGGTCAGCTACACAGAGGCAAAAGAAATCATGATTCCCTTCTTTCAGCTGCTTTGATTTATTACTCTCAAGGTCCAACAATGAAGTTTCACATCAGGGGAGAGAGAAAGAAAAAGAGTTTCAAAGGGTTCATCCTTCTTGACTTCTTAGAAAGCCTTTAGCATATTGTGTTTGTTAGGGCCCAATATCACTGTTTTTTATGATTATTAACTGTCTAGTACACAGGCAACCTCACAGAAACAAAGAAACACTCTACAAGGCACCGATCAAATATAGGGCAAGACAAAATATCTGTCACTGAGATTTTACAGTCTAAAATAAAACCCCTAAAAAGTGGAAGGGAAATGAGCACAGACATACAAAAGGAGCTGCTTTAAGATCACATGCCAACCAACCAGCAAAAATATGGAACAGAAAACAGATTCCCTGATCCACCCCAGGACACGCTGATAAACCTATAATGCAATAATGTTAAAAAATGAGACAAAACTCATTCTCATCAAATCTCAGTGCATCCAAAGGCATCCAACATCTTGCTCAGAACTCAAAAGTGAATTTGTAAAAGGAAACAGGAAATGAAAACTAAAGAGGGTTGACATGATTACGGGGTGTTAATAAGAAAAGACATAACCCAGGGGCCTTGATGTACAACTAGACAACAAGAGGTTACGTTCGGAGTCAGGGCTATGCTAATTTGCAAACTTGGGTCCATTTCATTAAGTGAGCTGAGAGACAGGCTGTCTCAGTCCAGCAGAGAGGGATCTCATTATCCATGTAGGGAGCAAGAGATAAGAATCTTTTAATAATTGCTGGAAAGTTTGGGGTTTTTTTTTATGATGATATGGAATGCCAATTTATGCCTCTCCACTCAATGTGGATAAAAACCAGCCCCCCTCTGGCTGTGGCCATTAGGACAGGGAGGGAAAACAGAGACTAATGCGCTTGCCTGGGAGACCAGTGCTGCAATACTCCATTAAATGCACTCCATATTGGGAACATGTTTGTTTACGGTGCTTGGAGTACTTTGCCAAGGCTTTTTACTTAATTTTCAATGGGCACAACTCTGGGATTTAAGGCCAAATCCAAAGCCCAGTGCAGCCAATGGGCAGGGCTGCCACTGACAACTAGCCTTTGGATCAAACCCTTTCCTAATTCCTTCTTAAGGAATGGCTCTGAATTGACACTCTTGGAAAACGTTGAAGAGCTTATATTACTTTGGCAAAAGTATTGTTTGCAGTGCTTTCCCTTTGTCCCCCTCTCCAAAACACAGCCACGGCAGCCACGACAAAGGAGCTTTCCAGCAGACAGAGGTTTGTGCATCTACTCCCTTCCTGCTACAAGGATTCTGCCCACTTCAGGCTAAGCACAGCACAGATTTTGTGACAGGAGCAAGTTTAGCCTGTGAGGGACTGATTTTGAAAGACTTGTGCCTTTCACATGACAGTACCAATCACAGTTCTGACCACCCCTAAAAGCATTTGCATAAAAAAGCAGGGATAAAGTTAGACAAGGTGTCATACTCTGGTTTTACTGCACAGTATCTGTTAAAATCTGAGATACAGGCACAAAAACTGAGCAAAGTCACAGTAATAGCATTAAACTTTTAAGAGTAAACTTTTCCCTCTGCACAAACTTACACTGCAAGGAAAAGAGGAAGCTGAATTGTTCCCACAGCCAAATCTGTTCATTTGGTTGAAGTCCCTGTACATTAGTGTGGAAAACACTGTCCAGGGAACTCGGAAGCCATGCTTATCTCTAAAGCTGGCTGCATGATTTGTTTTTATGCACCAGGTCAACCTAAGGACTATGTACAACGTATCTGTCTCCTCAGCAGGAACTAAATTACAAGTCTACTCTTCAGCTGACCTTGCCTCTTTTCCCAGTTTCTGGCTGTTCATGAACCATCTTTAATTTCCCTCATGCCCAGTTGCTATTGGAAGTCACTTGGCCAATATCCTTTGTGAAAGGCACTCCCAGTCTTCACTTTCCAGACAGGTCTGGAGACAGGAGGATTGACAAAATGGAAACTGATATTTTTGACTCCTTAATTTGATGGGAACAATGTAAGAATCACCTGTGTGGGCACAGATGCTCACCCAGGATGACAACAGTGCCTCCTGTGAGCATTTAATGGTACTTATATTTAAGGAAAAAAAAGAAGGAAGTGCTGATTTAAGTGTGCCCACAAAGACAAGGTTAGTCAAGGGAAACCCAGACATCTGGGAAGAGGAGCAGAGGTCAGGAGCAGCTCAAAAGGGCACATTCTCCCTGGAGACTCTCTGGCTGCCCTGGGACAGCTCTCAAGACGTGCCAAGCCAACAGAAACTGTCCCATCCCAGCCCTGCGATCGATGGTGCTGCAGTACAGCCCCTCCTCTTCCCACAGCTGGAAGAAAAGAGTGTGAGATTTGCACAGAGCACCTTCTCACAGCCTCGCTGAGAGGGGCCTGATACAGATGGGTTTTGAGCAGCTGGTGTTCAGTCCTCTAAACCAACAGCGCCCACCACCACTACCCCACCCCGCAGGGCTGTGAGGAAATACAAGCAAAGGCTGCAGGAGATCGTTCCCAGCCAGTATTAAATGTCTCTGATGGAGTTTGCATAACACCAGTCATCTGAAATGTCCAGAGGTTCCCTGTAAAGACCCAGGGTCTCTGCCATGAAAACCTCATCATGGTAAAACACATGGTGATGTTTCCAAGCAGATAAATGATTTCCACTAGGGGCTTGTGTGAGGCCACTGAATTCACTTTTGTTTTAGAATTAAGTCACCAAATTTCATCCCAGGTATTTAAAGAAGAAAAACTGATTTTTTTAATGGGACACTCCTGAGGCTTCACTCTGGCTCCTGTACTCTCTTCTGTCTACTGCCCACAGTTTCCTGTTTTTAAGTTAGGAAGTATTTATCCTCGTCCTGAATTTATTTGCAGTGTATTGAGATAAAAGTTCAGCTGTAATATAATTGAAATTAAGTAGGGTAATAAGCTCCAGATTTTTAAAAACATATTAAAAGGAGACCTCTCTTTCTCTCTGCTTATTCCTCATAATTACAATATGAATTTAAGGCACTATAAAATTAATAGAAACCTAACTGGTGACTGAAGTCTCCTACACAGGCAGACAGACAGCCTGTCCCTGCCCGTGCCCTCCAGCTGTGACTGTAACCCTACACATGATAACAACGGCTTTACCTCTAGGCAATCTCATTTATTGACCCTTTAAGACGGATGTTAAAAGACCAATTGAAACTAATAACGTGGAATGCTTTCCGTGAGCTCAAACCTTGCCCATATGCAGAAGATTTTAAATTACTCACCTCATTACATGCCACGGAAAAGCTGTGGGAAAATCACCCTCTACTACTGACTTTATATATATATATGTATGTATGTATGTATGTATGTATGTATGTATGTATATACTCAAACACACAGGGAGATTTGCAAGCTGGAAGTACAGATATGGTAAATTCACCATTAGCCTATGATGGATATGGTTTGATTTCATGTTTTAGGGAGGTTTTGGTAAATTTGAATAGTAAAACCAGTTTCCTTGTCCCATTTCCTTGCAAGATGTTTTTGGCCTGATGCTGGTGTCCAAGCAGGTCAGGGCAGAGTGGGCCGTGGTCTGGAGATGTCACAGCCACTGTCCCATGGCCCTGAGGTTCTGAAAAGGATGCATTGTGCCTTTAGGTCCTCTTAAGAAAAAAATCTTCTGTTTTTTGTGCTCTCATTTCACAAATAGGTGTGGTCGTAGCTGGAAGGCAGTGGCTTCGTGCTCTGAATGCAAGAGGGAGGAGATGGAAAAGGAGGCTCTCGTTAGCAACTCGAGAAGATGAGCCATTGTGTCCAGCCACATACCTGAGATGTGTACAAGCAAACCAGGTCTGTGCACACAGGCATATTCACTCAAGTGTAGGATATGATATAATTATAGCCAATTAAATCATTTTCCCTAAGATGCTTTTTAGAAATCAAGTTGTTACTTATTCATCAGGCTGTCAGTAAACACAACTCTCTCACACACAACATGTTTAACTTCTGCTCAGGTTACATTACTCGAACACAATCCTCATGGTAATTACTGACTCCTCTATCAGTTCCCAGCTTTTCCAGTCTCCTGCAAACAAACAAACAAACAAACAAACAAACAAACAAATTGAGGGAATTTTCCTTTACCCATTTGAGAATGGGAAAGAAGAGTCACTCTGACCCCAGTCCTGGGAATGCTCAGTCATGCCAGCACCTTCAGATTAGGGAAGAGGTCACAAAAAAGAATTGAGAACTTCAGCTTTACAAAGTTCAAGGCTTGCTTTGCTACATGCGCATTTGAAAGTGATTCCTATTCACTTCACAAATATATATATATACACACACATATATATGTGTGTGTGTGCACACATATATATATATATATGCTCTTTTTGGTTCACAAACATACTTATTTTTGTCAGTTCATATACATATATTATATATATATATATATATATATATATACACACACACACACACACATACATACACTCATGTGTCCTGTAAACACATCCAAGTGAGCCCTGGGCCCGCAGCCCAGCTGATTGCAGCTCTGGGGGTTAAGTTAGTTCTGGCTCAGTTTTCTGAATTATGTCTACACTTTTCCCTTGCATCAGGCAGTTCTTTCAGAGGCACTTTGTGTGGCAGTCACAGATGAATAATGATGTATTGCCTGGTCCGGAAATGTCAAGTGGACTGATGAGAAGTGCATTTCGGGATGTTCCTGGCAACAGCATCACTAAAATCCAGTATGCAAAGCTGAAAATCTGTCCTATAACCCCTCTACAACCAGGGCTTGTCCTCAGCATCTACCAGCTAGACCCACTTTAATTCACCACAAACAGTTTCTGTCTTTATCCTAAAAAAAGTCATGGAGCTTAAACAATGTTATTTAACCTCCCGTGTCCTCTCCCCATATTTCTACCAGCGCCAAACACCCATAAACTCATTCCAAAAAGCCACACGTTACCCAACCAACGCTGCCTAAGGAAAGCATTCAGGAGTGTTTATGGGGCAGCTGAAGTGTAATGATTTAGTAGATGTTTATAAATGTTTATACTGTACAGATTAACATTCCCCAGGGGGCCTGTAATGAAGAGAGTGCTCCAACTGGAATCAAACCAGCCAGCCTGGGCTGAATGAGCATGAATGAATCCTGCTGGCCTACCTTCGTGAGCTGTTTACTCAGTTTGAACGGATTTCCTCCATCCATGCTCCTTCGGCGTTTTATTTTGGGAGAGGCAGTACAGGAATCTGGTCTCAAAAGAAGCACAGTTTGGAAACGTGTTAGAAAATCCAGCCCATCACTTGGATGGTAGGAATTACTCACAAATTGCACTAGACAAAAAAACAAAGAGCCCAACCCCTGGGCTGTGGAAGTGGAGGCTGAAACTCCCGTTGACTTCAAAAGGAGCTGGGTCTCACTCTCAGAACCTGGTTTTCAAACATCGTTTCCAAGTGTAAACACTGACAATCATACTGAAGCAGCCAAGCCCTGCTACTAGACCTTGGCTTTTACAGTTTGTTTCACATTAGGCCACTGTGGTTAAAAAACGTGAGTGCAGGCAGTGAGACGTTGTGCTGGAGGTTCCCAGAAATGGCTGATGAGAGAAATACTGAGTTATTGTGGTGGGCAGCTTCACCAAGTGTCTCCCTGAAGGTAATGGACAGCTCTTATTCAGAGTAAATGAAGGAACAACTTCAGTTTGTTCGGCGATGTCTTAAAGAGTGAAAATGTCTGCTCCTGGTACTGGCTGCATGAAATGGGTTTCGAATTGCCATGGGTTTAACATCTTGAGCACCAAACTCAAAAATTAACACTGGGAACTTTTGGATGAAGCTGGTCCTGCCTTGATGCCTCAGGAAGCAATGAGCAAACAGGTTTCAAAAGATCCATACAGCAGTAATGAGTGGGAGAAGCAAGAGAGGAAGATCATTTCTTTTGGGCATGGTGCCAAGTGGAAAGAAAATCAGTCTTTGAAATCACAAGTAAAGAAACAAACCCCTCTGGATTTCTGCTGTGGTCAGGAGAGTAAGATTTGTGTACGTGACATGTGTGTATATTCAGAGAGTGAATCATCTCAAAGGGGCCAGGGAAGGGTGGGAAGAGAACAGGAAGGATCATGGCATGGCCATAGTCAGCAGGGGTCAAAAAGAGTGGCCAAAAACACCAAGCAGAGTGAACGGTATCTTCAAGAAATCTGTATCTTCTGCTGCCAGTAGATTTGTGCAGAGGGCTTTTTTCCAGCTGTGTTTTTTCTTTTGCTGCTGTGATAGGATTTCACACTTCTCCAAAAATTATTTTACCTCTGACTATGATAGTGACATGCCTGCGTAAGACAAACAGCAGCATCATGCACTTCAGGTGTTCTCAAAGTAAAATACCAAGTATTCCTTGCAAACTCTTAAACCACAGCACTGGAAGCTGAAAATGTGTACTCTGATTCTGGAGGCTCTCCATGGGTTAGAGGGATGGAGGGGGCTCAAGACACAAAAGAATTACTTTCAATGTTTCTCTGAGATGTTTTTAAAGGCTCAAAAATAAGTCTGCTTTGAATCTTGAATGGGCACAGTGGACAAAGGCAATTTTGTTTGCAGTGGTTTATTTGCCCATCTCTTGAAGCTCATTACAGTTGCTGGCAAACACTCCTGGTACAAGTTCTGTGCTGTAACCCCACCTGGCTCTTTAGAGCAGTGGAAAAGACAGATATTTGAAATCTTCTAGAGTGCAGTAACCATCAGGTAATTAGCTGTAGCAGACTTGCAGAGTAGGAAAGGCTCACGAGAGCTCTGAAATGAAAGCAAAAAATGCCTCATGGAACTAATTTTAGAGTGGCTTGAAGTATTTAATCCTGCAAATTATTGCCAGTGAGGAAACATCAAGGTACTGCTGGATCTTAATAGTGGCAGAGCAGCAGGAATGGTTCACCCTAAGCTGCCTCCTGCTGACGGCTAAGCAATCAGACATGCTTTTCACCCCTCACAAGGTGCAGGGGCAGCTATGTTTTGTTCCCAGTGACTCGCAAAGTGGCATGGAATTGTTCCTCACTTCTTTGTGTCTGCGAAGGATCCTTTATCAGAGAGGCCAACTCAGCTCTACTTTGCAAACAGCAGAGAATAGAACAAGGAAGAGGAGAGCAAACTCTGGGGGTACAGACAGCATCCAGCACTGCACCATGCTGGACCCCTCTCCCATGGGGGCTTTCTTTCCTTCAAAAAGCAGGGAAGGGTCTGTAGAGGGGCACTTAACTCTTCCATAACTAGGACCTGTCTCATTTGGAGAAATACCTTTCTGACTTCTTGCTCTGCTTGTGAGTCCTCATTCATGAAGCTGAGGAGATTGGATTCATTCTTCCATCTCTCCAGGAGTCAGTTTCTCCTGTGTGGAGAAATTAAACATAAACCTTATGAGAACTGCTTTTAGCAGCAAAAAATACCAGATATGAGACCAGAAACAGATTTCTTAGGCTTTTAAGCCCTATTTGCCCTCACACAGATCTTCAGATCTGCAAACCCCTTCTATATTTTCACCAGACATCTTGTGAGGAAAAAAGGAAACTTCTTGTTTCTTCCCAATGGGAAGAAACTCAAGAATCCTGTTGCTGGGATGGTTAAAACCCCCTTCATTTGATTTCCAGACAGAATTTATTCATAGCCACTTAATGCCCTTCTGTTCTTTTGCCAAAATATTCTTCTATCTTTAATGAGTACTTTGTCTAGCTCCATGAAAGCTCTGCACTTGATTGCTACAGAACTTAGAAGTTCCCTCTTCCACAAGCCATAGGAAGAATTGTGAATAACAGAATGTGCTGTAGTTCCCCATGCAAATCTTGCAGGAGCCCATCCAGGTGTGTGTAAGAATCCAAGCACTAACCTCAAAACTGTTTCCACTACCAGCTCTCCCAGCTGTAAAGCTTTTCTCTTCATTTAAAAGCAAAGGAGTGCTAATGAGCTACACTTCAACATTTGCTTGAAAACTGTTTCCTAAACAGGAGAGCTGCAGTGTCTTTCCAAAACCCACCAGGCACCAAGAAGCATTTCCTTTGCAGAGGTAAGAATGAAGATCCTGCACATTTCATTGAACAACAAGGATATTTTGAACTCATATTTTTTTTCTTTCTAGGCACAGGCATCCTTTTGCACATGCACCCCTTCTATCTGCAAAACCAAGTGATCAAAACATCAGAACTAAGGTTAACCATAAACCCTTATTCATCTGCATTATGAGTCATTCTTTAAATATAGGCTTATGCCTTGTTTTCCACCAGGTTCTACCTCAGGGTGGACTGTGTTCACTAAATAAGCGGATATTAAATATTTTGTCGCAGTGTCATTATTCAGAGTGTGGCTTGAGGCCTCGTTTACCACATACTACTCCAAACCTGCTCGGAAGACACAATTGCTAATTTTCTTGTGAGTTTTTCTAGGGCTCTTATCAGTATGGCATATGAGTGCTTCACAACCCTCGCTTCTCCTAACAACACCCTGTAAGACAAGAGGATATTATTATTCTTGTTTAACAGATGGGAAACTGAAACACAAAGAGATTCAGGTCAAAACATTCTGCCAGAGTTGGGTCCCCAAGCTGAGATGTCTGGGAATTGATTTCTCAGAATGTTTAACGTTGTACATCATCATATATCAGGAGAAATAGCACTGGCAGTGTACTCTGCAAATAGAAACATGGAAAGAAAAATAAAATTAATAGACAGTTGGGAAGAATTTAGTTCAAATTGACTTCTCTGAGGCTGGATGAAAGTTTTGCAGGATTCAGATGCTTGAACCATGAGATCTCACGTTCTCTTTTCAGGTCTCTTTTAGTAGGCTCTCCCTGCTTCCACAGCAAATCCAGTCAAAGTCCATCAGGCATCCGCCTCCTCCTCTCCTCAGCTCTGACTCACGTCCTGAGCTGCTCCACCTTCTGAATTGAATCAGACCAGGGTCCTCTGCTAAATATAGCACATGGTCAAGTAATTAAAGGCTAGACCAAGCACAGGTACAAAAGGAAACCAAGTAAATACTTTGCAGGAAACCCTAACTTCATGATTTCCCGACACCCATTTCTAAATAATAAGCTTTTCAAGGAGAACAGTGTCCCTTACACACACACACGCACACATATATATACTACAAATTTTATACATAAATGCAATTTTAAACTAAAATATAAATGTATTTTTATATGATAAATACAATATATAGGATGAAAATGTTATTATATATGTGCAATAACATAACCCTATGTATACTTATACTTTCATTCCTGATTCATAATCAATCAAAATTTTCCAAAAACTGGAAAACGTATCTGGCATGGTATATTATGCCAGAATGATTAAAGTTTTCAGTTTAAAAATAAAGGTGAACGACTTCTGCTCAATAGGTTTCAGTTCGGCCTTCTAACTGTGTTTTTCTCTTTCAGGAAATCAGGATACATGTGCCTGGGTAAACCAGAACCACTTGTATTTTATAACATTCCCTGCTGAAAACTATGTAGAAGCAGAACTCCAAATTTCCAGTATTCAGGAAATTCAGTTATTTCACAATTTAATTTCTTTCTGAATTGAGAGAACACCTATTCCTCCCTTGCTTCAAACTTCCAAATTCCCCTAAAATTTTATTTGTGTTGGGTTTAAATTGTTCTAAATAAATCAACCAGAGCTGATACCAACACTGGAAATTTTGATGTGAATATTTGGAGCTTGACAGAGTTACAAGGAAATAAAGAAGCCTGGAAAGTTTCAAGCAATCCTTGTTACAGGTACAACACCAGCTATTTCTAAAATACTACTGCAGTAGCTTCTACATTTTGTAATAATAATTAAAAAAAAAAAAAAAAAGACCTTATTAAATGTGTTATGTGCTATTTTCAATACAGTGATACTCAGGAATGTATCCTCATTTTCCAGGTACTTTTACTGTCCCTCCCACTTAGAGCAGAGCAAGGAGTGAGGCTCTGTTCTTTCCTCACACACAGGTCTGTCTCATTTCATAGACTTATGAAAAAAGACCTGACTCTGAACTTTTTCAGCCTAAAGGACCGACCAGCAGCTCGTGTAAGAAGGAGCAGCAGCTCTGAGTTTCCCGTCCAGGCGCAGTGACTGCAGCGGGCAGAGCTAGCCCAGCTCGGCTCCCAGCACAGAACACACACTTGTGGCCACATCAGGGGGACTTCTAAGAGATGAACCCGGGGTTTGGGTTAATTAAATGCCACAGAAAGTTAGACAACTTGGCAGTTTCACTGATTAATATTTTGCTCGTTGTTTTCTTATCAAGGGGACAGGCAATTTGACTCAGTCACCTTCAAAGGACTTGCTGGGGCTTGTGTGAACCTGGGCTTCTCCCCGAAAGGAGCAGTCATGAGAACTGTTTAATAAAAAAAAAACAAAAACAACCTTGTGTCAAGATCTTCTATTTTGGAGGGAGGTGAGAAATCAGAATTCAGCACTCAGCTGAGAAGGGCTCTTTCCGTAATGCTTGGGCAGTGGAAACCTCAGCGCGGCCGCTGCCAGCAGCCAGCGAGGAATTCCCCTGTCAGGAGGGCCATGACTCACACGTGCCCCTGCTGCTCCTCTCCCTCTGATGTAGGGGCCATGCTTGTGGTCTGGGATGTGTCAGGAGAAAGGACCTGGCAGCGCTCTCCTCTGTTACACAACCCCGCTGTCCCTGCCCAAGGCACGCTCCACTCAGGGCAGGGAGCTGCTGCAGGTGGCATGGGCTACAGAACCCTTTTGCAGCGGCTGTTTCCTTTCTCTCTTCATTTTCCTTAACCCTCTGCTCCTCTGGAATAACCCGAGTAGCCCGGCCTGCTCCTGAACAATCACAATACTGTTGTAAAAGTCATCCCGTAAAAATGGGATTTTTTAGTATCAGTTTCAGCGGTGTAAAACGAGGCTCCACACGGAGCAGAGCTGACACAGGTATGGAGATCCCTCATCAGTGTTTGCTCAATAAATTCACAGCAGAGCTGCTGCCACAGCAGCAGGAGTAGTTTGCAACATTTGTATTTGTCCTCTGGCTATTTATTACTGTGTTTTTCATAAGCCCTTTTAATGCCTCAAGGAGTAATTTATGGGGACAGAATAGCACGAAAAGAACAGATTCCACTTATTCAAATCTCTGGATGATGAAAATCACATGAGAAGAGCAGGTTTCACATTGTTTCCTCTCCATAAATGGCTTTCTGAGGCAGTAAAAGCCATGTAAAAGCAAACACAAACACTGTACAAACACCAGGATATTCAGGTTTGGTTGGACTTATCCAAACACTGCCCAGAGATTTTCAGATTTATTTAGGTTTGGGCTCTGTTTTGTTAACTCATTCCATAAAACATTGCAGGTTAGTCTTAATATAACCAACTAGATATATGCACTAAAATGTCTTTTAGCTAATTTTACTGCACAAAAGGATTACTCTAATAAAAACAATTCTTAGTCTAAATCTTGTAACTTTTCAGATTGATGAGTAATGTGCGTGACTGTGGTGTTTCTTTTTCCTTTTTTTTTTGTTCTTTATTTGGCAGTTCTCACAGATTCTGCTTCAGTACATGAAGCAGACTGATCTGGATGCCCAGGATGATCCAACTTTCCAGCATCTGACATGCTGGTAATTAATTTTATAAAATAAGCAAATTAGTGAAGCATGACTAAAAACCTTTTTTTGATCCAGTGAACACTCACTTGTGCAGTGACATTAGGAATCATCACCTTTTAGTGCTGAGAGTAACAGCAGGGGCATGGAGAGGTCACCAAATTTCCTTCCTAGGGCTGGGGGTATAGTTTTAGAGGTGTCTGTCACACACAAGTTTGAAATGAAATGAAATTTCTAAAATAAGTAGAATTTGCTTGAAAAAGGAAAATTAAAGAGGTTTCTTTGGCCTGTCTCTTTTCATTAATCAACATTCTGACTCCCTAACTTCCAGATAAAGTAATAGAATCACAGAATGGTTTGGGGTGGAAGGAACCATAAAGATCATCTCATTTCAACCCCCTGCCATGGACAGGGACACCTGCCACTGTCCCAGGCTGCTCCAAGCCCTGTCCAGCCTGGTCTTGGGCAGGGATCCAGGGGCAGCCACAGCTTCTCTGGGCACCCTGTGCCAGAGCCTCCCCACCCTCACAGTGAAGCAATTTTTCCTAATATCCAATCTAAACTTAACTCTCTTTTAGTGTAAAGCCATCCCCTCTTGCCATAGGATACAATGTTTTCTACTTTAGCTCTACTGTGTTTCACGTTTTGCCTCATGAGACCAAGTACAGGGAGGGATGTAATTCAATAGTATATTTCAAACAACCACAAGTGTACCTGCTTGGCTGCTCATTTTTCACAAAGCCTTTCCAGGAAGCATTTGAAAGTCAGAAGACTGCCCCAAAATTTGTTTGAGTAATCCAGGCTTCATGATTCTGTGAGAGAGAACAGAAAGTTAACTTGAGGCATTTCCTTTGCTGCTTGTCACACCAAAATGCCATAAAGGCAGGCAGAACCTTTACCTGCTTTCCTACAGGTCCGTGGAGAGAAATCCCAACCTAGACCTTCATCCAGCAAAAAATCCTGCGCTCATTCTCCCCTTCCTTCGCTGTTACCTCTGTATAATCAGAGGAATAATCCACAGTGCACAAAGCAGCCATCGTGTTCAAGTATTTGCAAAATCCCAGCCCCTCCAGACCTGAGCTGTGCGAAGCCTCAGGATTATTCGCAATTTCACCAGCCTGATTCAGCAGAAAGAACGTGGAACAATTTCGAGTCACATTTAAAGCTGTTTATGGGTACAGGGAAAAAGTTGTGTCCCTTGAAGAAAATGTAGCTTTCTCTCAGCTTCATTCCTGGGTTGGAGGAGAATTAAACTGTTCTGGAACTTGCTGGGAAGAGGGGAGCAGGGGGATAGAGAAGGACAATTTATCTCTAAATTACATTGCTCTTCAGAGTAAACCACAGAGAGCTGTAATGGGACAAGTAATTTTTTTACATAGTATAATTAATTAGAACCCATAAACCCCAATTAAACAGCGCTTTTGAGACTATCAAGTGGTGCATGTTTGAAACTGCAAATATGACAGTATAAGTACATTTTTATAGCTGGGCACACTCCTCAGGATTATTTTCAGTGCTCTACTAAAATGGGAAATGGCACCAGTTAGGCCCCTGCTAATAAATCGCTTGGAAACAGACGATATTAATAATCTTTATGGGGGTAGGATGGAAGCCAGATGGGGCAGGGAGGGGAGTGTGAAAGTGGCATAATATATTGGCCTGGAAAACATAACCCAGGCCAAAGCAGAAATGTAATCTCGGTGTGTATCAGAGAGGGCTGGGAATAGAAAAGGAGAGGCGATGGCTGAAAGGGGACTCGCCCTAGGAGATCAGGAGGGCGACTTCTGAGGTAAGGCAGGCAACACCCTACAAGGTGAGCATCTGCACGGGCAAGGAAGCAGAGGAAAGCGATGCTCCAGGGGGTTTAACAGCCCCTAGCAAGGAGAGGCTTTGTCCCTTGGCCCGTAAATGGGAAAGGCGCTGGGAGCTCGTCCTGCCCTGGAGGAGCCGTGCGTGCAAGAGATGGGACGTGTGTGCACGGGCTCCACGCACAACCAGCGTGAGGAAAAGCTCCCCCAGCCCTTGTTTATTTACTCGAGGCCCCAGTTGTGTTTCCCTTGGCAGGCAGCAGCCCTGTGCCGTGTGCCAAGCGCTAATTCCCGCTGCCCCGCGGGCCCTGGCGCGCACCTGACAGCCATTAGCGCCCGGGCCCGTTTTGTTCTCACATTTCGGGCACGGACCCGCGGCCACGCACGGCTCCAGCAGACACTCCATCACCTCCCTGTCAGCGGCTCCAGCCCCTGCCCTGCCAGCCAGCACCCAGCTACGGAGGGCTGGGAGAAGCCTCCACCTTCAGAGTGACTCCTCTCTTCGTACAGAGTGGTGGACACTCCACAGAGGCCTCCTTGCTCCTTAAATTGTGACTTTGTTTGGGTTTGGAATTTTATTTTACCCTTCAGAAAATAGCAATGCAGTGGGATAAGTAAACAACTGGTGACGACTGAGCCTTGGAGACAGAACCTGACATTAAATTCCAGCACTCCTGTTCAGCTGTACAGTGCTCCTGTAAAGGGGCATCTTTAACTTATCAGTCACTCGGAAAATTCCTCCAGTCACCCATCAACATAAGAAGAACATTTAATTTAGAAATGCAGAAAACTACACTTTCAGATGAAGGAGAAACTGAGGGAACAGCTCATCTGGATAGAAGGAGTTGTGGCAAAGACTTGCAACATCCCTGGGAAAATACAGGGAGGACTTCAGAGCATCAAGGAGATAAGAGCTTTCTGCAGAAACACTTTGCACTACATGGTTTGCTCTGTGGAGGTCTGCAGAGTGCTGTCACATATTTTATATACACGGGGAGGCCGCTCAGCTTTTAGTTTTTAAGAATCCATTTACTAAATTAGAGAATATTATAAATATTTGCGTTTCTTAAGCCTTATGCCAATTTGGGTGCACTGAGACCCTTAAGCTTTCTTACCAGCATAAATTATTTTAAGATCTGACTCCTTAGCAGCTCTAAATACTGTCATTTTAGTTTGATGGAGACATATCTTTCCTTTCTATTTACTTTGTGCACAATTTTCTCTATTTAATATCAATAGGGATAGAGTCTTAGGCTGCAGACAAGTTTTGGACTAAGTCCTTATGAAGTTACAAAGGAAGGAATGGGAGACTTAAATCACTGGAGAGGTCCAGATTTTCATGAGAGAAAAGAGCATTGTAATTTTTTTCTATGTCAGTCTCAAGGCAATGGGTTTTTCAGTGATCCCTTACCAAAATTTATTTTTAAAAAAGCAAAAATTCCAAACAAGTAAAGACTAATTTTGGACTTGTGTTAGAGGCTTTTTTCCAAAGCTCTCTGGAGCCGGCATTGTTGAATGTGTGGTAATTTAACACAAGACCTTATAGTCAGATCTACAGTTGTAGATCTAATAAAATACTTATACCATGTTTTCAGACATTGCAAAAGCAGTATTTTACCTGAAATATATTAAGTAGATGCCGATATTGACATTTTTTCCTAAGTCTGTATGGTTTACATTAACTTCTCTACAAGCCTTCTGTACTTAAGGTCTCACTTCTTTGTTCCTTAAACTGTTGGGTTTTAATTGTCCTAATCCAAAAAATAAAAATGTGCTCGGCATTGTACGAGGCATAGTGAGATGAAGAACCCTCTCCTCAATTTATGCAAAAGACATGGCAAAAATAATCTGTCTGAACGCTGCAGAACTGGACATTTAGTAGAGATTCATGAAGACAAACAGGGTCATCACATAGTGAAGGAAGGACAGAAAAAAAAAAAAAAAATTCCTTAATCTTAAATCCTGGTTTAGATGTTTTAAGGAAAAAAAGCACATTTTAAGGAAATTGGAAAGCTGTGACTGCAGCAGACTCACGGTCTGGTTTTTGAGAGGGTACAGGCACAAAGAATATCAGCAACCATCCACAGGATGGCAAATGCCATTTGAATAGACATGTGTCATTGCTGTACCGCAGCCAAGTGAAACTACAAACACTATTAAAAGTATAAAGAGGCTTTAATTTACATTCCTGCTAAGGCATCTTTCTGTTGCCAGAACATTGCTAGTGGGCTTAGTATAAATGAGAATCTGGCCTTAATATTCTCAAACAGAAAAGTGAAATACACAGACATATTGACTTGGATTCGTGTGCTCTGTTCTGTTAACCCAAGGTATCTGCATGGACCAAAACTGGCAGAAAGAATATGAATCTGTACCTACAGTGCATAGCAGCTTCAGGGAGCATAAATGATCTGGAGAGTCACTTCCTATGACAGCAAAATCAGCCCTGTAGAATCATAAACGTTGGAAAAGTCCCCCAAGATCATGGAGTGCAACCATTAACCCAGCACTGTCACATCCCCCATTAAAGCATGTTCTGGAGTATGCATCTAAACATTTTCTGAACACTTTAATATTGTGTATTTCCTTATTTTTATCATCACATTCCACAACACTACACAATTCAAAACACTGTCTACTTCATTTCCCCCCTGCCAGCTAAAGCCAGAACTCCAACATCCACCTAAACACAAGCCACCCAGGAAGATTCAATACTTCATAACAAACTTCAGACTTCTAACACAAAAGACAAAAACCCTTGAATGCAAGCCCTGCTTGGGGAGGAAGTTGTGTCCTTTGCTGGAGAGAGGCACAGCAATAAAGCAAAGGGCAGCAATCCCTGCCAATGCGACCAGGGGCAACACACACCAGCCAGGAGCTGGAGGAGCTTCCTTCTATCACCAGAAGCATCTCTACACCCTGCCCATCAGCCCAGTTTTAGCCTTGGCCCATTCCAGATGCTCCAGAGGAAGAGGGAAGAACAAGCAAACCCAGAGGGCAAGTTAGGCATGAAAAGGGGGAGAAAAAAAACCAAACAAAACACCATCTCATGCCTGTGGGGAAGCCCTCAAGCAAAGGCTGTGTTTCAGACTCTAAAAAAGAGCTTTCCACCAAAAAGAAAAAAAAATCATCATATGAAAAACACAGGAGAGGAAAAGGTAACTCCAAACACATGTAAGCAAGTGGCAGGAGAGCTGGAACTAGATAGATGAACTTTAAGGTCCAACCAAAGCCTCTCTCTGATTCTATGAAAATAGGCAAAATTCTGAGGTGTCTGAAATCAATGGCAGATCCCTCAAAATTTATTTGTGCCAAGATTCTGAGGTGAACACATTTAAGTGGATTCCTTCATTTATTTCTAAATAAGAGATGCGTAGCTCTTGAAATGTCTTCTTGGGATGTGTTAATTTTGATAGGAAAATGAAAGGTGCTAATTTGTCCCTGTTGCCGTATAATATTAAACAGTTAAATGTGGGCTGATTTTGGAAACAGTTCATGGCAGACACACTTAAAAAAATAATTCAAAAGGTACTGAAAGAATAATCTTTTCCAAATCTGTCAACAATATTCTATCCACTGTTCCTGGCAAGAAATATAGCTTAATTTGGTAAAACAATCACTTTTGCTCTCCCAAACATTGTAAAACAAGTGGAGTCATGGAAAGAAAAGCGAGAACATTAAAAAGACCCTTGATAAATACTCATGGCTGTGCTGCTGTTATCATGGGGTATTTTCAAGGACCTGCACAGGTTTTAAAAGTACAAATAAATGAGGAGGGCAGGAGGGGGCTCAGACTGCAAGGGCTGAGGAACTGCAAATTCAATTCACCGCGTGGTTTTGCTGTGAATGCTTTTCCAGCTCTCACACCATTACATAGGATGTAGCATCATAATGATGTCAACTCTTGGACCAAAGAACAAGCTGATTTAGATTTTATGAGGGGAAGGATGAATACTGTCAAAGGAATGGTGAACAGAGTAATACAGAACTGGTGGGATCACAGTTCAGGGAACTCATGGTTACGCTTTGAACTATTTTTAGCAAGGTACTGCAAGTTCAGGGATAGTTAGATGGAAAAGGCCTGCACAGCTTGAGCAAAGCACTGCCTCTCAAAGCCCCTCAAAATTGATAATTTTCTACCAAATTTGCAGGGAGACATCAAAACCTCTCTTCCCTTGTGCTGAAGGTGACTGCTGCAGCAAGGCTGCTCTGTGTGTGTGAATGAGCATCAGAGGCTGTGCAAAGCTGTCCCTCCCTGTGCCCCAGCCTGGGACAATGCACAAACCCTCACCTTGCATTCGAATCAGCACACACCCCTCTCTGCTTTCTTCAGGATTCTCCAAGGCACAGGGCAGCAGGAGGGTGCAGGATGCAGGCTCCCTCCATCCCTGCCTCGCCTGCAGCAGGAGCAGCTCCTCCTTGTCACTCCCACCTCTCCCAGGGCTGCTGTGACCTTGTCCTGCCCATCCAAGGAGGTTTTAGCCCCAGAATTTTCAATCTCTAGAGAAACACAACCTCCCTGAAATTCAGATACAAAAGAAAGCACAGGTACGGAGGTTTTCAATCTAAGCTACTGCTGCCCCTGCTGTGAGAGCAGGTCAATGAAGACCTTCCCCAAAATCCCTTTGGAAAGTCACTGCAGATGACTTCTGCCAGCTCTGCTATGTTTTTCCCTCCTTTAAATGCATACTTGAGAGTATCTAGTTATTGCAGATCACCAGGAACACACAAGGAATGGGTTGTTTTATAAGCTTTACTACAATTATGGATAATGTTGGAAATATATACTGTATATTTCCTGTATGGTGGGACTGCTACAAGCACAGAAAATCCACATTGAAGGGGATTTCTATGCAAGCTATGCAGCAGATGAAGATTGTATTGCAAGCTTGAATTACTGATTCAAGCTGCTTCTTTTCCTCTCCCCACCCACTTCTCTAATAGCTTTTAAACTTAAATAGCCATATAAGTTAAAATGTTCTTTTATAGGGTGAAATAAACAGATTTTATGGTTCAGAAACTGCAAGTTTAGAGATCAACACTTTACCACTAATTCATGCAGGTTCAAGCTAAGGAAATGGCTCATTTTCCTCTCTACATTCTCTGAGACTTTCCCTCAAAAAAATCCAAGATGCATTTAAATTAGATGTTTGAAAACTCTGGATGCAGACAATGCTTTCTCTTGACAAAGTACATCTAGGTTGCTGCATTCCAGGTCCCAGATCCCATGAAATCTGGGGAAAATGACTGCTGAATACCTCAGATTTGCTGGAAATTGGTACAAAACTTTAGAATTTACTGTACATATTATTGATAGCACCTTAGAGCAAACAAACAGAAAAAAAATGCAACAAAATAATAACAATTTTAAAAAATCACAAGAAAGCTAACATATGCTACTCTGAAAATCAAAATAAAATCTCATGACTGCAAATGTAATTTATACTTAAACGTCTTTTTAACTCTCAAAGTGCTGCAAAGACTATTTAGCCCCAGTCCATTCAGTACAATTCTTTCCAGTGGAATAGTAGAAAATACCAGTTCCAGCTGTCCCAGGAAAGCTGAGGAGAAGCAGGACTGACAAGCCCCATACCTTCTACAACACATTTCCATTACTGGAATTACACATTGGACTTCATGGGTAACTCTGGCATTTCAGTGAGCCAGGGGAATAACCATGACCCAGAGATGTGAATTCCAGATGCACGCAGAAATAATTGGAGGGTACAAAACCCCAGGAAGATACAGCTTGGAAAGCTTGGTATGATCTGAATGCACAGAGAAGTTATTTTCAAACCGAGGAAGAGCAAGAACTTGCTCTACTGAGCAGTGGGAGACTCTGCCCTAAATACGGTAAAGAAAAATTGTGGTGCCCTGATCATTTTATCAGAAAAATTACAGTGATTATGTTTCACTTGTCCATCTATCTGTTTATTCAACCCTCATCACTATGACTTTTGAGTGTCTCATATATCCTGTAACAGCAGGGGAGTATTCTCCTTCCCATCCATCAGCTACATTACCCAGCATTTAAGTGGTTAAAATGGAGGTTTTGTTTCCAAGCAAAGATAATCCTGTTCCTGACGACACCAGTAATGGTAGTAGATGACAGCATAATCAGCAGCACAAGGATATAAACAACTCCCAATTATCCCAAACCAAAAATTTTGAACATCTTGTTACATTTTTTTCCTTAGGCCTTAAAATTACTGAGTTGTTATGGTTGGATGCTTTGTGGTGAATAAATCTAAAATAATTCCCTGGAAAGAGTGAATTGCATCGAAATTCTGTTAGTGCAAAAGACCACAGTACCAAGCTTGCCCTGGCTTTCCCATCCATGGGGAAGAAAAGCAGACCATGCTCTCCTCTGTGGGGACAGGAGATAAAAGGGGAGGAGCAGTGGTGATGGGATTTCTAGGAAGTGAGGAGCAGCTGCATGGAAAACAGGCAAGAGGGAGGGCGCAGTAAGAACGCCACGCAGCAGTGGGATTTCTTGCACTTTTGCTTCTGTCAAAGGGCCAGATTCCCTGTGCCTCCAGGTGAGTAACAAAACAACCACTACGGAACAAGCCCACTGCACGTGAACACAACCTGAATGGAATTTGAGAGGATCCAGCGGTGCTGTTTCCCACACGAGGTGCACGGAGGCACCCGTCCTGTCTCAGAGCTCTCACGCAGATAGGAACACGAGATTCTGGGCTAGAAACAGAGATGTCACAGGACACGGCATTCACATCTGAACACAGATCAAAGTAACCACACTGAGAGCCAAGTCCAAGCTTGGGCTTTGAATATACCTCCAAAACATGCATGTTTTTGGAGCTAGAGTTTGGGTTCTGTCATCCATCTAATCTCGAAATGGGTGGATCAAAGATGTTCAGTCTGAGGCTTAGCAAAGTGCTAACAGATACTTTTGAATAGAAATAGTCCAGTAAAATGCTCCAAGCAAGAAATAAATTTGTTGGTGGGCAAGTCATGAAGTGAAGAAGTGAAACTGGCTGAGGAAATTGCTACGTACCTATTGATTGCTTTGATATGTTACCTTGTGAGGTTGGATTTATGTGCAACAGGAGTGAAGGAGAGGCTTGAGGGATTGGACCAGAAAGTTGGTAGCAATGCCAGAAAAGACTGGAAATTAAGAAGGATGCCCAGTGGTTTGAGCGCTGGCTTGGAAACCAGCTGCAATCATATGTTTGGTTCTCCATCCCGAATTTCCTGTATGACCTTGGCCAAGTCATCTAGTGCCTCTGCTTCCAACGATTCAAATGGAGCTCATAAACCTTGTTAAAAAATAAGAGAACTTGTAGGGATGAAGGACCATCTCTCACCCACTGCATCCTCACAGCTTAGAGGTGTCTTGATATAATCATTAAACAAAGGAGACTGGATGGCTTTCTGAATCATTCCAGATAAAAATACAGGGATAAAACTATAGAAAAGAACTGCCTGCAGAACACTTCAAGCTGTAGGGACAAGCCTGGCTATAGATCTTCCAATGTTTCCATGCTCTAAGGAAGCCACATTGCTGTTCAGGCTATAGGAAAAACACACAAAACTTTGCACAACTCTGGCTGGCACTGGCATTTTCTCTGTAGATGGCACAAGTGCTGTCCTTATTTTCTACAATGTTTATGCCAATGTAAAGTGGAAATAACTGTAGGAATTAATCCTGACATACATACGTGTGACATCTGGCCACATCAACACTGTCATTTATTCCAGAGCATGCATTTTCCTGGCCACCATTTTTCAGCCTACCTTAGTCAACTGCAATAACATTTTTGGCCAGTACAAATTTTTGACCTGATGTCTGTGTAGATCTGAAAGGAATTTCCCTTTTAACACACACGATCTTCCATTAAGCAAAGCCAGTTCCATGATTCCTGGAAGAATGAAGAGGTACAAGTACCCTGTAACTCTGGATCCTTGCAGTTAATGCTTTGGTCTCCTTTTTAGAGACAAGAAGTTAATTCTTTCACACCTAGAGCTGGCAGGTCATTTAGGGACAGTCTTATCACTCCGTAAGTAAAGGTACGCCCCTAAATAATTCAAAATCTCAGATGATGTTTATTCTTTGGCTCTAACTGACCAAGTGCTATGCAAATTTTAGAGTAAAAAACACTCATTCAGGCTTGCAAATAGAATTGCATTCAAGATGGATTACTGTGATCTGGAGGAAACAAAGGATAAGAATTTACTAATCAGGGAGGTTCTTCCCCTGCTGTTACACACATTCACTTCATCAGTAGTGACAGTTAGAGGGGGCCAAGAGTTTCTACTACTGTGTCATCCCAGCTTGGCCAGTAGCATTTGCTGAATGATTTTTCATGAGGAATAGATATCTTTAATGGAACAACACCCTTGGGCAAATGTTAGTATATACTATAGAAAAGAATCAACCACTTAAACACCAACAAAACTAGAAGTTGAATTTCTACTGAAAGCCAAGCGAATTGCATTAAAGGTTAATCTTGATAAAGGTATTTGGGCAATAAAAACAATGAAAATAATCAAGTCAATCAGAACAATTACAATAATCAGAAGCAGAGACATAAAAAATTAAGACAGAGCTTAGGACAAAATAGGGATTTGGAAAGAATTAGAAGCTGAAACTTTTCCTCCTCCTCCTCCTTTGAGCTGTGATTTTCCAGCTTCCATTCAGCTGCTGCTTAAGCCTGATACCTGTGAAACTCATGGCTGCCTGGTACAGCTGTGTTAAAAGTCCCCAGAAGCCTCCACGGTGCTTCACTTACAGTACACAACTGCTCTGCTTGGAGGGGGCAAAGCTGTTGACTTACCACTGGAAATGTTAAAGCAAATTGTGAAACACAAGAGTCATGTCCCAAACCTTGCTTGCTCTTTGCTTTACACTTTTCCATTTTGGGAATGCAGCTCCCATGGAGGCATATAATTGGGAGAAAATGCCAGGAGAAAATGCTCAGGTCTAAAACTCGCCATTTCCTGCCTCCTGCAGGAAGGTATCCAGATCCATGCATTATCTCATGTGAGGACATGGTATTTTCCTTTTCCAAGCAATGTCCAGTTGCAAACCACAGAAGCCTCTTTAGCCACAGAGACATAAAGATGCATCAGAGAACATTCTCACAAATTACATACATCTTTATGCAGAAGTAAAGCCAAAGTTAGCTGCTTCCCCCTGGAGTGCAGAAATTCCTGTACAGATTATACACCTTATTAATTTTGGACCAGTGAACTTTCCTCCTAGCTTATAACAAAGTGTTACATTATTAGTCAGGCTTCCCAGCAACTTTTGATAAAAATGGTGTTTTTATTGCTGTATAAAAAATACAAGGCGAGTTAAATGTTCAGTTTTTTCTTATAAAATATTTAAGTTTATAAACTGTTGCGAACAGGCTTGTGTTTATATAATATTCACAGACATCTGTAATGCCTCTCATGAAAGCTAATGTATAAGCTCTTAGCTACTGCAAAAGGGTTTTAAAGATGCTCTGCCCATCTTAAAGTGTAATTCTACATAGTCTGAAGAGCTGCTTTGATAACAGTTTGTTTTGAGCTTAATGTTTATTCCTCCCACTGCTGTCTAGGCTGAAATTTGCTTACTTTATGAGCGAGGGCCCCAGTGCATTTAAAATTTAAATACCTGACTAGGACACACTTACTCAGCAGAAAGCACACACATGCCTAATTTCAGGTACATGCTTACATCCTCTATGTCTCAGGACTCAAATCATACACCCACATTATTTAACTGACAGAAGAGCAGTTGGGAATATTTCTGAGGCAGAAAAATGTATTTCCCAGAGGAAAGAAGCTCTAATGACTTATTTTCCAGATACTGCCCATCTATCTACCACTACTAAGAAACAAAACAGTTGTTTCAGCTTCTGACTTGCTGTAATTCTTGTTGTGTGTTCCTGTAGATATTTTATTTTTGTTGCTAAAATGATTAGTAAAGCTGCTGAGACTACAAGCACACAACTGCTCCTACATCCAACAAAATGCCAAGCACAAGTGGCATTCTTCTTCCCCCACCAGTAAACTGCAAAGTGTCATGTTTGCACCTTGTGACACTTTGATGTGAAGCATGAGGAAGAGTCAAGAATACTTATAATTCTGAGTACCTTGTTTAAAACAGAACAGTTAGAGAGGCTCTCTGTGGACTTCTCCTCCAGCTCATTTAGAGGCAGCAGAGCTGATGCAAGAGGACTGTAAGTCTCAACCACACATCCTGATGCCAGCAGCTGACCAGCACAGTCTGAACAGAGTCGTGGCATTCCCCTCAAACCTATTTCCACTACACTTTAAGTGTAAACTTGGATCAAAAGTGGTTCTGAATCCAAAGGCTCGCAGTGAGGATCTCAGGTTACACTCATCTGGCTCCACTCAGTGTCTTCAGCGCCCTGAAGCCCAGCAATCACTCTATGGCTTCTGCAGATGGAGCATTTGCAGCATTCCATATTTGAAAAGACCCAGTGGCTGGTGATCAGTACCAAACCACCAACCAGCTCCACTGAATGACAGGCTTTGTGCTCCCACACACGTCACAGACTGAAAAACAATGCTGTAAGGTCCCACTTAGCAATGGCAAAATAGCAATGTCTACTATTAAGGAGTAATTTCCATATCTACCTCTTTCTTCCCACAACTACATCTTATGAGTTCCAACACGGCAGATTGCTGTGATCTCACATCAGGGGCAAGCACTTCTCACACATGCTTTGGGCCAGGTGAAGACAGCCACAAGCTGGATGGCAACTCCAGATCTGAGGAGCAAGAACAAGCTGCAGGAAGGGAGCAGATGGACTGAGAGCAGCACAAGAACCTGAAATGGGGATCACATGAGTGCCACACAGGTAGACCTCATGAAAGAAACAGCTTTGAAATTCTGTGAGATCTATGAGTTCCAGGGCTTGGGACCTGATAGAGAAATACTGCCAGGATCTCACTGTGCACTGGGTAAATAAAGTGCACACTGACCATCTCCCCTGGTCCTTCCCTCAGCCTGTGCCGGGACTTCAACCATCTAAATGTAACCACAGATTAATGTGGTGAGAGTCAGTCAAGTGCTACAAGGAAGTTTTAAAACTCACCTATCCCAGTCAAAAGACTGATTAAAGGAAAGCATGTCACCAGACTACTCCTCTGGGCAGCCATGCTCATAAATAAACACGGTTTGTGACAGTAAAGGAGCAAGGGCAGCCGTAGGATACACTGGAAGAGTATCCTTCCCCTCTACAGCACACAGATGATTCCAGTCTCAGAGCTTTTTCTATTTATTTATGATGACTGACACATAGTTTTTACTCCATTTTAAGGAAAGTTACAATGAGGAGTAACATAATGTGCTGTTTTCCAGGAAACACGTGGCAGAGCTGGTATTCATCAATGTGGAGCACATGTGGTAGGTTGTCTGATGGAAGAGGAAAACCTGCACTCGACACCAAGTGCATTCAGAGAAGACTTAAAAGAGAAACTAGATGTTCTTATACCCCACTCTGTTACTCATACAGTTCCCAAAAGTAACTCTATCCTGCTTTTTCTTCTTTACATCTTTCAAGGGTGTGGGGAAGTATTTGGCACCTTCTGTTGTCTGCATCCCATGCTTATAGATAACCGAGAAATTTTCTGTTTTAACCACATTACATATAATAGCCAAAAATGTAGGGGACTGGAGCTGTCCTCAATGTATTCCCCCACAGCTTTTCTCCTTTGAAGAACACCAGATTTTTATGTTGCTCCCCTGTGCAGTTTACAGGGTCTGCGGTTATGGAGGGGAACTTCCACAGCATTAAAAGGCCTAAATCAACCCCAAGACGAGAGTTCGTAACCTGTGAGAAACAGTTCAGAATTCTTAAATAGTCCAGAGGTTTTTTGTATAGTTTCTACTCCTGTGTTAAGTGTAAGCAAACTATTTTTTCCCATCATTGGATAGGTCTGCCAACTTGTGGGTCTGTCTCCTCGAGAAAACTCATCCTCTACAGTAAATGCAGAAACACCTAATTCCCCCTGAACTCTTGCAGAATGACAGACAAAGCCAGTTCAGCCGATAATTTCTGCTAAACTCACACAGGCAATAATCCTTTCATAGATCCAGCCTTTCTGGAGGATCCTTCTCCACCCACATCTAAATGAGATGAGCTTTGCCAGCCAGGACTGTGCAAACTGGCAGGTCCTTTCTTCTCTTTGTGTTTTGATACACAGTGACTTCACCTCTGGTATCTGCACACAGTGGCCAGAAAGGTGCCCACCCTTTTGGGAGGTAAATGGCATTTGGTTTGCAGAGCAACACAGAACAACAGAAATACCTGCACAGACAAACAGCTGTTCCCAAAGATCCTCTGTACAGTACTGATGGCACTGAACATGACCTTCAGAGTCTTTGCATGGTAAATTAACTCTCCTCAAACATGAATTTATAGAAGGAGGGAGAAAAACCCAAAACAAGTCCATCAAAACTAAAGAGCTTTAAACCTTTCCTTTTCAGGACAATGACATTCTGGTAAATTAAGAAAAAAAAAATCTTTTAAAATAAATAATTATAAGCGAGAAACAGCATGAAAATATTTCCATCCCTGCCCTTTTTAATTTAATGAGGGGCATTAGTTAATGCTGTCAATAACAGACTGTTGTGGTAACTCATCACTACCACCACAACCCAGCTGTAATCAGACAGAAAGGTACAAAGGGTTGGCCAGTGCAATCATTATCAGATTAAGAATATTCAAAGAAAGAAAAAAAAAAAGGGGCAAGAGTTTGGGGGTTTTTGTTGGTTTTTTTTTAAATGAACCTTTGTTTATTTGATTAACTCCTTGCCATCTATTTTAATTCTTCCCTCTTCTTCATGTAGTCATTTTCCACTCATCTCTCCCAGCTCCTCCGCTTGCTTTGCTTAGCAATGCACTTCTTGCAAGCACATGAAAACTATTCCAATGGTACCAATCATGCACATTCTCAAAAGGCAGGCTTACCCTAAAAAGCACTCAGAGTCAGAACAAGATGCAAGACAAGTGGATCCAGCAAATGAATAGGAGGCATCACAGTGAGACAATTATGATGAATATAAATAAGCTGGCGAAAAGAAATATCATTTCACTGAAACATGCAATTTTGCTGAACCCAAAATCATTCTTGGAGACAAATCTATCTTCAGAGAGCTTTCAGGATGAGGATTTTTGAGGCTGTGTCAGCTGTGATCAAAGGGAGCAGCATCCCAGATATTTAGACTGAGTCTGTCCTCATCCTGCAATGGCAAATCCTGAAGGTGAGAATTGCCATTATCTGACCATCTCACGGTGCAAAGTCCACAAGGGCCATTTTTGGGAAGGAGAATGCTTTTAAAGCCAGTTAGTCCACGTCCTCTCTTGCTCTTATTTGAAGTCACTGTGCAGCACTAGGTAGAAACACCTGAGCTAATCCAGCATGGAGCAGCTGGAGTAGAGAGAGCAGCACAGACACGCTCAGAGCTGTCAGGTGGAGCTCACCACCACCACACACGGCAGCTCAGGCAGGTACAAGACTGCACAGCCTGCTCTGGACAGCCACAGCCTCCTCTGGACTCTGCACACCCCTCTCTGCTTTAGCCTGAACAGTCAAAGCTGTAGCAGCTCGTGGAGCACTGCACATTTCTGACAGGGTGCAATGAGTCAGACAAACCCCATCACCCAAACACTGCCAGTAACTCTGGTTAGCAATGATCTACAGGATGAAAAACGTCCAGCAAAATACAGCAGTTTGGAGGGGTTTATTGTGGGTTATTTCTTTTCCCTTTTTTCTTGCCTTTTTGCCCATTAGGGAATTATTAATGGCTCCAAACTGATATTAATTGGCTGGCAGCTCCGCATACATTGTCAAAGTGCTGGTCAGCTGGCGGGCACAGCCCGCTTTCCCAGCAGATTTCTTTCACAGCTGGATTTGCCATCTGAAAAGTCCTTCCCATTTCCAGCTCTGCAACCCTTCCAGGCAGAAGGGAGAAAAGGAACAGACAGATGCCTTTCCACAGAGATGTAACAGCCCTAGCAGGTTCTCAGCATGTCAATAACAATCTAATCAGGCTGCATTATACTGAGGGGAAAATGAGGTCTCTGACTTTGCCAGAACACTTCACACATCCGCTTGCTCTTACAAACACATACAACACACTCCAGTTTCCAGATGCAGATAAGGATAACCACAGCGTAGAAAACAATCCAAGAACTAGGCTAGCCAACTCCTAGCTGGACCTCAGCCTCTTTCCACCTCCTCTCCTTGCTCTGGAATAACAATCGCTGCCTGTAAATTTAATGAAATTTCACAGACAACTGCTTTGTGTTGATGTCACAGAGAGCGCCCTGCTGCTCTGAGCATACACAGGAAAACTGTCCCACCTTGCATCTCCCCTGTCCTGGGGTAATCACTGGGAAACCTGCAAACCTAGACACGTCCAGAAAGCAGGAATTTGTCCTGGAAGAGTCCTGATGGCACTTTGAGGAAGAACAGCTGCAGGGAGCTCTCCTCCCTACATGGCCAACCAATTGTACAGAAATATCCTGCAGCTCACCAAAATCTAGTGCACCAGGATTTTCTGTGCAGTCCAATTCCTACCAGAGCTCCCTCCCTGGGCAGGGCTGATTAAAGCTGACCTAACCCCGATGTAAAACTGAGGGTCTGATCTTCAGTTGGCCACAGTTAACCTGAGTTAGTCACTGACTTGTGAATCAGAGCAAAGAACCACCCCAGACAGCAGAGCTCTATGCTGGATGCTTCTCCAGTGTGCTCCAAGGCAAGGACTCATATCCAGTAGAATTCTGTTCTTGTAGGGGGAAAAAAAAATAATTAAAAAAAAAAATATATATATATGTATATAAAGCAGCAAAATAGGATTCTGAGTCCAGACTCACTGCCTGCAGGAAGGCGGGGGATTTTTTTTTTTTCCTGTCAGATTACCTAAAGGGAAAAAAAAAATAGTGAGAGAGAGAAAAAAAAAATTACTAGCTCCAGTGAATGAAAAAGAACCTTTTAGTCCAAACTCCTCAGTCAGGCCATCCAAATTTCCGGTTGCCTTGATCTCTTTTCCAGCCAATGAGCTCCTCTTAGCCTCTGACTGATGGTGTTGTATATTTAAAAATGTGTTTATTCTGACAATTTGCTCCTCTTTTATGTAAGAGGACAGGCAAGCAACTCATCCCCAAAACCTCAAGGAAAGAGCACAAACCTTGGCTGCAGGACTATTTGGCTCCCTGAAGACTGTTGATTCTTGGACAAACTGTTATTCCATCCCTAAAAGATGTACTTACCCTGAAAAAGAAAATGCACACACAAACATACAACTGGGTATTAAGAGCCTTGGTAGATCTGTGACTCTGGCCTTGTGACTGAAGTGTCAGCTGCTTCTGCAGAAATGGACAGGGTAGTGGAAAAAAAAAAAAACTCAAACCAAAAAACAAAGGAAGGGCGAACACTGAACTGCCCACAGCTGGACTGAGCTGAACTTCCATGGCTCAGCCACTAATGCTGGGCTCTCCTCAGTGCCTCAGTGTCAGTGAGGCTATGGAAACCAGAGAGGCAAACAAGTGGGAATTTCTAAACAGATCAAGGGCTAAAGGAAGGGGAGAAAAGGGTGTGGGGGAAAGTAGTCAGAGCACATCCGTTTCTGCAGAGGGCTGTGTGTTTCTCAGGGTACCCAGGAGAAGGGGAGATATGCCTGTACAAGAGAGGTCAGCGGGTATCAGATCACATCACCCCTTTCCTCTTCCCCTTGGCTGCCTCTTAACACTCCCTTTTGAGTGCATTTCCCTTTGGTTGTGGGAAAAGCATATTCCACCAGCCCTCTTAAAAGACATGTTGCAATGGCACTGCCTGAAATAAAAAGCAGATTTTTGCCTTTTGAGACCCCTGCCTTAGCCTCTACTGCAAAGGCTTGGCCTTAATCTGAGGAAATCTGGACAGGACTGGAAAGGTGTGCACAATCCCACTGTACTCTCAGAGAGCACATGAATTAATCCAAACAGAACTGGTGCGGCTTCTTAATCCCTTTCACTCCCTTTTCCTAATGAGTTCACCCCTGGTTTTTACAGGAATGTCTGCACAGGCATGGTGGAAATACATCTCCATCTCTGCATAAGCCTCTGCATGCTCTGGGGTCAGCAGCCCTGGAAATGATGACCAGAGAGCCACATGATGAATGGAGCACAGGGACCAGATTAAAATAGATCTTCAAATACAGTCTAATTTAAATATATCCCTCTACTTTTGTTACCATTGGCTAGCCTAAACTACATTTAATGTCTACTATTTCTCTCCTTTTTTGCACAACCTATTTGTAATTAGGAGAGGTTGCCTTTAACCGAACCAAAAAGAAGCACATGAGCTCATTGTCTCCCAGGCCGCAGCCTCACTCTCCATGGCCCCATTCCCAAGGGTTTCCCCAATGAAGGTCACTGCTGATTTTCTGGGACATGACCCAGGTGCTGTCCTGGGGAGAAAATGGGCTGAAGGTTTCACTGAGGGCTGGTCAGGAGAGGGGACATGACCTCCATGGAGGTAGCAGAGAGCCATGGGAGCCTTGGGAAGCACCAGCCGGGCTGAGTGAGTCCCTGCCCAGCCCCTGCCTCCAGCTGAGCTGCTGGAGGAGCCCTTGGCCAAGCGCACCCCGAGCGCCCCGCTCACAGTTCACAGCCCCACCGGCAGGACCCGAGTGCTCTCCTCCACTCCCACTTCCAGGCTGCTAATCAGAATGGAAAAGGATAAGGAATTCACGCCTGGTTATCTTCAGATGGCATCGACTCTGGAGTGCAGCCAGACTGCCATCCTGGACCGGCAGCTTCCTTGCAAAAAAAAATTCCCTGCAAATACTCCTACCTGAGGCAGTCCTGCATTTCCCACCCACATGGTTTTCCCTGAATCTTTCCAGATGGGACATGTGGCACTTAGGGACATGGTTTAATGGTGTAATTGGCAGTGCTAGATTAACAGTTGGGCTCTATGATTTTAGAGCTCTTTTCCAACCTAACCAGCTCTGTGATTCAGACAGTGCTGGAAGGGCTCGTGACCTGCAGGGCACTGTGTCAGGGCTGCACTGATCCCATTGATCTCCTCCCTTTTCACTTGGAGGAAAGCTCAAGTTTTCAAAAACGATTCTCTTTAACCTCTCTGAGGAAGGAAAGATCTCAGGGATTTGAGTGCTCATGGTCTTAACGCTGCATTAGCCGGCAAAGGAGCTTGTTTGGGATTCTGCTCAGGGAAGGGAGGCTCGGAGGAGCGGGGCAGGGAATGTCAAAGGCAGATCAACACCAAAGAAGATGGTTGTGTTTTTCAACGAGCTCTGCTGCTAAACATGCCAGAGACCGGGAGCTGGGAGGGAGGGAAAGGGTGTATGGTGACACTGAGTAAGGGAGAGAAAGCCTTAGCCAGCAAGGCAAGCACCCTGAGTCACGCTGCTGGGGATGTGAGGCTGCACTGCCAAGGAAAGGCTGACGGAGGAAGTCAGATGCCTGGAGTAATTCCACAGTGTTATAAAAAAAATAAAAATAAATAAATTTACAAAGGGCTGGTGCAATTCTAGCCACAACCAGAACGCAAAATCCCACCGATGTGAACACCAACCACCCAACCACGGCTCCGACTGCCGGAGCTGCCCCCGTCGGTGTGTGCGAGCGAGGGGGTGAGCGGGGGGCTGAGCACGGTCTGTGCCAGGGCTGTGGATGAGCTGCAGCCCCGGGCCCGTGCAGAGCAGCTCCTGAGTGATCACCAGGCACGGGAGGCAGAGAGCTCCATGCCGAGCTCCCGTGGCCATGCCCAGCACCGCCCCACGCAAGCGTCGAGAGGAGCCGTGTGCTCGGCCCCAGCCCCAGGGAGGGAGCCCAGGCCTGTGCCCGCCCTGGAAGCTCCACAGCTGTGAACACGGCCAAGATGAACATTTTCAGATGAGAGAGGAGCTCGTTTTGCTGACTCATAGATGTGATTTTCATAAAGATGCAGGGAATTTGTTGAACTCTGGTTTCACTTTGCTTAGGTCTCCACAGCTTCTTTCCATGGCTATAATCCTTTTCTTACTTCTATTTTCTGCTCTTAAGCCTCCTACATTTCACTGAGCTTTTAATTAGAAATGCAACAATGAAAATCTGATTTTCTTTTAATATATACCAGAAGCACTACGCTACACACCAAGGCCTTTGAAAACACATCAGATTTTCTCTGCCAGCAAACTTCAGCCATTTTTTTTAACTGACAAAGTGTAAAGCGAATACAAAATCCTGTAAAATGAAAATAACCTTTTTTTTCGTCATTACTTAGGCATTAATAAAGCACAACATTTTGTAATCCTCTGAGGACTGGGGTAAAGTTGGGACTGACAACAGGAGGAAACCATATTTCCATTTTATCTTGTAAATATTTTTCTTGCACTGCTTTGCCTCAACACCAAGGGTCTAAGGACCAAGGCACAACAGAAATAAGATCTTTCACTAAATGAACCGGAATAGCTGGGAAAATTAGATAAGTTTCCAGGTGCTTCCTAAGCAGTCTCTCTTACACAGCCACTAAGACAAATCTGTTGAAACCCCTTGAGCTGGAGGGTTCTGTGAGCTCTGCTTAGGTTTGCTTTCAGTCCTTGTTTCCAGATGCACAAGTGCTTTTTACACCCCACCTGACAGAAGGGCAAGGATTAGATCTCTTCAGTTTCAGAAAAGTGTTTCCCACTCCTTAAACCAGCCAGAATCACTCCAATTCTTTAGTAGCCCTGCTGGCTTCCAGGTTCCTTTCTTTTTGACTGTGAACAGAGTGATTTAGAATATAAACACACAAACTCCATTAAAGAAAATCACAGATAAAACCAATTCCCTGATACAAAATGTCATATCCACTCTTCTTAGACCCTTCACAAGTTCAACTCTCACCAAAACTCACATCACATAATGTTTGGTTGCTCCCAGAACAGCGACCTTGTGGTGTAGCTGCTGAGAGCAGAACACATGCCAGCCTGTTTCATACCCCTGTGACCAAGCCTCCAGCCTCATCCCAACTCCATAAACTTCATGGAGAAAGAGGTAGGAGGAGGAGGTTAAAATGCCCAGCAGTGTGCTCTTCCCAGGTAGCACAGACCTGCCACTCTGAGAACTCAGCAGATACAGGTGGAAAACACTGATTCACCGCGGAAAAAGAGGACACCAGAGAACAGAGGTCACTCCTGGTGATCTGAGTGTCAGCTTAGCAGTGTGAGGGGCTTCTGTGCACATGCACTGAAGGAAAAGAGCTCTCAGTGCTGCTAAAATTGATCTTAACCTTTGCAAATAAAAGCGATGATTGTGAAAGAAGTGACAAGGTTGTTCTGGATACTCTAATTGAAAAGTGCTGCCATTTTCCTGCCTCCTCTGGATATGGCACTGCTGTTAATCAGAATTCAATGATAAATAGTGCTGGGAAGGAGAATGGGTTTTATTTGCTCCAAGCAGAGGACAGTCAGCAAAAAAATCCATGAGGGGCTGTGAGGCAGAGATCAGCCTAACCTGGCACACAGACTCATCACAGGATTTCAGCATCATCAGGGCAGCAAGCACCACGTCCAGAGCTGCTGAAGAAGCAGCCTGCAGAGCTCTTTCACACCCCAGCAGCAGACCTCAGCAATGGGGCTGAACTCAGATGCTTTAGCAACAGGCAGTGCAGAAAGCCCAAAGGATGACTGAAGATGAAGTCTTTCTTTGGAAGAACAATGGAAAAATCATCCAGCCGGGATCTGAGTGAGTAACTGGTCCTGACACCTGAACTACCAGCAATCCCAAGGGCTGCTTTAAAAAGAGTAACAAAATCACAAGATTTGTCAGCAGATTTTCATTATGAGGAAGCTGAGGTCAACCATATTTCTAAAATAATTTTCTAGTACATCTTGGTTAGACTTTAGGTAATAGTCCCTCCTCCACCCTCCCCCTCCTTTTTAATAAGTACAATTTACTAGAGTTGCATAAAAATGAGTAATACATTAGTTTCACTTAGACCTGATGTGAAATGAGTCATTTCTTTCCAGCACATGACCAGGCTGTTGTCTCTCCTAAGCACACCACAGAAAGATAAAGATGTTACTTTCTGCCCATAAACAGACACAGTAAATCATCTGATTCTTTGAAGTGACAATGAGTTCACCTCCTGAAAAGGTCCATTTGAAGTGCACCTTTCCCTGTCATACCCACATCCCCACAGCTGTGTCAGGCCCTGGGAAAGGGGCACAGACTTTATTCCCAGACAAACCATGTCTATCTCCTCTGGCTGACAAGGGGGGGAAAAGGTCTTTTTGACAATGGGGCCTCAAAGGGAATGCACATGGCACCTTTATTTGTAAATCCAAGGCTTGATAATCAAACCACTACATGCTCCAGCCCCTTCAGGCTTCAATAACTAGTATTTATTCTTGCCCTGCTTGGGGCTTTTCTGTCCCTCTTATTTTGCAGCTCCGTCAGACACACTCTCTTTTGGAAGGTGGTGGGTCCTGGCTGGGACTATGAAGTGCAGTGATTGTGGAGGTAACATGATGGCATTGAAAGTGCTTTTCTGTCTTCTCCAAGCTCAGCTTTGCCTTTTGGCTCTGTCCTTTATGTTTGAACTAGAGGGAGCTGCACAGGCCAGGGATTCCTTATCTTCTCATAAATCAGGCTCAATATAAGAGAAGCTGACCGACTAAACCAGGACAGTTGGTCTCTCTTAAAACAGAGAAATTTATATTTAAAACTAAAAATGCAGCAGAAACAGACGCCCCAGCATAGGGGAGAGCCCCTTGGCCTTTTTGCCCTCCCACCCCAAAGCAAAAGAGGGTATTTGGCATCCACCAGGCAGGATGTGCTCTGCAGTGCTCCCAGGAGCTCAGCAGCATTCAGGAGCCAGCGCCATCACAGGAGCACCACACCTGCTTCTTCCATACCCCAAATCTCTGTCTCACACACTGGCAGGAGGGATCAACCCTACCTTGGCTCTGTAGTGGCAACAACATTCCTGCAAAATCTGTCACGTTACACCAAAATTAGGGTGGATTCACTGTATTATTATTTTTCTTTGCTAAATTCACCTCTGACCAGTTCTTTGGTAATTATATGGTAAACATAAGTGCAAATCAAAGTCAGGATTAATGGTAAAAACTAAAACAGTTATTAACCTATTTACTTTAACTCAACCTGACAGAAACAGGTCATTGCTTCCAAAAATCTCACCTTAGGGAGGAGCTCCCATGTCCCTTCCACGTCTTTTATACCTTCTCTGGCCTCCTTCACATCTGAATTCACAGAGCATGTTTTAAACATACCAGTGGGCGCTCCCCAGTGTCATTCTCATTGACAGCTCCAATCACTGTCAGCAAATGTACCCTGGCAAGCGTCCCTGATAGAGTCTAACCCAGCCTTGCCCTTCACTGCCCTCCAGAAACCAGCCCATAACTTACTGACTACAGAATTCGTCTTTATCCTTCCCAAGGAAATCTCTTTACTGGACCAACTGACACAGGAGGAAGAGACAAAACACCTTTCCTGCTCCCAAACCCATTCCCAAGGTCAGGAATGGGAGTAGGAGATTTTTCATTCTTGCTGGAGTATTAGCTTGTTCACTGCCTTTGTAGGACTGACTACAGCATTTGCCGTAGTTCCAAATCCATGTGCAAATTTAAAATCTCTTAAAATAGTAACTGATGTGTCAATTAACACATTTTCTGTGTGGGGATGTTTGTCCTGCTCACAAATATCCAACAGCATTGACAGTACCAAGCAAAGTGTTCCCTACATTCATGCATAGATACTATTTGGTGCCAGTGAGGACAATTCAGTGTCTTACTATGCACAGAGATTTAAAGGTCTCCCCCCTGCTTAATCAAAAAGAAATAAGGAAAAAAGGAGAGAAAACCCAAAAATCTTACTGTCACTTTAAGTCAGAGGCAGACACAAGATCTCTCTTCACATTTTTTGATTTGGTAATAGTAAGAAATCATTGGTTTACACAAGACAATGTACTCCTCTGGACTTATATAAATGGGGCCAAGACCACAGTGCTGGTAAAAATTCACAAAAGCTGCTCTCCTGCCTTCACATCTGCCTTGCAGATCCCATGGCACTTCTGCAAACACAACTCCCACCCACTCAGCACAATTCATGGAGCTACAAACGGGTGACCTGAAGCTGCTTTTCAGATCCCAAATCCAGGAAGTTCTCTTGTATTGCTCAAAGTTTGACCCACCAATAGTGAAATCACTTTTTTTTTTTTTTTCTTTAATCTTTTATATGAACTGTGTATCACCATCTCTTCACTCTCTGAGCCAGTTTTAAATCCATTACCTTCCACCACCTCAGTCCTGAGGGTGCACTGAGGTCATGTTTCCTATATTTTCTTTGAAATCATGAAACCTACAGAGAAAGGGGGAGGTGATGGTGAGTAGAATGTATTTTAAGACCTTCTGTAACTCAAGACCTGGAGCTATAGGAAAAGACTATGCATTGCAGCACTGATGATCAAATCATGAGTTGGCAAGACTGGGCTTTCATTCAACTGAACCACAAATGAACTTGAAACACTGACTTGCTTTTCTCCTTTTGATTCAGATCTGCTCAGCATCTTTGCTGACATAAAATGACCAAGGTCATTTCTGGTCTGAATCAACATCAAAAAAGAGAAAGGAAGAAAAGTGAAAATATCACTCCCCAAATCTTCATCCCACAGCATGTTCCAGGGGGCACAACTCGATCATAACTTCTCTCACTCTCCCGTGACCTCTTGCAAAATAAACCCTCCTCACATGCAAGTTATAAAGCAAAGCAGTTCCTTTGACACTGAAAGTGCACACTGGCTGTGATGGCAAGATAAAGGTAATCCAACAGCACACACAATTCCAGCTTATCTTGAGAAAACTGATAGCTCAGCCACAAATGGTGAGGGCTGTGCAGTGAAAGCAACTCGCCCAAGGTTATGGGGGATCCACTTTATCGAGGTCTCAGGCTCTCCACCCCTAGGCTGATTCAGCACAAGTGAGGGAGGCAAAAGTTTGGCTGCACTTAAACGGTGGGTGCTGAGCACCCACACAACCAAGCTGCACAACAGCACTCACCCAGCTACCTTCTCCTTCCCAGACCTCAGAGAGCACTTGTAGCACATGGATGTGCAGCTGCCCCAAACCAGCAGCCAGGTGATGCCTCGCACCATCACCAGCACGAGTCCTAAAGAAGGGTGACTCTTATTAGCCCAGGTCTGAGGCTGCTTCTTACTACAGCTTGTGCAGGAAGGAAGCCAGCTTGTTCTGGATTGTGTTTCCCCCTGTATTTTCAGTCACACGGGCACAGCACATGGATGTAGGAACTACAGCACACAGGGCCATAGCCTCCCTGGGAAGAGTGGAAACCCCCAGCCCCAGGAAGTGCAGGTGCAGCATCATTTCCAGCTCAGGATCTGCTCCTGGGGAATCAGCCCCTTCAACCTCTCACCTTTCCCTCAATACAATCACACCTACTTCACTGCACAGCAGAGAGGCAAACACCAAGATCCAGATCACCGAGGACATTTCAGGTTCCTTTATGTATCAACTGCAAAACCTGAGCCAAGCCTAGAGGCAGCTTTAGGGTGTAGTGTGTATCCAGGGCAAAAACCATTTCTTGATCCTCTCCCAAGGACCTCTGCTTGCCCTCAGACTCACATTGATCATAGCTAAGGAGTGAGAGAGGAAGACCATGTTATATTTTTTTCCTTTAGACAACGCTCCAAAAATTCCTGTGTTTGACTATGGAAAATGCAAATGATGTGGGTGTTTAAACTGATCACCCTGGCAGTGATTTAAAAAGAATCTACCAGAGCCAGGAAACCCCAGATTTATAGAACTGCAGCTTTATTTCCTTGTAGCATGAAGGAGAAAACCTGCCTGTACGCACATGTTTTTCCAGCCCCCAAATTTGTTATCTGTCCTGGTCTTACATCAGAAAGTATTTCTCAAAGATATCTCCAGGTAAGCAGGAATAAAACCACAACTCCTTTTCGAGCAAGCCAGAAATCCTGAAGGCAGATAAAGCTCTGGGCCTTTTTGTCTGCTCTTAGACACAAACCTTTAGGTCACTGAGTAGGAGAAACAGGGGCCAGTCTCTGCTGAGAAACCTCAGAATATGTTTCCAAACAGCAAATTACACCTGAATAAAGAGCTGGCAAATAGGACAGGCCTGCTCTGCTGCCGTAGCTCACCCACCACATTGTCTTCATCCCTTCATTTCCATTGCATTCTGTTTTACTGAATAATCATGATTTTTTTACAAAAGTGCAGTGCCTTCTCCTGATAACATCACCCTTGGGAAGCCAAAGCACTCCAAATGCTGGCATTAAACAAGGAGAGTTATCCTTACGCTTCTTACTCCTACTTAAGCTCGATTTGGGCATAGATTAGAGGTGCAGAACAGACAGACAACTGCTGAAAGCAGAGAAAATACTCAAGTTTCTTGTCCAAGGCAAAGGAGGAGGAGAGAAACAGGCTGAAGGTGGCTGTTCCTTAGCCAGCCTCCACTAATCAAAGCGAGCCATTCTCATCAATATCACTTTGCTTTGGCAGCTCTTCAGGATGAAAAAAAGGGGGGATGGAAAGTCCCACTCCCCCCGTGCAACATGCTTTAATTGCTATGTGTATGACACACCAAAGAGGAAATCCAGGGGGGTAGCAGCAACATGATGAGCTGTACCACCTTTATTGCTTTCGAGAGAAAATTCCTGCAGTTGGGGAGCAGGGAGGGGGAAGGTGCATCCCCCTCTGACCCACAGGGCACATTCTTTGCCACTCCATCTGCCACCCCCAGCTGCTAAATCCTCCATCACCAGCACAAGGTGATCTTGGAGCAAAGGCACTGCTAACACATGAAAGGAAACAACTTTGGCTGGTTGCCTCCTTCCAAGCCCCGCTCTCCCCACCCCCTTCCTGCACTTCCTCCCTGACATGTTTAAAGCATCTGAACAACGAGGTACTGAGATATCACAGGGAGAGTTTCCCTTTCCCATCCCGCTCAGATGGCTCTTGTCAGCAGCTCCCCTCAGCCCTGCTCTCAGCCCCCTGTTTTCCATGAGGATTTCCTTCCCTCCTGCTCTGGAGCCACTGCTCTGGAGCTCACATTATTTGATTTCTTGGAGCCTACAGTCTGGAGCCAGAAAGGTTTGTCTGCTTCCCTGGGTTCAGCTAATAAATTGGGATCAGGGGGTCACACAGCAGGGGACTTGGAAGCCTGAGAGCCTCTGACACCATTTTTATTAGTTTTTACTATACATACCATTTCAGGAGCCGGGATGCCATCCCAGTGGGGCCCTACCCATTGCTTGGTAACTAAGATTTTGTAATCTAAGTTTTGACAAGGTCATTTTTTACCTTGGGAGAGTGTGGGGGAGGGAGAACCCCCACATACATTAATTACACAAACACTGTGGGGACAATGCAAATAGGAACCCATTTCCCTTTTGCATCAGGGCCAAGAATGAAAAATCTTTTTGCTACAAGGCTATTACAAGCCAAACAGGCCAGGATATTTTAAAAGACACACAGATACAGTCCTGTCCTCTGCTTGAAGTTTGGATGAGTGCATTTCAGCCTTTCTGCTGTCTATGCCTTAAAACAACCACGTGCCTTCAGCCGAAGTGAACAAACCTGGAGGTAGCCGCAGAGCCCTGATTCCCAAGTTCCATTAAGTGCCCCCGTGCCTCTGCTGGCAGCATAGGGACGAGCCTGATCAAGCTAAAAACAAGCAGCAAAACTTCCACCAGCATCAGCATCCCTGTGCTGGTGATCACCTGATTTAGTTAATCACCACACTGGGTATAAATGACCTTTTGGCAAACTCTCATCCCAAAAACAGAGGTGTGAAAAGCCCAAACAGCAATCCTTCTGATCAACCAGAGACCTTTTTTTTTTTTTTCCTGATGGTAAGTTTCTTAGGCTAAAAAGCAGGATGTTTAGAAAGCAAGAAAAACAGGGCAAAACAATCACTGACAGCACATCAGTGCTGGGACAATTCCATCAGAGCAGGTACAGGTCAAAGCCACAGCAGTGGCAGCGCTGTGGTGACACTGCCATCACCACAGGGACAGGGTGCCTGGGGTGTGTGGGGAATGAGGTGCCAACCTGCTGAAACAAGGCAAAACAGGCATTTTGGCTCAAAGACACACAAGATGATTTAGGGAAGGAGCCAGTCTGCCTTCCCTCGTGCACTCAGTGCTGCTCTCTTCCACTGCAGCTTTGCTGAATTCAATAACCCTGAGCATATTTTTCTTTTTCTGTTTTTTTTTTACATCTGCTGTGCTAAATCCACTGTGGAAAGAGGAGAACAGTCCTTTTGTCACTTGTACATTTCCCTTACACCCCCTCCCCTGATCCAGAGCTGCGTGAGGTGCATGCCTCTGATGTGGTTGAAGCTGGACTGAGGCTGGTAGGGCTTTGAGGTCCCTCGGTATGAATCTTGCTGGCTGTCACCTCATCGGGCTCCAGCACAAGCTTTGAGGTTAAGTCCCAGTGTTTGTGCTTTGGGCCTTTGTTGTGGTTCCTTGATATGTTCATGATGGCCTTGGCTCTGCCACCCTACAAGCAAATGCAACATTCACTGGGTGGTGACTCAGTCGTTTTATCCACTGGCAGCAGAAGCAGCAGCTGGCAGAGGCTCAAAACAGATCAGAGAACAGGGCAACAAGTGCCTCCAAGATGGATTTCAGACAAACAGGGGAAAATGAAAAACCTGAAGAAGCATGGGGAGAAAAAGCCTGCCACTAAGTAAAGAGCCAGCAAAACAGCTGAAACGTCAACTATAAGCTGAAGAGATCAAAAGTAAATCAGCTCTGTGACAGACAAGGGGATGTGCTGTGCCTCAGAACAGGAACACTCAAAACACACTGACTCCCTGGCCCATACAGATTGTTCCACTGGTTCAACTCAGCCTTCACGTCAAAAGAACTTGCTTTTTGCTGCCAGCACTGGAAGCTCAAAGCAGAGCCCACAGATCAAGCTGTTTTCTTCCTGCTTGAGGCAACAGCCCTAAAAATAAAATGACCCTGGAGGACTCAAAGCTGGCTTGCTTGTTTGGCTGATAGTGTACAAAGTAGGATAGCAAGGCTTGTGCTTGTTCTTCTGCAGTTATATGGGCTCTGTGGGTTTTCAAGTAACAGAATACATCCCCAGATGTGAAGGGGAACTTCACCATGACCTGCTTTTACATCATGGTAACACCTTCATGCCTGGAAGAGAAAAGACTGATCCTCATAATATCCCCTGTGCTGTCTGAACACAGAGCACCACAGGCACAGGCTCAGTGCACACAGACCTGTGAGTAACATCAGTGAGCAATCCCTGCAGCAGGCCACACGTCTGAGCTGAAGCTGTGAACCTGCCAATAAAAGCAAGACACTGTGAGCTATGATGCACAGAAAAAGTATATTTCTATATTAACTGCGTTTCATTCTGAACACATGAGAGAGTATCACATATGGGCTTGCATGGTAAGGGACTCTATAATCAAATATCAAATTTTTAGAAGAAGAAAAGATGGTCTCATGCTTAAACACAGCACCAGAATCGCATCTGGATCCTGTCCTTGGTATGACCCGTGGTCATCCTGTGAGACCTCAGGCTAGTCTTGTCTTAGCTATGTAGCAGTTATGAAATCACTACAGTGTGTAGTGATATTTTTTTTTTTTTTTAATAGTATTTTTTTAAACAGTACACAACCATTTACATTCAGGGAGCTTTACAACTCATTTCTGTCTGTTTGATCTCCAGCCCCAACTTTTCTGGCAAAATAACAATTAGAGCACAAGTGCTGAGCTGGCTCTTTGTTGCTGCCCGTGCCCTATCAGACTCCAAAAATGATTGTGACTCAGTCACCTAAGCTGCATTCTGTTTATTCATGTGTAAACTGGGAATCATTATAATTGCTTTCTAAGCATTAATTGATTATTCTTCATAGCACTGCTATAGAATTCCTAGAACAGAGAGGAAGAAAACCACCACAAGGAACAGACAGCAGCAAAATTGTAAATTGCCAATAGTTTTTTGTTTACTTCGTTTCTCTTTTTCTGAGCATGGCACTGTGGGAAGATTGTTGCAGTCATGTCCTGACTTCAACATGGTGTGCTGTGGTTTGCTCTGTGACTTCAGTCAATCCATTTCAACTTTCCTCTGTTCAAACCCAACTCCAGTTTGGAAGTGAAATTTTGCATTCTGTGGGGGCTTCATGATTGTCATGAAGACAATGAAGACATGTCCATTTATATAATTTCCTGTGTTTATCTGTCCCTGTCATTAGGGAGCAAGATAGTCAGATGGATTTCAGATGGCTCAAGAATTTCTAGGAGCAGTTATCTCCTTCTACAACCTCTCTGTGCATTTGTGTAACTCCAGCCACTGCTCTCACATCCATGACCATTTTCTTCCAGCTGGCTGAAGTCCTTCTAAAGGTCTGCATGTCTCCCTGCTCGTTAAAAAACAAGAGGCAGGAAAGAAATTTTAACATACTGATCTGCATATGGAGAAATGAATTCCCTTCCTTCCTGGGCTTGAACTGCCTTGAGTGCAGGAAGGATGGAGCAGCAAGTGAATTTTGAAAGCAAGTAAAGAACCAAGTCAGCGGCAGTAGGTGTGTTATTTGAGCAGCTTAACTTCACACCTTCATCATTTCCAGCAACAAAATAACTGAAATAAAACACAAATCCAACTACGAAACTCAGGTCTAGTTCTCCCTCAGGAAAGAAAGAAAGAAAGAAAAAAAAAAGAAAAAAAAAAAAAAAAAAGGCAACAGTAAAAATACAAGTCTAAATCAGCCATCTTTGGAAAGAGGCAGGTATATGGTGCAGCTGGGTAATGCCAACAGTCTCCTTCTCCCTAATGGAGTATATACTCAGCTCATAAAAAATATTACTTTACAGAGTCTGAGTTTTAGTTTTGTTTTTTATGGGGTTAGGCTAAAATTATTTTACTATTGTAGTTATTTAGTCACAGGTCAGTTAGTCACACAACAGCAACTGCTGTCACAGAAGATTAATTGGAAATATGGTCTGCACATTTTACTCCTAAAAAATTTAGTTTCCTCTCAGGTAACAACATGGAAATGTATTGAAAGCAAAAAGGAACATTCAAACAAGCTGGTAAAGATTCAGGCAGATATTCTCAGCTGTCTGTGAGACACTCAGAATTGTCCCACCTGAAGCCCAAAAGTTTCTGGTTGGAGGAGGACAAAGTTATTTAGGAAAAAACACATAAACGAAAAATCAGACTTTTCTGTTAGCAGACAGCTAGCTGAACACTCATTTTTCTCCTTGGAGAAGGTTTAATGGAAAAACTGACTGATTTGGCAGCATCTGTTCCAAGACAGTGATACTGAGTCATAAAGCAAAGCTGTAGCTACCATGCAGCCTGATCCAATGGCCCTGAAGTCAAGAGGAAGGCTCTGGACCATGCCCATACAAATTAAATAAAGTTTGCAGCATGGCTCTTATTAGATCAGACCCACTGGAAGAGCTGGCAATGAAAAGCTGCTGCTGCTTTCAGAACAACTCTTCCCTCACTATTAGCAGCATCATTTCTGGCCGAGGATGTTCTGCAAATTGTGACAGGCATCAAACCAAGGAGTGTTCTTTGGACTTTGTTGTTCAAAGAGAAGGGGGAAAAAACAGTTTCACAGCTGTAGGTTGAGCATGAAAAATGTGGCAGGTGACAGAAAGAAGGTCACCACGCTGTGGGAGTGTCCCTGTTTGACAGTGTATGGGCTCGGTTTTCTGTTACACTGTGTGAATTTAGTGCTGGCAAAACAGGGAAAAATGCTAGTTATTTAAATCCTGGGATGAGGAGCAGCAGCAGCTACCACTTAATAGGAAAAAACATTCTCCTTCAGATGAAGAAGGGAACAGAGTCCATATAAAGGAGAAGCAGTAACAGAAATCAGACCTGGGGACATAAAAAGGGATACTGAAAAAAAAAGAAGGTCCAGAAGGCACACTGAACAAACCTAACTGATCTCCTGACAGACACAAAGCACATCCCTTGAAGTCAGACATCCCTTTCAATCAGGGGTAAGGACCAAAAAATGACAAAGAACAATAATCTGTCAATTCTGGAGAACAGAGACTAGACAGCGACAGGATTCTATGTTACAGGACAAAAAGAGAACCCTTGACCTCCATCCCTCAGCTCTCAGTTTGGATGCAGGAGGGAAATAGCAGAGGTGGCAACAGCTCCTGGGGCTGCAATGCTCAGGTCTCACTCAGAAGGACCCCAAGGAGATGAGGAGAGCCCCTGACCACCATCTACAAACTGCTGCACCAGTAAATCCTGCCCTTGATGGATTTCCATTGGACACTGGTCAGGAAGGCATGAATGCAAAGAGAGGATAAGAAGAAATTATTTAATTAACTATACAACAATGCCAAAAGCCTGGGCAATAAACAAGAGGAAATAGAATTAGTAATTTATGAGCACTAATATGACCTAGCTGCTATTACTGAACCTCGTAGAAAGATTTGCCTGGCTGAATGTTTAAATCAATGCTTATAATCTATTTACATAGGGCCTAGGTCTCAGAAGAAAATGAGGAGTGGAAAAGATATATTTACCTATAACCAAGTCATGGACAATTGAAAAAAAAGAAAGAAAAGAAAAAAGCTGTCCTGAATGTCTCCTACTTGATGACCCAGATAAAGCAGCAAGATGGAGTATTAACTGTTATCGCCTCCCATCCTGCTGGAAACTGGGGTCACTAATACAAAAACTGGTAATTTGTGAGGTGTATAATGAAAAGACAATCTAACCCCAAGGTTTCCCTCATGACAGGTCATTTCTAAGCCCTTTTAGAACTGCTAAATATCCCCGCTGTAAATGTGTCAAGGACGCAGAGAAGTCACCAGGCTGGGGAAAGCCTCTACCAACATAGTCTTGACAAGAGTGCAACAACAATAAGTACAATTACTTATGAGTCAATCACTCTCGTTACAGGCCGCAATACCAAACTATCTAAACTAGTAATTATATTAACTTGGTGCCCTGAAAAGCTCTCAGCTTTCTGACACTGGTATGGGCAATTCAGCTGGGTGAAAACCTCTCACTGACCAAACGTGTCTAGGACTCACTCATGAACATTCTGCCAAAAGCCCCACGTGCCACAACCCAACAGCCAAGAGAAGGGATGGTGCTGGTCAAATAACTGATCTACACTAACAAATTGCAGAAATCTAACAAACTTTCCAAAGGCACTATGCCTCTCTGAAGCCAGTTATATAAATATGCTATCTCAGTAGGTCCCAATCGTGTCCCAAATCTCTGTTTGTTGATATAAAACAACCAAGCGTTTCATTTGGTTTAGGCCATACCCATTATTTGCTGCCATATCTTGCTCATCTCCAAAGCACACTCTGGATATAAGGATATAAAAACCCAGGGGATGGTATCATTGATGTTAAAAGATGCTCCAGACAGCAAAACCCAAGTCCTTGTGTAATGCTGCAGAGACAGTGCTCTCTGCTGAAAATCCTGGAGAGCAAGAAGGGAGTCATCATCCACTGACCTTCTACCACGCATGGCATGCCGTGACCTTGGCCTCATTTTTAACCTCTTCCATGCCATGCCTTGATGCCAGCCCTGCAGGGTTATGCCAGCTGAAGCTTCAGTGATTATTTTAAAGTGACAGATGGAGTGTCAAAGCAAACAACATCTGTCCAAAAGGCCCCAGTAGGTGATGTTTCTCAAAGTATCTCCTGAACATCTGCAGTAATTAAATGCTTAAACTGAACAAGATTTAATTTTGTGGGCTGTGTTGAATCAGATATAGTTCACTGGACAGGGGCTCTTGATCTGTTCTGTGTGCCTAGACAATAGTTTTGCTTCTCCCCAAGTCCTCTTGGCCTTGCACTTCAGAATTATGGCAGCTTGTTTGTTCAAAAAATAGGTGTTTAGTGAGTAAATGCACAATTTGGCATCCAACAAAGTTGTTTCCCATGTCTAGAAGGAGAACATGATCAGAAAAAACACAAAGAAAATGAGAAGCAGGCAAGGCCAGAAACTTATCCAGGTGGGAGACATTGGAGCTTGATATCCCAGTGCAGGGATGAAGTTCATCCCCTTCCCTCCTATCAAAGGGAGGCAAAGCTTGGCAAATCAGTATCAAAGACACAACAGAGACTATTTCATTTGCTCCTATTTACACATGCCTGAGGTATCCACCATTCCCTCCTTCCTACCTCTGGCATTCCCAGCAGCTTGAATTGATGTGCCTTGGAGCTTGACTCTCTCATTTTGAAAGAACAAGAAATACCTCATTTGGGAGAATAGTGATAAATGTGCTGATTTAAAAGAGAACCTCTACCCAGTAAAAGCCAAAACAAGCAGTTGTAGAGTCAAGTCAAGCATTCAGGAAGCAGACTGGTCTGTGGAGAGGAGATACCACTTCTTAAAACAGATGATGCCACTTCTTAAAACAGACTGATATATCAAGCCTAGCTGTAATACCATGGACCTTACGGTAGCCACAGTTCCTGGCTGCAGAAAAAACCACACTGATATGTCCTTTCCAAAACAGAAAGGGGCAAGGAAACACAACCCTTTTGTACTGCATGGCAGGGAAACGGTATTACAGAGGGACAATTTTCTCAGAGTCCCAAGTATCTGGCAACCCTGATTGTTCTAAACAGGGAACAACACATAAGATAAATGTTCAGCCTTCAGCACTTATTCCTCAGGGTGCAAGGTTCTCATATGGAGGTTACCATGTAATACTGGATTACATTAAGCTATTACCTTGCATTCCTGATCGAGTTTTTACATGGGTGTTCACATCCATTGCGTAACTCTCCATAGTTTATATTATTTTCTTTTATCTATCCATTCTAGTGTATTTTTCAGGCACATGCCACTTAAAGATCCTTTTTCTAGGAGCAGTAATATATTCCCTGCACACTGGACAGATGCACCATTTACCTACCAGCGCTGGTTTGCTCCCTCTCATTCTGCTGGGGAACCCTAAGAAGGTGCACTGTTGATTTCACCCTTTGCAAAAGGCTGAGGCTGTTGGCCTTGGAATCTCATATATTAAGAAATCCAGTTTTGCTCCCTCTTCTTACTCAGTGTATTTCCTTTCCTAGCTGCAAGAGTCCGCAGGTCACACCAGAAGAGGGAAATTCATTATTTTTAATTTGTCAAATTTGAGGGTGATTTGAAAATTAACTGAAACGACGGAAATGCTGATCTCGTTCTAAACCATGAATTATATTTAATTCTCTGTTGGTATTTGTTCTTTGCTCTCTAAGCCTAAACTGTTCACACATTTGGTGGTGCAACTTCAAAGCTATAAATCATGGAATCACAGAACGGTTTGCTTTGGAAGAGACCTTAAATGTCATCCAGTTCCAGCCTCCCTGCTGTGGAAAGGGACACCTTCCACTGGACAAAGTTGCTCAGAGCCCCATCCAGCCTGGCCTTGAGCACTTCATCAAAGGCTACAACTGCAGAATGGGCAGAACATGAACTAATGTTTGGAGTCCAGGCTGGTGTGTGCCAATCAGTCACATTGGGATATAATCATCCAGTGCTGCTCTTGTGATGCAAAATACTTCAAAACACTCAGCAAATGTTCTCTCTGAGATCTGACTCACTGGGACCCACAATGTTATGGCCAGCTCAAGTTTGCTAACTGTGAATTAAAAGGTTTTTTTTTATTCTGGACATAGTTTGCATAATTCTGTATTTATCAAGAGAGACCTCTCCCTGTGACAGACACACTTTATGGAAGGCCTAAGCAATCTCATCAAATCCTGCACCAAATACCACTTTGGACAGTCAGAAAAATTGAGGAAGAAAGGAAAGAGATAGACGAAAAAAGCTGTGAGAAGGAATGGAAACTCACCACAGGCCTAATATGTGACTGGGGGATGGGGAAAGAGAAGACAAAAAAAAGACCGTGCCAAATGACTCTGCCTTCCCCTCTATTTCGTTTGGTGGGAAGATTAGGTTACTACAGTTCAACAGGACTCAGTTTGCTTATTGCTTTGGGCATTAAGAACTTAATGCAAAAGTAATGAAGTTAAACCTGTGGCATAGATAATGGTCATTAGCAGCCTTCTTTCCCTGTCATAAACCTGACCCTTGTTAACTCCTGTTTTATCTTTCTATGCAGATGATTCTGAATGGGGCAGGAAGTATTCTCTATTCTGGCCAATTTGGGAAAAGCATCAGCTAGTGGTTATGCACTGATATTTCCAAAACTGGAGCCCCTCTCCCCCACATTACATCCCAGGGTGCATTATAAACTAAACACTGGGAAAAAAAGATCAGACTAGGAGCGCTTGACAGAAAAAAGCACAGCTTGTAGTAAGGCTGAGAGCTTCCAGAAATCAGTTGGGATCAAAATCTCCTAAGAGAAGGATTTGAGAGAACAAACAAAGGTTAAAAAGTTTTAGCAAGAAACAAACCCCATTTATTGCTTAACTGCTTTAATTTCTGTCCTCCACCTCCCAGATAATGGAGCTCATTCCCTGCTCATTAATTAGGCTCTTTTAGAGTTTATTGACTGAGAACAAGATTGTCCTTTCAAACAGATCCTTGAGAGCTGCTGAGTGTTTCTGTGCCACTGTTCTGACAAAAGGGAGTCCTGGGACCCAGCTCTGTCAAGGAACATCTTCCTTTGATGAGACTCAAATATTCTTTCACCTGAGACCCAAAAGGAGCATAATTTTAGCGAAATAAACCCATTGTTCATGATTGCATGGGGAAAACTCTGTCTCATACTCCAGGTCTGAAAAGTGCTCTAGTTCATCTGCTTTTAGAAGAAAAATGATGACTACTAACTTTTTTATGTTTGCTTAATAATTGTCAGGCTTTTTTTTTCCCCTGGGAATTATGGGGTGCATGAAGAAATGGAATTTACAAATCGGAGTGACCATGCCAATGCCTAACTACAAATAAAGAAGGGCTGTATAGCAACATTGACCTTAGTAATTAATTAATCAACGCTGGGGCTTCAATGCCAAGTGAATCCAAATGTACCCAAAAGGCAGCAATAGAGCCCTCAAGCAAATTACAAAATTGCATTACCTTCAAAGGAACATCTGGCCGTCAAAGTGAAAATGCTTCATAATAATGTCATCAAAAGAGTTACACCTATATTTGAGTAACAGGGAGTGGATTAGTCATCACTTGATGAGCAAACAAAAAATGAATTTCTGAGTTATAGTCCCAGAGAATTATCTGTTTTCCTGTAAATTCACTAGAAGAAAGGAAAACCACAGACAGAATTACCCCAAGCTGAGATTTTAGTATTTCATGCTGAAATGGGGTCTGTGCAGGACATTGCTGAATAGACAGATAAAACAGTCAAATTTTAAGGTGTAGAAGCCAGTATGACTGCTTGAATCATCTCCCAATCTCCTGTTCAGCTTCTCATCCACTGTATTTACACAGACATATGCGATTTTGTTGCCAGCTGGTGATTTGGCAATAAAATGTAATCTGAGCCTAATGTGCCTAGAAGATTTGTTTGGAAAAAAATAAACCCAAGATAAAAAAAACCAAACTAAGTAGTACTTGTTTATAGAAACATTACGGTACCTTTGATCCTTTCTTCTGTTCTGCTTCAATATGCTTGAGTAAAAAGAAAATACGCTGTAAATTTCAGAGAGCAGCATGGGGGCTCCTATGTTTGTGTTGCAAAGACAGACCGAAGCCTTTAATCAAGACAAACTCCTGTAGGGCAAATTTCCCAATGTGGCATTAGTGTGGTGGTGTTGCTAGGTGGATCCCCTTCCAAGCACTCTGCAGCCCTCGGAGCTGAGCTGACCCAGTTCTGTGGCAGGGCAGCCCTGCAGAACCACTTGGGGATGAGAGAAGGCAGGGAGGAGACACACAAGGAATAAAGACACAAGCTAATAAACACATAAATACGTGGAATAATAATGCAGGACGCTTGAGGCTGAAGATACTGAACTAGAAGCAGCAAAGAAAAAAAAAAAAAGAAAAAAATCCTATATTATAGTAATATAGTATCCATCAGAGGAATGTTCCTCATACCCTGAATAAAAACACTAAGCCCCTTGACCTTTTCCATACATCCATGTCTCAGACAATTATGTACACACTGCTCTTAGAATGCGATCTTTATTGTATCTCACATCAAAGCCTAACTGCACATGGACAGATCCTCATGGAATATGAGCACGCATTAAGTGCAGGGGGAGGAACAGGTCTTATAGAAATCTCAGGTTATAACACCTAAAAATACTGTGTACTTTTGTATATGAATTTTTTTGTAAAAATTACACTTAAAAATTAGATGTGCAAATGTACCTTCAAGGTCTATTAGGACTCCAGCTTTCTAATATAAACTTTTTCATTGCTTTACTCTTTTCAAAACAAAGTCAAGGCCCTTTCAAATGACTGTCTGAAGTGTGTAAGGTCTATAGTACTATGCCGTGCTACAAATTGAAGTACACTGAGAATTACAATATAGTGTTCAAATAAAAAAAAAAAAATAAAAACACAAGAGCATTTCCTTTAAAATCCCTGCTTTCAAGAAGGGAATATATTCCTTTCTGACCAAAATCTTACCACTTTTCTCAGAGCAGCTGTGAATATACCCAACAGACTCAAATTCTCCACGATCAGACAAAGAGCTACAGCTTGAAACTCCTAGCAAAGACAAATCAGAAAGAACTTTAAAATGGCCAAGGGAAAGCATCACTTTAAGAGAGCCAAGGGAAAGCCTCTGCAAGGATCCTGTGCATCAGTGACAAAAGAAAATTAATTTTTAAATAGAAGTTAGAAATCATTACCCAAGCCTTGAGTTATGGAAAGCGAGCAGCTGTGCTGTAACCCAGCACCCCTCTGCCCAGGAGCCACGGAGGGACACCGGGGGCAATGTGCACTCCTGAGGCTTCTGCAGCAACCAAGGGATTAATTTAGCTGCCTCCTCGCATCAACGTGCTGGAGATGCTGTCAGGAAATCCCACAGAGGCACCTGAGGTATCTTGTGGGTAATTCTGGAGTCACCTTCACCATTCCATGTTTCTGCTAAGTCAAGCCTTTGAGTGCAGATACTCCACGGACATGTGGGCTGATTTATGTCCTCTCAGTTAAGGGCCCACAGTGCAGGAGAGGCTGATTGCCATCAGTTTAGAGGCAACAGGAGCCTTGGCCTCCTCCAGCTTTGTAAAGACAAGTGAAGGCCCTATGCAGCTCCCGACAGCCATCCAAAGAGAGCAGGAGCTGAAAGGTAACTCCTCATCCACGTGGAGTTTAATGCCTGCTGAGAACCTCCCTCAGCCAAATGTCCAGGCTCCCTGTGCTGCAGTGATTTGTGCAGCCTTCTCTATCTTTGAAACATGAGCAAGTTATTGTTGGCATACAAAGCAGCTGGCAAAGCGTCATCCCATGATTCAGCATATCAAGAAGAAAGATAGAATAATGAATCATTGTGCAAAAAGGTTGTGTAACAGGGGCTGAAACAGGCCATGTAAAAGCACTGTTGCATTGGAATGGAAATGGCTTTTTCATGGAAGATACCCATCTGCCAAAAAAAACGTATAACTGATGGTTTATGAGCAAAAGATCCAGAGGCAGATAGAGGCACCAGAGCCTACTGTGACACAGACCCATGAGGAGATACTTTGGTTTGCCAGGATAATTTGCTTACAGTTGTAACATCTGGTACAGAAGGTTTTGAAAGAGATTCGTGAATTGGAAAGAGGAGAAAAGATGTCCTGCCTCTGATTTAAACTGCACTGTGAATTGGAGATAATCCATTGGAGTCATAGGAGATAATCCATTGGAGTCAATGGAGATAACCTGGCACAAAACCATCCTCAATGCAAGCAGAACCAGAGCCAGAGAGCGTCAATGTGCAGAGTTTTACTGTCTTTCTTTATCCAGCCCATGGGAAAGTTGGCAGTACATCAAGTTGCCTCTGCTATTTCCATGTACAAATGTCATTTCACCCCTATGGCACAGTCCAGCAGCCCCCATTCCCATGAATTCCTCCCTAAGTGTTCTGATAGGGTCAGACACTGGCATAACAGAGGATGCCAACGCTGCACCCCATGCCTTTTCTCAGTTGCTGCCTCTCCTTCTCCCTTTGGGAATGGTTCTCCAGCCTGCTAACTAGCTCTGTTGAGCTGGTCTCCAGCAGAACAACAACCTCACATCTTTCCTGCCAGCCCTTCCTCCCTGATGGCAAAAATCAAGTGTCAGTCCTAGATGAAAGGCTCCAAAATACTCTTTTGTTTTAAGATTGAAAAAAACACCCAGCCTTTAAAAACCCAACTCGGTGGAGTTTTTGTTGAAAGAGCTGATACCCTTAGAAAAGAAGCTTCTCACCTCAGGATTTTTTCAGCTTACCTTATATTCAAGGACTACAACTAAGAAATCTGACAAACATGCCTCAGAAAAGCAAGTTCACACATCCCATGTGGTTGTTCCTTTGAGTGGCATTTCTAAAGGGGGGCACTGCTGCTTACAGGTAAAAATTTGGAAAATTTGAAAGGGCTTTTTTGTAACTTCTGCTTGTGAACTGATGCTGTACAGCCACCAGCAGAATGCTCTGTTCTCATCGTGAAGATGAGCCCTTCCCTCACTGGCACCTGTGCAGATCCAGACTGGGACCAGCAGACCTTTTTGCTGAGAAGCCACTGGGCTGTCTCACACTGACTGCCCATGACATGCCAAAGAGAAAAAGCTCTTCAAATCATTAACAGCATCCCTCTGCATCCTTCAGGCTCCCAGTCCCCACCCTCTCCTTCCAATTCAGACAACTGGTTTCAGTGCTCTGTTTAACTGCTATTTTCCCTCCCTGTGCTCCCTCTTTGCTGTTGCTTCCTCCCTGCTTCCTTGTCCAAGACCTGTTTTGTCACCACTTTTCATACTCTATTTTCCTTCTGTATCTGTTGACTGTCTCAGATGTTATTAATTCTGTTAATAAAGATGGGAGACACAGGCAGTGACGGAGATAATAATAGAAATAATATAAATAGATCAAACTTTCACCCTACACACTTCAAATTATGGGAACCTAAAAGCAAGACAGTAGTTAAGGGCCTCAGCCACTTGTATTGGCAAAGCCATCTTTCATAAGCATGCAATTTAGATTTAATAATATGCTTAATGAATGGTAATTAAAAACAAATTGCAATTAAAACACTATTTAATGAGGTTTAACAGTGATGTGATAGATATGTATCTATCACCAAGTTCAACTTCAATAAATATTTTCTTAATAACAAACTGGTATTTAATTAGTATGGGAAAAATGTTGCTGCTAAATCTAAATTAAATTAAAATATACTTAGGGCACTTACCCACTTAATAGTATGTGTTAATGAAAAATATTTAAAGGACTTTTTCTTTCTTCTTTTCTTTTTTTTTTTTTTTTTTTTTTAAGTGTAATGGTTACGTGAATTAAATCAAAGGAATTTAACGGATTGCAGCATGTGAAGGCATTATCCAGTCCTACACACAAACACTTCATTGATTTAAGTTTCCTAACACGCAAAAACTATACTAAGACATGTAAATGAACAAACACCCTGGCTATAATTTAAGTAAGATTTAACAAATGTGACATTTTAAAAAGTCACACTCAAAAGTCCCACCACACCTTCCCACTAACCTTTCCACGTCATTTTATGATCCCATTATCATAAATATCTGAGCACCTGCCAAAAATTTTTTAAACAGAAATAAAGTGTTTTCTTTTTTACTGCAGATATAAAGTTTAAATATTTCATAGATCATTATTTCTTTAGTGGGAGAGGGCAGGAGAAGAAGTTTAGTACTTGGAGCTTAGCATATGTCAACTATTTTGTTTGAAACTGAGGTTTGTGAAATCTTTATTTCTCATAAAAGGTATTTAAGTAGCTTAAACCCTGATCCTATCTGTCTCCTGTGCTCCCAAGACTCCTTAGAGTGGCTGATACTTTAATTGCTCCAGCACTCATTATGACTTGGAATAAATTCAAATAGAACATTTTATAGGGAAAAAGAGCTTTCAGGAGAACACAACATTTTTCTGACAAAAACATGGACCCTTAATACATTCAGTATTTTTGATCAACTGATTAGAACCAGGAATGACTGTGGAAACAGAAAATATAATCTGTAGTAGTATTTTATAACTCCTTTTTTTATTATTATTTTTTAAACTATTCTTTACTGAGTATTTCAGGGCAGAAACTGGGAAAAAAAAAACCAAACCAAAATGTTTTGCCCACAAATACGACCAGGACTCCTTCTGTGTCTTCACAGAGCTACCACAAGGGGTCTGGCTCACGAGAAGGACACAACAGTACAGCAGAGATAAAATATAAATGCAAAAGGTTCCCTACGGCAAAAAAAAAAAAAAAAAAAAAACAAAAGAGATTTTTCAATCTTCCACTTTGCAGATGTTTTGTACACAATGACACTGCTTTATAGCAACAGAGGGGGCATGTGCAGGTGTGTTTCCTATTACCACTGACACTGTGATGTCCCTATTTGCAGACAGAAACAGGCATACTATTAAATATGATTTAAATAAAAGAAGGAAAATTCATTGGGACAATATTTGCCATGAGTTCACTATAACTTCCTTTTCTTCTTTTCAAGTGGAAAGGACTCACAGGAACTAGATATTAGAGACACAGTTTTAGCCATTAGCTGTGTTCCTCTTGAAGACAGCATCAAGAGCAGGAGATGATAATCACAAACCTGGTCTCTCTGGACAGCTTCCCACTTAATCCCACCAGCAGCTGCTTGGCTCAAGCCTCTTCTTTTTCCTTACATATCACAAACAGACTAGAATGAGGAGCACCAGCTGTAAATTTCACTTATTTTCTATTGGACTGAGAGTGTTAATCTTGATTTCCAGCGACTGGTCCAAAGCTGCTGTATTATTTTAAATAGCAAAAGAACCAGCCAAAAAAAATAAGGAACAGATAAGCAGTGTGAGAATGAGTTACTAAATATAGGATATAATCGAATGCCACACAGAGAGAAATAAACATAAACAGAGAGAAATAATGTACATACCCAACCTGTGATTGGTCCTGAAAGCTTGGAAATATTGGTGCGGAATGTGAGGGATATTTTCCCGGCATGTTCCAGCTCCAGATATGATGCGGATACCACTTAACATCAAACAGTGCTCCTATGATTCCAGTATTCAAGCATTGGACAATTCCCTGCTAAATGTGACATCCTGTACAAAACAAATGACTTGATTAAGGACATATTAACATTGAAACAGAACTGACTTCATGAATGATGACAGGTCCTACAGTATATGCCACACTGCATCAGAGCTGAAGGCAAAGATACTGTCCTTCCTTCAGAAAAATGCAACTATTTAGTTTGGGAAATACCCATTCCACAGCAGCAGGCACAGAGAGAGCGTGGTTCCAGCAGGCAGGACAAATTCACATCCAGTTTCCAGCCCAGTGTCTCTCAGTGCATAGAGGTGGCTGTTGCACACCTTGCCACACTCCTACTTGGATGGAACAAAAAGTATTTAAATGGAATAAAAATCTGGGCACCTTACAAAATCAATAGTTCATGGAATCATGGAACTGTTAGGGTTGGAAGGGACCTCTGGAGATCAGCCAGTCCAATGGCCATGCCCAGGGCTGGCTAACCTGGAGCAGGCTCCACAGGAATGTGTCCAGGTGGGTTCAACTGTTGTGCTTGGAAGAAGAAAATCTTCCTCCATTTTCTCCATTTAAACTCCTTTCTCAGAAGGCAGAAGGACGCAACAGAAAAATTATTTTGATATGGACTATTCTATAATGATGGAAATGCTTCAGTACTACACACAGTTTTGACAGCCAAGAGTCTTACTACAACTGAACCCACAGCCCAGTGTCGCCTGTCCCCAGACATTGCACATCACCTCCCTGTCAGACAAACTGAGGGATTGCCCTCTGAAAAGTCTGAGAGAAATCCATGAGGTTTTGGCTACGTTGCAGCAACTATGATGGCTCAGACAAAACTGCAAGTCAATCAGATTTGTCTTCCTAATCACTTGAAGGCTTTTAAACATTCCACTTGAGACACCAGGAAAGAAAAAGAGGATGGGGAGCACAGACTCAGAAGCTCTGAGAGCTTATTTTTTAGGGTTGGCAGGTGACAGACGTGCTGGTCACTGTCAGCCAGGAGAGCTGCTGCTCCTCCCAAGGGGAGAGCCAACTACCATTGCTGATGCCACCAAATATCTAAACAGTCTGGAACTACCCCTCCTCCCTCAAGTATTTCCCACCAAAAATGGCAGTGAGATGCTGATAAAGATGGTGCTTTAACACTCTCAGCTCGTGGCCAGCAGTCTGGCATCTCTGGTGATGCTCAGCTCAGGCTGAGACAAACAGGAGGCCCATGCCAAGATGCTTTGCAGTCAGTGGCCTGTTGCCAGAGTGTCATTTTTCACAGAAGGGACACAATACCAGGCAATCTGGCTGAGAATGAATAAAAATGTCATCTGTGTTCGCTCCACTTCAAGGGCTCATGCAGTATTGTTCTCCTCATGTGCAATAAAATTCCAATTGATCCAGGAGGCAGATCACAAGATGCTTCTCTGGGACCTATTGGTCAGTCTTCCAACCTTGACAAGGAACTTGCATCAAACCATTACATTTTATAGCAGTGATTAAAAAGGGTTCATTTTTTTTCATGAGCTGGGGCTGCTTCATTTTTTGCCTACTGGAAATTTGTCTCTTCTTTCACCCAGCAAAAAAGCACAAGACTGAGACAATGAGACAGCATGGAAAAGAAATACTCTTAGCAGAAATAGCAAACCACCAGATTTGCACATTGCTGGGGATACAAAAGGAAAGATGACTGAGAAAAGGCTGCAAAGCCAAAAAAGCACTGACAAGATTTATCTGCCATCTGCGAAAAAGAAAGGAGCAAACAGAAATAAACACACGTGTGAGAAGGCAAAAGGAATGAACAGGGGTTTATTATCATGGGGGACCTTTCAGTGACTGAACTTGAAAGACTTTGCTGAAACAGGCATGGTTTTTGAAAGAGTTCATGTAATTTGTCCTCAGTGGCTTTACATGCACAGTGAGACAGCCTCAACTGAAGCCCTATCCCACTAAAACCATGCAAGAGGTACCAAGGAGCACAAAGGTCATGGCTAGTTTGATGTGCTTTCCTAGAGAGAGATCTCTCTCCATGTTTCTCTGGCCCTTTACACGTCATCTGCACGTGCTGGAAAGACAAAGTTGGGATAGTCAGTTGTGAGATGATCCTTTTATTTTTACCTGGTTAGACTGAATTCATCACTTCTTGAGAGTTGTTCAGCCTCCTCATCTCTTAAAGACAGCTATGGAGATTGGAGGTATTGAGTAACACGCAGCAAATCCCTGACAAATGGGCTGTGCCAGCTGGTACTAATGGGAAACAGTAGCAGGGAGCTGGGAAAAGGGTAAAGCTCCCTTTGCCATCCCAGTGCATTCCTGCCAACAGCTCCTGATACGATCTGATTCTAAACACACCCCTCAAGACTAGATTTTCATGCTTGGAGAGAGATGAGGAACAGCTGACAAGTCTCTGTGAGCCATCATAATGAAGAAACTGTAAAATAACACATACCGCAAAACAGAAGCTGGCAGCAGAGGAGAGCATGCACTCCTCACCCACTCCTGAGCAGGGAACAGAAGTGGTGGATATTTAAAATAAGGAACTTTTCTCATTTTCCCATGAGGGGGTTCTCCTTGGAGTTGAACATGAACAATAAAATTTTGTATCTCAAAATGGAATTTAAAAAAAAAAAAAAAAAAAAAAATTCAGAGATGATTAAAGGCACCTTTATGTTTTCAAATCTGAAGAATGTCCCAAAGCATCTATGCTCCACAAGCCAACCCTGAACATGACTTTATAACCCCTGACTTCAGAAAATCAGTACAGATTGTCTCACCTGCCACAGCCATCAGGGTTCTCCCAATCCATGTGAGTGGGGCTGCAGGGAAGATATCCCAGCCATAAACGTATTCAGTACCAGCTTGCTCTGTGGCCTGAAGATTTACCTGGCTGCAGCTTGGGAAAGGAACAGCACGAGAGCAGAGCTGGATTCATCCAAGGTGCACTGCACAAGCCGTACATGTGATACATCACTTAAACAGGGGCTGCAGAAAGAAGTTACCATAAAGTTTCCATTCCAAAGCACTAAAATCTTACACTTGCTTATTAAATTTCAGTTGGGGCCCCAGGCAATTGAACAGAACACCAGTCTAGCTACTGCATTTTGCTTTACTTACTGCTACTGACATGCAGCCATAACTCACAGAGAGACATCACAAAGCTCAGGACTCTAATCTTGGCTAACCATCCCTTCCACCTCTGGCTGTTGGGGTAAAGCTGACGGCACATTTAAAGTTTGGGTTTTACTTGGCTTTTTTTTTTTAATATTTTTTTGCCTTCCTTTTAAGAGCATTATGGGAGTATAGAACAAAAGAAGAATGGCATATCCTCTGTTTAAGAGCCCCTGATTCAAAGGCCAGTCGAGACAATGGCAGGATTCTCATGTGTTTTGTAGGCGTTTCAGAATAACCCAAGGGGTCCAGTTGGAAAGGCAGTGCTCTCAGGGGCCTGCCGGGGATCTCTGCTCCCCCCTGCCTGCTGGTGCTCTCAGATGGCTGCAAATACAGAGGGGTGGAAGGACTAAGCCTGGAGAAATCCCCCAGCAGCCTGAAGCTCAGACTGGCGGCCTCTCTGAGTTCAGCAGGCAAGGAGCTGGGTGCTGCTTTAGGGCTCTGCTCCTACATGAATGCTGCAAAGTGGGGTCTGAGCTGGTGAAACCTGCTGCAGTTGTGTGGTTCCTACTCTTTGGTTATCTTTTTAATGGCAAAGACTTTGAAGCTCTGACCTGTTCTTGCATGGTGTTTCCATAATGCTCAGCGCAGCAAGGAAGGATGATTTTTCTGTAAAGTTCTATAGAAATTCCCCATAAGCTAGGCTTCAGGGGCTCAAGGAATTGCCAAGCACTAAATGCTCAAAACCTGTCAGGTCCCAGAAAGGCTTGAAATTGGCTTGAAATTCCTGAAAAATTATTAAGAAACACAGAAGACTTTTTTAATGTGTTTTTCGACTTTGGAGCCTAGGACAAAATAACCACATCATGTTTTAAGCTCTCCTCCACCGCACCATCAAGACTAGAAACACACTAGAAACTGTGGGTTTGTACCTCTCTAGAGAAGCAACGCACTGGGGAATAGTTTTGGTATAATAAAACAGAGAGTTCAAAGAAATAGTACAACTACAACTGCTCAGGCTTTAGGAAAATCCCGGGCATTTCTGGAAAGGTTCACAGTGAGATTCACAGCAATGCCACCAGGCTTGGAACCTCCATACTCCTCCTCCAAGGGCAAGTCTCCACTCAGAGCTGTGGATCTCCTTCCCTCAGGCAGCACAAGAGTAAAGGGGCTCAAGCAGTGAGAGAACAACAGCTTTGTAAAATATGTAGTAAACAATCAGGGCAGTAACACCACGCAGTTGTTGTGGCAACCCCTGAATTATAATATATAATTAATACATTAGCAATTCCTCGGTATTTGCTAATGCCAAAGGTTTATTCCGCAGTCAAACCCAGACACAGCCCAACTCAAATAAACAACAGGAGCAGCACAGGCTGGAGTTAAGCAGCAATAGAGCAAAGAGCTACAGCCTGTGCTCAGCCCTGCTGCAGAGATGGACACACGCTTGGAAAGTTAAGCTTGGGGTTAAACATTTTACTGGACTGAGACCAGCTGAATTCTGCAGTTAGTTTATTGTTATCGTTACTACCATCACCACTGAGCAGGGAACAGTCCATCTTAAAACTGGCTAATCTTTTTCAAAGTAATTGTTTCAAGCAGTTTATCCAGAATATAGTGGCATTTACATTTCTCAAGCTAATGATTCAAAAGAGTAAGATCAGCAGCTATCCGATTTATTATGACAAAGCTGAGCAGATCTAATAATTCCTCTGGTTTTGATAATCTACAGCACCTTAAAAACACCAAATGATCGAGCAGAATGTGCAACAAAACACTGGCAGTAATATTTGGATACGCAAAGCAGAAGAAGGAGGGGAGTTTAGGCTTTCCAATCTTGTTTGTTTTCAAACACAATGTTTCTGCTGTAAAGAGAGGGTTAAGAGCAGATGTTGACATTCAAAACCACTTTTCTTATTTAAAATACTAATACTGAGTAATATTACAACAGATGAGAAGACAATGCTTCTCTAGAGAGATTTATCCTTTACTTGTCCGAAACCGACGGGCATTTCAGATGTTCAGGAACTGTGACTGTAACACATCTGTATTTTTATTTAATTACCTTTTTCCTAAATGAGGTTACAGCATGACATGTGGTGTCTTTCAAACCGAACACCTGTAGTCAGAATTAGAAACTTCACAACTAAGTTCCCAGGGGTTGGGGAGGCGGTGGGGAATTGTTCAGCTCAGACATGGGGAAAGCTGGCAACCTCATCAGCAGCGTTATCAAGGCCTCTGCAGATCTGAATGGCTTTCCTGTCTGCATATTTTTATATGTATGTATAGGTGTTTATTTATTCATTTTATTTTAAGGCTAGTTCCAACAGGAAAAAGGTAATAGAACAGTGAGAATTTCCTGTGACAGTGCAACCCGAAAAAAAAAAAAAAAAAAAAAAAAAAAAAGCCCATTAAATAAAATAAATCTAGACAAAGCTTTATGTGAAAATGCAATAAGGCTGAGGTGCCCCAGGTGCAACATGGGTCAACTGTCGTTCCTACGTCTCAGGGCTGGAAAGATGCCCAGCTTTTGTAAAAGGTCCCAAAGTCACAGAGAAGGCTCAAGGTGTTGACTGGCCTTGGGCTACGCGCTTGGCTGCTTCAGAGGCAGTGACCTTTGTTCCCAATACAGGGCTGGATTTTTTTTTTTTTTGGTTTTCACCGGAGCTCTCCCTTCTCACAGGAAGAAGAACTGCTCAGCAGTCTGGGTTTGCAGCCTGAAATCTTGGCATCTGATTTTTTATTTTCTTTTTTTCACAGGCAAAACCATTGTTTGTTCTGGTTTCACGTGGCTGGCAGCTTCAGGAGGTTCTGAGCTGGAATGCAGTGGCAGGGGGTGCTGCAAAGCCCCACCAGTTTGTCCCTGTCCTACACAGCCCAAGGTACTGGGCACTGCATGTCAGGCTTCTCCAAGGAACACCCCAACAAGAAAAAAAAGAATGGCATCAGATGTGGATCAATGACATTCCCCTGACACTTCTCACAGACGAACTCCAACTCGCTTTCTGAAAGTCCTCAGCAATGATTTCTGAACAGAGTAGACAGAAGACAGAAGCTGAACTGCATCATGCTGATCCTACCACTTGTGGTCTTGCTTTTTAAGCATTTCCCTTCATTTCAGTCGTTGATGGAGCAATGAAAAGGGCTTGTGAAAGAGGTGTGGAGTAGGGGTGGGAATTCTCTCCACCACATTTTTTCCCAAGAAAGTAAAATCCACCAATGTCCTCCAGGACCAATGCTTGCTCAGTGTTGCAGGGGCAACAACAAACACAGTGCTATTAATACTTGCTTTTAAAATTATTATTATTTCATATTACCACAGCTCCTGTGGATTCCCTTCCTGGAGCAGTAACCTACAGTGTCAGGCACCATGCAAAGCCAGCACAGACAGATGGTTCTGAACCAGAGAGCCTTCACACCAAGCCAAAACCTGGCAGCTTCAGACCAGGGGCATCACCTCTGCTCACACAGCCCCACTGCTCTGAAGGGTTTACAGACAGCTAAGAGAAAGAGGTTTTGAGGAGAAACTGGGGAGAGAGTGATGCAGCTGCCTTAACAGCACAGGGAAATGCATGAGGGTACTTTCAGATTTTAACAGCTGGGGAGCACAAGGTGGCACAGTGGATTGATCAGAGGGGAAAAACCTGGCGTCTTAACCACAAAGCAAAGATACTGTATTGGTGGAAAAAGTCTCCTTTTTTAGGGGGAAAAAACAAATAGATTATGGTTGATATGACCAAGAGCAGACACTTGCAAGAGATATGCAGCAAGAGGAGTGATGAGCAGGAGAGGCAAAGGATTTTCTTTTGGGACATAAAGAACATGTGTGAGCAGGGTGAGATTGGATTTGCCAGGGCCAGAATTAGCAATGTTGTACCAATGATTGAGGAGCACAGTAATGTCAGCCAGGAGCAGGGACAGAAATGGCAATATTTTAGAAAGGCTACACAGAAACAAGTGACCAGAGTTCGACACTGCCCAGGTATGAACCTGGAGAGTGGAGTCAAAGATAACATCCACAGGTCTGAGTGACAGGATCATGATATTGTCCATGTTGTTCGACAGATCTAGGGGGAAAGTTTTGCTTGAGGCATGTTGAGTGTCAGCTGATAGCTGGTCTTCAAGGGGACATTGTGGGGGGACAGGAGCACCACAGAAGTGGGATTCACATGGTGTAAGCAGGTGCTCTCTGTGGCATCAGCACAGGGGCAGAAACTGAATTTTGGTTTGCACAGGAAATTACCAAAGGATATGGAGTAGAAAATGAGGGGACAATGACCCAAAATGAATGCCTTTAAACCCTAAAGAAACTTTTGGACCTGTTCTGAACCCTGTTCTCCTTACACAGAGGTAAACTGCTCCCTCCTGGGAAGGTCCATCTCTAGTGCTTGGAAAAGTACTTCCAAGAAAGTAGCTGTGCTCTCCCCAGCCTCCATCCCCTCCCTTTTCAGATGAAATTAAGCAATGGAAAGCAGGACAACTTTTCCAGCAAACACGATTTTACAGCACAAGCCTCATCACTCATCCTTCTGCACTTATTATAATAAGAGTATTTTTGTTGTTTTAAGTGGGGAAAACAAACAAAGGAATCCATTCCGCAATACATACCCCTCTCCCTCACCCACAGAAACACTCCTAAAACACAAGGTTTGGAGCCTGTGGCTTGAGAACTCCCTTTCATGTCAGTACCCGCACTGAAGCCTTGGCAGGGCAAAGCACCTGAACCAGCGCCCACTCTCTGCTGTCACCCCCAATTTCCTCCTCCTGCCCTCTTCCTAAACATTGCCTCACCCTCAAAAAGTCCCCTGTGGAGGAAAAAAAAACCAAAACAAATTCAACTTTACATAAATTAAAAAGCAGAGTGTTTGTCTGGTCCCTCGGCCACCAGCAATCAGCTCTTTCTGAGGCTGCAGGAGGCTCACTGACGTACACGAAGCGATCCTGAGGTCGGCGCTGGGGGCGGATGTTGCAGGTGCCAAAACAGACGTGGTGTGGTACCTGCAATTACCAGCTACCTGGTGCTCCAACTCCTGCAACGTTTTGGCAACAGGCACTGAGTCCAGTTCCACTTCAAAGCTGCCTCTGTGCTTTCAGAATCACGGTTAAGTGCTCTCTTTAATTACTATGTGTTTCCAGTATGTTTTTAATCACCATCATTAAAGGACTGAATGCAGCCCACTGAAATGCAGAAGTGTAAACACGAGAAATAATTATTCCAACCTCTTTGCTGGTTTCAGGTAATGATCATGTTATATATTTAAAGCTGCTCCATGGTTTATACGGTCTGTTTTAGGACCACGTTATCCTGGGCATTTCTAGTTAAGGGCAACTAAAGGTTACAGTCTGCAGGGGAGGGGGAAGCCTGTTTTAAAATAATTTTAAAGGCTTTTAGCTATTTAAAGTCAATGCCTGTGACCTGTTAAGAATCAGCAAAGATGAAGACATCTGCCTTATGCTACTCCTGCGTAAACAGATCTGCTGCAGAGCTAGAAGACAACTTAAAGTTGGAATTTCAGTTTAATTTATGGTAGACATGCCACTGGAATTTCCCAGCGTAGAAACTGTGATGTTAGTTTTAATCAAGCTAACACGCGTTAGAAGCACTCCAACACAGCAGCCCAACACTCACAGTTGTGCTAATATTTGCCCTAGTTTTCAAAAAACAAGTGGGAGAGGAAGGGAAGAGCTTGTCATTAAGGCACGGCTTTGGAAGGGCCTCTGAGGCCATCGGTCAGTCCCCGCTGACCAAGCTCCCAGCAATCACAGTGTCCTTTGTTGTCCTCCTCAACCCCGTCTCCCACAGACAAAGTGCAGGAGGTGCAGCTTTTCCCATTTAATTTTGTAGCCCCTGATGACTTTTTTGGCCACTCAGCTGAGAAGGCCAGGCTGTGCAAAGACAAACAATCCATGCCCAGAGCTCACCTTCAGCTCTCCTGCCTGCCGTCACTGCCGTGTGCAGCCACCCCAAGCATCCACGTTTTCTTGTTCTGGGACTGCCCCAGATTTTACCATTTCAAATCTGACTCATCAGTCCTTCAGCAGCCCCCCAAATCCTTAGAAAAGTCTTGAGGGATTAAACACATGAGAAGGCTGCCCAAGGGTTTTCTGATGGATGATAAATATCCTTACACATCACTTAATGCTCAGCAAGGATGAATGTGAGACAGATTCGCTGCTTTTCCTTTAACTGTTGCATAAAAGACCTCACATTTGCCATGGATGCAAGCAGGAATGTCTGATTCTGCGTGTCTAACCCTAAGCTAAAACCTTTCCTGAGCAAAACTGTTTGAATTGTTTTCAACAGGAGGCATGCTTTGTTTGGGGTTTTGTTGTTTGACTACTATCTTGTTTGTGCTTTAAAAGTATTTTTCCTTGATTTCCGGTGAAATACCAGACATGGAAAATAATTGTTGACGTGGTTTTAAAACCTTGTGATTTTTTTTTAAATTTCTTTTTCTTGGTAAAATATAAAGGAACTGTCTGGCCACTGAAAAGTTTGAAGTAAATAAATACAGTATTTGCAAAATACTTTCTGAAAATTTTTTTATGACCTTACACCATTCCAGTTTATCCTTGCCTCTGATGTGGAGTTCTTGGGTGACCCCGTGACACAATTTTCTGTGCCACCATTCCCTATTTGTTGAGATAATAGGAATTCCAGTCTCCAAATAAGTGATTCTTCATCAGAAAAAAATTACAGTTCATCAGATTGAAGGTTATTGCAAAAATATATCAGCTTTGAATAATTACAGTGTTTGTGGGAAATATTTCTCCAGTTCAAGATGGAGACTACAGTGGAAAAAAAACTAACAAAAAAACACTCAATCAACTTTATCACAATAGGGATAATAAAACCCCCCAAAACAGGCTATTTCAGAGCACAGCAAAGCTTTGTTTGCCACCAGCTCTCTGGAAGAAATATCAGGCCAAGTTTTGACCGGGGTTTCAAAGGTGGATTTTCATTGAAAGCGCACCAACACCACCCACCCGCCGTGCCCAAAACATCCAATATGTAAATGAAAATCCTCAGGCATGGACTGCAAGCAGGCTGACTCGCACTCCCGTGGGTGCAGTCCAAGGCATGTCCCAAGCTGCTGCACAAAGCTGGCAGCAGCACAGGCAGCTCCATCCGCCCCGCTGCCCATCGGCCATCTGTGCCCACAGGTGGGGACGGGAAGAAAGGCAGGCTCCACCCTGTTCCCAAAGGATGGGCTCAACCTTTTCCCCCAAGTGAAAAGAGCTCAGCCCGGCTCACAGTCCTCAATTCATAAGTGTTCATCTATGAAATCGGATTCCCACCCCTCTCCACTAAGAATCTGCTATTTCAACGGAGCACAAGATGTCAGGATTTTTGCCAACATGAGCACAGCTGTCAAAATCTCATCCTTGGAAAGAATCCCAGATAGACACATGTTTTACCCCAGCCAAAATGGTCAAACTTTGCAGAGGAACATTCAGAGAGGAAAAAGGTTCCATATTGTCACTGCGATAGCTTGGGTTTGCTCACAGCCAGACAACTGGGATGTGGTGTTTTAATAGCTGAGCCATTAAAAGCAACAGGCATCTTGCTATTGACAGCAATAAGAACAGATTCAGTGCCTTTGGCACAATATTATCAAAAACAGCGTTGCAGGAAAGGAAATAAGCTTGTTTGAATTTGGGAGACAACAAATGAAGGGGGAAATATGCTTGCAATTTTCTATTTCTCTAGTATGTTTGTCTAAATAACTTCAGCACTTTTTGCCTGGTGTTTCCAAATGAAGTCTGAGGAGTGTTGGGTTTATGTTGTCCTTGGATTTGTGTCCTTTCAAGCCCACCTGGAGAGTGGATGGAACATTTTCTGTCCAGCCTGAACAGAACAAGATTCCCAACCCCCCGAGCAGGGACACATCATGCGATTTCTTCTGATCTGAGCGGTGAGGACAGCAAATGACTTTGCTCAGGTCACAGGTAGGGGCAGTGGCCAAGCTAGCAGAGGCCCAGCAATGCCCTGATCTGATCTGCACATGTTGCCTTCCTCAGCATGGCCTGAGCTGTGTGCAAGCAGCCCACAGGCAAGAGGTGAATTCCGACAGCTGAAGGGGTAGGGAGGGGAGGTGGCATCAGGAACAGCAACGATTATCCTCTTTACTGGAAAACGTGTATCTGAATGGCCAAATTTACTAGCTGTTCAAGATCTCTATGAGATTTATGAGGCTCAAGAAAAAAATTCATTAGAAAGACATAAAACTTCAGTGATTTGAAATGGAAATGTTTGTAAAGGACTTGGGATCAGCTGTTTTCAATTGCAGGCCTGTTTGAAGCAGGGAGGACTTCACTTCAGGGCTGAGGACCTCAAATCTCTCCCAACCTGACCCTCCCAAGACAGACAGAGATTAAAGCTGCTTGGAGAGCCAATGCTCCATTGTAGGGAGGAGCTGTGGTACCCCAGATAAAGGAAACTCACAGATAATGGAAATGATGAGGAGCACATGGTAGAGGCACTCAAATCTTCTTGTGCAAACCAGCCCAATCCTGCAGGGTCAGTCCTGAGCTCACGCTAGTGGTACCTGGTGAATCTAAACTGCTCCCTGATCCTGCTCCACCCCACCTCAGTGCTCCTCATCCTGCAGGGCTTACAAAATTGCATGAAAACTAAACCTGAGCAATCCTTCTTCATTTACACCCTGCTGGGAGCAGTGCAGCCTGATCCCCTGCCATGCAGAGCCCCAGGGAGCACAGCCAGGGACACCTGCACAGCTTGGCCTTTAATCCCCAGTGCTCTCAGCAAAGGCATCAACATCTCTGAGCCCTGCTCCTTCTTTCCCTCTGTTCCCTCCTGGTACTGACAAAGCACACTGCCCCTCTGCCTTCAGAGTCAATCCCAAAGCCTAAACTCCGTGAAGTAATCTTATCTGTGCACCAAATTCGACCCAGTGCAAAACAGAAACTGAATTCCCCTCCAAGCATAACAGACAGGACAACAAAACATTTGGAAAATGTTGGGTTTACCATATCAGAAGCCCGAAACCACATTACACACATCTCTTAATGAGGGTAATAAGCTTTAACTTAACAGCCTCTGAACTGAGCTCATCATCCACTTAGAGCAATCCTCCCTCCAGCGCCTTGTAGGGCACACTGGGATTGGTTGGCCAACATTTCACACCTTTGCATTTGCCAGCATTTGTTTCTGGCTCTGAAACAAGTACAAAACACGCTGAAGATTTCCAAAGGGTGTCCAGAGGGGGCAGAGAGTCGGTGCAGATGCTGCTGATGAGCTTATTGGAGTGCTCACCCCCCTCCTCACCTTACAGGATGCTTAATTACAATGGGCTTCTGTGGGATTTGCACCTCACAGCTCACAATTGCTCTGCTGAAAGGCGCATGGGCTTCCTTCTGCCTCTCTCCTCCCTCTGAATTACCAGAGAATATTTCCCTTCCTGCTGCTATATCTGCTCTCCCACAGACCAGGTGTGCATCTGCCTGCCTCCCCTGGCTGGCAGACACTCACTGGAAACTGCCAGGCATTTCCCAGCTCATGATCCTCGTCCCTGGGACTGCCTTCAACCCTGTGCAATTCAACACACTCTAATACATGGGACAGTTCTTTCATGCAAAGCCTGGAGACCACAAGGACAGTACTGGTGTTGGTGAAGGATTTCCCCAGCAGATCAGCTCACCTGCCTGAGCTCCTGCCTCCCCACAGGCTCATGCTCAGCAGTGCCACATCACAAAATGCACTTGTCCATATTCAGTGTTGCTGTCAGAAGAGGCAGAGTTTCACATAATTCTGCCCAGGCTTATGTACATCTCAAGAAGTGATTTTTGGCTCACTTTCTCTAGATTACAAATTATTTACAGTGCTTACTTGTGTACTGGTGTTGAGAAAATCGTCTTGATCTGTTTCAGACATCCAACTCCACAGCTTGGCCTGATAGAATCTCCCAGGAGGAAAGTCCACAAATTCACCTTGCTCTGTAAAACAACAAATTTACCTTTTAGAATGAACATCAGCTTTATCTTTGTACGATCTCTTACCAGACAAGCATGGTTATGAGCCTTTTCTGGTCCTGAAACCAGTTTACTCAGGTACTTTCTTGGGTGCTTGCCAAGGCATTCTCTCTCCCCAAGTCTCCCATTCCCTTTTCCCTGTCTGTGATTTCCAAATGAAAGTTTGCTGTTAAAACACAGTATTACAATTAGCTAAGTCATCTGCAGTACACTGAACTGTAAGCTGCTTCTCATCACACAAATCCTAAAATTAATCAAGGTTCACTCCCCGGTGTCCATAAGTGGCCATCCCGTGGTCTGAGAAGATGATCACCAACTTTCTTTCTCCTTTCCTCAGTCATGTGGAAATAGGTTTTAATTTCTTTTCCCTCCACATTTCACTGTATTCAGATTTCTTAGATCAATTCTCTACATGAATGTATTTCAGCCAGCAGGCTGCTTTCAAACCCTCCACACTGATTATTGACCAAAGCTTGGAAGCTCTCGTAAGGAAGGAACTTACTACAATTAGAGGGAGGGTTTCAATAATGCACAGGCAACTACTGACTAGAGCAAATTAAATTATCTTCTTTTCTGTGAATTTCCATAAAAAGAAAGCTAATGCTGATATGAATAAAATGGAAAAGGGATGTGACTACAGAAGTTTTTGTTCTTAATCTCATTAATATTTCCCAGTGAAAACACTCACACTCTTTCCACTGCAGAATTATCCAGCCTCACTAAAGAGTTCAATGTAAATTTCTGGGGTTTACTCAAATATTTTTTATTTATATTGTTTCAAGTTTAAAAAATTAGAGTGCATTATAAAGCATGTATGCATATTTATGCTTACCTGACTATAAACTATCAATAACTTCTTTATTTTTCAAATACCCCATTCATGAACAGAGATGCACTCAGCTGTATGAAAGACATTGCACTTCACATTTTTAAAAAGTTAATGCATTTCTATAATCAAATATAGCCTTTTTAACTCTTCTGTTTTTACCTGTGTATTTTTCAGACCATTGACTAAAAGCTCAACCAATTAATCAATTAGTTAATGAGCAATGTTATTAGAAAGGAATTGCAATTTTCCACAAACCTGCGAAATTATGAACACTGAAATAAGAAAGAGATCAACCAACTTCAAGCCCTTTCTTAGTATTTGGTAACACAGAGTGTTGTTAACATTTTTTCCAGTATTATTCTTTCTCCCTTTATCTCCATCTCAGAAGGATTTGCAGCTCGGGTCACTGTAATATATTGCACTCTAACACGTTGTGCCTGAAATTTCCAGTAAGGCACACAGCTCTTCTTGGCTTTCTACAGGCATCAACTACTCAGTCTTTCAGGCCTGTCTTTAAATCTCAGCCTTTAATACTGCTGGATATCACAGCACATGTATAGATTTACTACTACAGGTCTCTTTAACCAACCAAAAATAAAGCATGGCAATATGGCATTGCCACTTTGGGGGATAGGCTGCTACAAAGGAGACGTATGAGGCCTTGAAATTGATGGTTTGAAGAACACCAGGACATACATAGAGGGAGAAAAAATAAGAGGGGAAGAGAGACTGGTTTGTAAATGTAGACAGATCCTTCTTCAGATATCATTCAGGGGATTTCTGGTTTTACTGGTCAGATATTGTTTGTCTAATGTGACTTCAAAATCATTGGTCACCCCTTAAAATACCTTGGTTGCATGAGACAAGATATGAGCCTTTAAGAGGCTGGCAGGGTGAAGAGAGGAGGAGAAGGAGGGAGACAGAGAGTCAACAGATCAATAAAAGCACTTTAGGATAATGGCTCCACCTTGAGCAGACCAGGTCTGGATTCCAGGCCAGCCCCAGCACTGCCAGGAAATGAGGGTTTGCTGGAGTGAAATGTTGAATTCACAGTGCTGTGGCAGAAGATGGGGTTCTGGTTCTGTCCCATGCTGTTCCAGGGGTATGTTCCCCTTCCTGCTCATCCCTGATCTCAGGCAGTGTCCTGAGTGGGGCCAGCAAGAACAGAATCAGGGAGCCTGTGGGCTGGCAGCTTTTTGGAAGGAAAGACAGTAAAAGAAAGCACAGGACAGAGCACAGTGAAAGGTTGGGGCACAGAGGTATAACACTGTTTCCCCTTTCCCACCTTTTTGGTTTTTTCTCATGGGAAGTTACATGGAGGCAACAAAGAGCCTGAGTTAGGTCAGGGATGATGTTCCGAGACTCAGCTCCAATATACTGCATCTGGGCACCACCTCCAAGAGACTTCCCAACTCAATGGAATTTTATTACAGTAAGGGCCCCATCTACTGCCAACAATTTGCAGTGAATCAAACCACTTATTAAAATATCTTTTCTTTCATTGAAAGACTTTGATTAAATAACTCCCAACCATTCCACTGCACTTTTCATCTTTCACTGTCATCCCCACAAATGAAAGAGCATCCATGAGCAGCAGCCAGCTTCACCGTGTTGCCACCGAGCACACTCATTATGCACCAGCCAGAAAAGTCTGCCCATGGCTGGGAAAAACAGCAAGTCCTGCAAAGTTTACCTTCTTACTGTACAACCTGAACTTAAAAACCTTCCATGTAGCACAAAGATTTGGGTTGCTCAGGAGTTTGTAACAACGTATGTGAAACCCATAACCTTGTGACTGTGGCACAAAATAAAGTGTTGGAAGCAAAGGAAATGAGACCTGAGTAGAAGAAAAAAAATAACTATTTCAAATGGAACAGAGTATTTACACTAACAGAGGTGGTGAACTTCTGGGGCAGGTCATGCTCAAGGTTTAATTTACACTGTTTAAGCTCCTCCTGGGCCGGTGGAGTATTTTAGAAGTTATCAATATTTTTCAGGGGAACTTTTCCCCCCATTAGCTCAATAAAAATAGTCACACAAGGGGATGGCCCTGTAGGCTAATACCTAGAATTTCTGCTAGGTGCCAGCAGTTCTGCAGGAAGCACCTGAATTCACTGCAAGGTGCAAGAGCCTGGCAGGAAGCAAAGAGTGAATTCCTGCTGCAGAGCTGCCCATGTAGCCGCCCCCACATCGCCCTCCCCGAAAAAAAGCAGAAGCTTTGTTTCTCAAGACCATGTAAGGGGAGCACAACAAAATAAGGAGAAACTTTAATAAGAGACACATCAAAGATTGTTTCTCTTTAATTACCCTTTCTCAGTATCTTTGCTCATCAGCTGGAACTCCCTGTTGCTTTTTTAAAGTAAACAAAACAGTGAGGGTTTTAATACTGACCCACCTCACTCCTTTGGTCTGACTAATTGCTGAAACTGGCCATAAATTGTCCATTTTGTGACACTCTGAATAGCCTCATTTATTCTGGACGGCACACATCTGTTTTTGTGTGCACACTACACACGTGCACACTTACACAAACACACCCCTCCGTCCTGGGGCTGGGGATGGCCAGTGTACAATTTCAGCCCCATATTGAGTTTTGGCTGGTGCTGAGGTCCCTGAGGCTGAAGAGAAATAAAGCTCTCAGAAGGGAAACGGCATGTAAACAAGGCTCTTACGTTCCTCTGCATGGAAAATGCTCCCTTCAGACAAGGTTGGCGAAGGAATCGCATGAGGAAGGTTGGGAGCAAGCTGCTTGCAACGAGGTGGAGGGAAATACTACAAAATGCATCTATGCTTTCTCCTCTTGGAGGAGGCAGAGCCAGATTCCCACCAGACTGGATAGCCAGCAAGAGGAGAGCCCAGGCAGCCAGGGGAAGCGGGGTGCTGAGCCAGGCAATGGCTGTTCAGACCCTTGCTTCATGTTTCTGACAAGAAAAAATTGCACTTTGTACATATATCAACATGCTGTAAGACTTAATGAAGAAAAGTTCTAACCGGCCAATCTAGCTTTTTTTCCCCCCCCCGCTCATAAAGCTAAGTAACATGTCAGTGATACTTTCATCATGGTTACTCCAACTGCTTTAGATGTAGCACTCAATAAATAGGCTATGTCATTTTAATCAGCGCTCTCCCTCATATGCACAGGTCCCAACTTGTTGCTCACTTAACACCTAAGCAACTTTTTTTTTTTTTTTTTTTTTTTTTTTTTAATCTAACTCCACTATTTTTAATCAACACATTGATGACAGACAGGCAGGAGGGGGAGGAATTCCTCTCTGTGTGTAACACACACGTTTCTGATGAACAGCAAGGCGATGGCCTTGGCTCCAGGGCTCAGTGATGGCATGAGCAGCTTAAGCTCTATCCCAGGGCAGTGGTGTCTGCCCAGGGCAGTTTGGAGCCTTTTCCTCACCTCCACCTTCTCCTCTTCTTCACTGCTCCTGCAGGAGGCAGAGCAAACAGCTCGGAAAACAAGAAAGGATCTACATGTAAGTGCAAAAACTCACTGGGAAGAGGTTTAGATGTCTTCAAGCAATTCACACAACCATCCATTAACACAAAAAGGAGAATTTCTCAAGAACTCTGACAGCACAAAACATTCAAGGAGTTTTACGGGGTTTTATGGGGTTTTGTCTTTAGTTTTTGAGAGGATTTTTTTATTGCTGGGAAAGCTTGTACCTTTAATTCTATAACTATAAGCTAAATAATATATCAGGTTTTTTGGCTTTTTTTTTTTTTTTTTCTGTCAGGCATGGCAATGGTACTGAATGTATGCAAAGTTTCCACTAAAGGTTTTTGTAACCTAATTTTCCTCCAGAGATTAGAGGAAGCCAGATATTCTGTTTCGCTGGAACTTGGCTGCTAGCCACGCTGCGCTCCCTTTCCTTGTCATCCATCCCCAGCCCCCGGCACTGTTAATCAGATGGCTGTATCTTCCCTATATTTCTCCTGTCAAGCTATTAAGGGGATACAGAAGAGAGAAAGAGGAGAATCAGCTGAGATATAAACCAGCCTGGGTCCCAGAGTGCCTCTCCCCCTTCTCAAGGTTGAGCTTGCTGTGGTACTGCACACCCTCCTATCAGAGCGAAGGAGAAGCACGCTTTCCTGCCCCCAGAGTGCAGGCTGAAGTTTTTATTTTTTCCCAAATGAAGAGGCAATGCAGAAATTTTTCTGCACAGAGTCATCACAACCCTGTAAAAACATGAAGCTGCAGCACAGAGAAGGAATAAAATAACAGAGCCTGGGCTGTAGGCTGGAGATGTTCCTCTTTGGCCACGCCGTGCCCCTGCCCTCTTGGGGGAAGAGCAGCCTTGACTGAGGCTTTATGGATGTGATAGCAGAGAGTTATCACAACTCCCTGTGTTTTGGCAGCTTCCTTTGTGAGGGAATTCCTGGCACGTGCTCAGCAGTGAGTGGAGGTGGCTGGCTGGAGAAAAAGCTTTGTAAGGTTCACAAAGAACCCCCAGATCCAAGTCAGGTTTAGGGCTGAAAATAATGATTTTATCGTGTCACTCCCTCCTCCTCTGCCTTTGAAGCAGAAACAGAAATGCTCAGTCCAGCACACCCCATGTCTATGGAGAGCTTTGCCTCCCATTGAAATGTTCCATGGGGACCCCCCTATCTTCACTAAGAGACAAAATTAACTCCCCGTTCTGGATATCTTAGGACTTTGAAAAGAGTTGGATCCCAGAATTTTTGGCTGGGTCTATCTCCCATCCTTGTACATATCAATAAATGAGAAGAAAACCCCCTGGCTAAAATGGCTCCCACACATCAGAAACACCTGTTGCAGGCTTTTGGCCTAGGCTGTCTCTTTGTAACCAACCAGGTAACAAACAACCAGGAATACCATGAAAATACTCTATTTTTCTAGTAGTTTGAGCAGCTGTGACTGCATCAGAGACCCCAAACTCCAGCAACCAACTGCGCACAGATTGATTTTATTCCAGGCATGTTCACTTTGCTGACCAGTTCACCGATTTTAAAAAAGTACTTAGGTTTTTAAGAGACACTCAGTGAGGTAGGGGCTCACCTGAGATGTTTTGGAAAATGCAATTTAGATGTAAAATAAGGTTTACTTAGGTAATCTCTAAGTTCCTTTGAAAACAGAATGTTCATGTCTAGATGAACATCTCTGGATAAGCATGATGGCGCAATGGGTCACTGGACAGATTTTTTTCTAAATCTATGTTTAATTAGAAGGAAATTCATATTGACTTACCAATAGCCAAGTTTCTTGTTCGGACAAAATATTTACTCATTTCACAAAGACTCTCAGATTGAGAAATGATATGACAACTTCTGAGTGCACCTTAGTGATGTGTTTACTCTAGCCATCCTCTGGCTATGTTTGAGTTAATTTCTTGGTTTTGGACATGCTGATAAAATCAATCCCTTCTCTTTAAATTTTTTTGGGGGTTTTTTTTTGTATCTAGAAAGGGAAAACAAAGGCATTTCTATAAGCAACAGAGCTGGAGAATATTTAACAGACACGCAGCTTGTGTTTCTAGACAAATGTTTGCAAAAAGTTTACATAAAAGGAGGTGAGAAGGAGCACAGGAATGTGTGTGTGTGCCTGAAAAAGCAGCACACCTCCACATCAGACATGTGAGGAGGAAAGGTGCCACTGAGTTCTTCTCACATCCTTCTACATTCCAGAGCAGTTCAGCTTTCCTGTTCAAACTCACCTGCTTGAGCATCCTCCCCAGCCAGGCTGCCCTTGCTGCAACCTTTCGTCTTTCACTCGCCTTTCCTTCCTTTATCTCTGCTCTATAACCATTATCTCCATCAGCATAACTCCTTAAGATACACCTAGACATCATTTGGCCAATGAATGCATTTCACACAACATTAGTCATATTGTACTGTGGATAATTTTTATGATATCGCTGTGCCTCTCCTTGGTGCATTGTTACAGTTTAATTTGTACATATTCTGCTGCTGATGTAGTGTCACTCAGCTGTAACCAGAGAGAGCATGATGGGTTTATATTATTGCAACAAATTTTCCCTTAAAAAAAAAAAAAAAAAAAAAAAAAAAAAAAAAAAAAAAAAAAAGAAAAAAAAAAGAGAGAGAGAGGAGAGAGAAGAAGGGAAAGAAAGAGGGAGAGAGAAAGAGAGGGAAAAAATAGGGAAGGAAAAAAAGAAGGCTTTTTTTTAAGAGTATTCTGTCTGCTTTCTAGGATTAGTGAACTGCAGACAGGCTGTCCTGCAGGGTCAGTGGAGAGCCAGATCTCAGCTCTGCCCTGAAAAAAAGGATTTAGATTCAGGGTTACATCTCAGGCACATTACATAAATAAGTATCTGCTGCAAATTTGTGTTTTGAACCAATTTTCCACAGAGTTCAAGGTAAGGGTTTCATATCTGCAGGAATTCCTCAGACCCTGTCCAGCTACTCATCTTTACCAGATGAGCTAATACCAGTTATCTGCTTCCCTTCCAAATGGTGATGCCCATTCTGCGGTTGGAGTTTAGTGTTACAGATCAATTTTCAGCCCCAGGCATCAGTTTTACATTTAGACGTGCAGAGCAGCTCTGCTGAAGCCTCTCAACTGTTCTGGGTATTCAACAGCCCGTATCAGCATCTACACAAAGCACTGACCACACTGTTTTCAGTGCATCTGCTCAGTGATAGAGTTTCCCATATGGAAATGTTTTGTAAAAATAAGGGATTACTTGGAACGACACTGGGCTAACCCTGCTGAGTATCTGCTTTTCTTCTTCTCAGCTCTCCAGTGTGGAACGTCACTGCTGGTATTTTGGACAGTGACCATAAGGTCATGAGACTGAGAGGCTGAGACTCCCTCAGATCTTTGTTTACCTCCGGAAGACAAAACAATTGATAATTTCACCTAACAAGCAAGAGTTGTGTTTAATTCTTTAAAAATGCTGATTTATTTTCGAAGCAGCTGAGCGTGTCCCACATGTTTGAACCCAGCCTGACAGAATACGTTCCCTTGAGCAATGACATCCTACTCTTGTCACAGCTAGTGACAGTGTAAACCTCTTTTCACACAGCTGGAGCACATTCCAGGGACACCTACATGTACAGGTGGCTTCTCCTGGCAGCTCTGACAACTGGGAGGCCAAAGCAGGGACCCTCCTGCTGCCCAGAGTCCTGTGGATGTCTCCTTCTTCATTTCAAGGAGCCCCAGAAATGAGATCAGATGGCAGAAGAGTGAAGGTTTCTCCCAATGCCTGTGGCATTCTTCCACACAAGAACAAACCCAGGCCATGCCAAAATGAGGGCGCTCAAATGGCCATAAGCACTTGGCCCATATGTTACAGAGGTTCTTATCATGCTTTGCCCCTGGGAATCAATCCTTTCAATTAAGGTAGCTGGGGAATATAATGATGTTTTTATTTGCAATTAAAGCTCTAAATTAGGATCGATAGAAGCAGCTACAGCCCTACCATGCCAACAGTCCTCAAAGGTTCATAGGTTTTCAGAGAACACATTTCTAAAATAAACTCAACCATTTTCTCTTCAGAATAAAATATCATAGGAAAAAGACCTTAGTGCAAGAAAAAAACTGGAGGAATCTTACTTGATTTTTAATTCGATTTTAGCCATCAAACCAGCAAGACCTTCTTCCCTAGGGTTGCCTTCCCTGTGGATTTTCCATGGTTACATCTGGAACAATGCAGGTGGGCACCTGACCAGGTCCAAGCTGACTCTGTCAGAAGAGAAGAGGAAAATACACACCTATTAGCTATCAACCTGTATTTCTGACTTCTTCAGTATAAAATTGTGCTTGATAAGAAGCTTCTGCTATAGAAAACTTCTGCTTGAGTTTTTTTGATAGACTCTTCCAAGTAAGGACTCTGTTTAGCAAAACATGCGATGCTTTCATCTTGCTCAAATTGTGATTATAAAAAAAGCCAAAAAAGACTTCACTAAATTTTAAATTTTAACAGTTTTCTAGGGAATTGAGGCCGGTTACCTTAGTTTTAAGAAACCAGCCAAAAAAAGGCATAAGCTTGCATCAAATGAGAGCTTTTCTGAGAATGAAATTGCAACAAAAGAACCTATTTTTCATGAGTTTCAAATTTCACAGCATATTTCATAGTTGTTGTACAAGTTGGGGTAATATCTGCTGTGATTTATAGAGGAGTGGCGCTGTAAGAAGCCTCCCTTCTAATTATAACTGGTTATGAGGTACATCACTCATATCAGCCTGAAATTTACTTCCATCTCGAACATGAGCTTTTTTTCCCTCTGTTTATTGTCACAAACTGGCCGCAGAAATGCTGATAAAGACATTACAGAAAATGTTATTAACTTAATCCCTTCCCAGCTGAGGTTCCTTCTTTTAGCACAAACTTATTTTGTGCCTTTGTTTAGGCGCTGCAATGTGTCAGGCAACAAACATTATCTCTCTCATGGAAAGTTGTGCAATGAAAGCCTTTCCTGTTCCATGAGTTCCATTAGGCAAAACTGACTTTGACAGAATGTGCAAAAGAATCTATAAATCCAGTGATTCCCTCCACTTTTGCAGGCAGTGTGTGCAAGGGCTTCACGCGTAGAGTAGATGTCTCATTTGAATGCAAAACATGCTAAAATTTGTACTGAAAAGCACTTAGGCTTTAAAAACATGCCATAATTCTAAGAAGAAAAATGCCTGACATATCTTTTGGCTGATTTCAAATTCATATATATTTTAAATGATCTATAGAGCCTAAGCTGTGCGTTTTATACAACAGAATGATAACCGTTCCCATTCCCCTCCATCTAACCCACGGATGGCCTTGATTTATTAGCCAGTCATGCACCGTGCACTGCCCCTCCCGAAATTCATGCTGTAATTCTAATTTTTGTTGTTGGTGCTGCTATCTGGATGCAGGCCTTGCCATGAAGATAGCATGAGTTTACCCTGTAAACATAATTGATGCTATCGAAGATAATGATTTAGGAGATCATCCATCTCCAGTACAGCTTGCCATTACGTGACTTGTTCTTGCAGGTATCTGATTTGTATCATAGAAGAGCTGGCTTGATTGCTGTTTTGCCATAGAGTAATAGTTCCCTGCTTCCCACTGACATGCTGAGTCTCCCTTGATCACTCAGGTGATCAGTCAACACACGAGTTAATTACGGGTGAAGGGGTGTCTGAAGCCCGAAGATCAAAAGATACGCACAAGGTCTTCTCCAAGTCATTATTCACCTTCTTAAGCATCAGGCAGTCAGTTCAGATTCCTGCCGCCTGCACTGTCCTTAAATAAAGTGATACAACAGCAGGAAACCTGAATTAGAGTTTCTACAAGACACAGAATGAAACACTCAATTTGTCCAAAAGAAGAGGGGAAAAAAACCCCCCACACGGGTGAGACTGCCTACATGGGGGAAGTTTGGGGTACTCTCAATTAGTTATCATTAAAAAAAAAAAAAAAAAAAAAAAAATTAATAATCAGTGGTATGTGTTTAGAGGTAGAAAACCCAACAGTTAGCTATAAGGTTCTCACCAGCTTCCCCATTAAAATTTCTCAGGTTTTAACTGGCATTTCAAGGAGATGATCTCTGATATTGTCATCACCTTTACACCCATGCACAAGAAATAGAACTATTGGCAGAAGTTAGGAGCTGCTGGACAAAGTCACTAGAAGCCCTCCTAAAAATGTAAAGGAAAAGCAGCTCTCAAAACCTTTTTCTGTGTTTCAACCACCCTCAAAACTCAAATGAATGCGTTAATATTTCCAGAAGCTAATTACAGTTATGGTCCTGGATCACCTCTGTGAGATTCACCCCTGCGTGCCATGTCCTGCATTACTGTAGACAATGAGCCCCACAGCACCACAGTTTTGCTCCTGTTTAAAAACCTTGAGAGCCAAATCAACCTGTTGGACAAGTCTGTCGAGCAGGTGAGACCAACAGCAGCAAAGAGCTTGTGGTGCTGTGTTGCAGCCACAGGATTATTTGTGCGGGTAGAAAGAGCAATCTCCTCAGCAGTAACTACCTGAACCCACCTGGGTACCAGCTCAACACTGGCACCACTGAGCTACACCTGCATTTGTCCACCAAGACGGGTTCCTCCACCTCTGTGGTTTTCGTGATACTCTGTTGAGGGGAAGGCAACTGAGCAAGACACCTCAAAAAGTTTATTTCCTAAAATAATATCATGATTCCTCCACAAAGTCACCCTGCAAAAGGAACGGAATCGCTGAGTTGCAGGTTTGAAGAGATACTTTGTAAGGTCAAACACTCAAAGGGCTTCAGTGCAAGTGTAACTCAGTGCACACAATTCCACATATGCTTTCTTCCATATGCAAATAAATGCTATGGACGCACGGCCCGCTTGCACGTATCTGCACATGCCAAAGGGATTTACACATGTTAATACTTGGAAAGCAAAGTGAGAATGTATATAAAATGGCATGCACAAAGTGCATTCGTCCATGTGCATATCCCTCTGGAGGCAGCGCTACTTGGATGTGTTTCTGAGCAGAAAAACAGTTAAAAATTGATATGTCACCCTCTCTCCAAAACCTAATGATTACAGTCTGTTAATTACACCGCATCTGCTGGAACTTTCAGCAGATAAACTGTGGACCTGATCTATTATTTATAATACCAGCAGAAACTGCAAATAGCATTTTAAAATCTCACATATGCAGAGTGGTAGCAGAAGCAAACTGTGCCACGTTGTCCCTATCCTGTCACTTCCCCAAGCAGGTACCATATATTGTGACAAAGCAGCTATAATAACCTTTTCTAAATTTTACTTTCTGCAGATGGAGAGAAAGCAGTGAGAGAATATAAAGCCTCACATAAAGGAAAAGAACACTTAGAAAATGCTCAAAATATCATGTACAATTAATCCCAGAGCAGCTCTGCAATACTGTAGGCCATGTCTCGCCCTTGCTTTGAGCTGAGATTCCTACAGCCTGGGATTCACTCCTTGCTTTTGAAAGCCCAACAAACAGGTATATGGCAGGGTCTGCAGGGAAGAGAGTCATCTTAGCACAGCTATGCCTTCAATTTAGGCTTTAATTGTGGCATCTCTTCTCTTGGTGTGAAATCCATATGGATTTGCTGAATTCTTATGCTTTTTTAAGGCACTTGAACACTGGTATAAATACAGAGAGTGTCTGGTGTGCTCTGCCTTGCACAGAGCCATGAACCACAGCCCCATTTCCCACCACCTCCTGTTCTCTACAAGCATTGCCTGGCGTTACCACCGCTGTGGTTTCTACAACAGAACAATTCAGCCTTGAACAAAATAACTGGTGGGGTTTTTTTCCCCAACAGCTGGCCCAGTAAACAACGTAAGATTTGAAAGTCAGGTTGTATCTCTTCTTCTTTGGCTTCCTGAAACCAGTAACAAGAGCTCCCCAGAGCAAATGGCAATTGCCTGCTGTAAACTGGAGCAGAATTGCCACCTTCTGCTGCGCAACAGGAACAAGAGTTTTGCACTCACTAATACTGCTGTGAGACCTGAGCATTACTTAGCTGGCCTTGTTATACAACTCTAGCCAGCCCACTTATCCACCAGAAAGCAAATAACCACTCAGGCTGAAGTTTATGAAACTTCTGGGATTCACAAATGTGTTTCGTGGATTTCTGGCAGTTGTCTGAATGTTCACAAATAATGTGATGCCAGTAATCACAGCAAGTCAAAGCTTGACACTTCTATTCATAAATCAGGAGATGTTTTATTTTTACTGCTTGAACATTTCTGTTCCCAAGCACGATTGGATTTGAACCATCAAGCTGGAGGTGAAAGGACCTTTATTTAATGTATTTGTTTAGGTTTATATGAAATATAAAAAAGTGTCTATGCAGGACTCTGGCCACCTTCACCATATATTAAAAAAATGTGGCCAGCTCACCCAGACAAAAATAAACTAAGTGACTTTCAAAAGAAAAAAAAAAAAAAAAAAGGGCACAAAAAAGGCCTCTTGGGAAGAGACCTCAAATCTTTCTATATAAACCAAAAACTTTTGCAGACAATGTTTCTCTCATCTCCAGAGCCTGGGACATGAAGAGTTCTGTCCCTCAGGTCAGCAGTATTGGGACTCTCCCAGGCCAGGGTGGAAAGAGAGCATTCAGTCATGCTGCTGCTGAGCAGATCTATCCAGTATTCTCTCCTTTAAACCAAGAGGACTTCAGCCAAAATGCCTCTGTGGCTTGCAGCTGCAGCAGTATCACTAGGGAGACAGAGCAATCTATTAAGCAAAGAGGATCCAGGATCCAAGACTCGATGCCAAGAATCTATTTTAGCCTCCCCCTTGCAAGCCTGCAGACACAGGGCAGGTCCTGCAGCACCAGTGGTCACTGCTGGGGGTGGAAACTCCCACTCATCTCCCCATGGGCACAGAGAGCATCCAGCCCCCCTGCCCAGGGCTCCCCTCCTCACACTGCACCTGCCCCCCACCACCCCTGGCACAGGGATTTCTCCCACTCATACTTTATGAAGTACTTTCATCCAAACTGTTCCTCCTTCCACAGTCAGAAAATAGTAAAATTATCACTCAAAGAGTAGAACGTGAAGAGAAAACCAACCTATTGACTTTGAAGCCTAAATTAAAATGAATCCATTAGGATTTTCTACCTCAAGGCAGATGATCCCTGCAGACCAGGTTGTGTCCTTCTGCTGCTGGCATCAGCCAAGAGCACCATCCACTGTCCCACTCAGCATCCTCTTTCCCTTCAGTCTCCTTTTGGAATGGGGACTGGTATGTGTGGACAGGCAGGGACAGAGGAGTCAGACGTGTCTTTGTAAAATTAGCTTTTCTCCTCATGTGGTCAGAATGTACAAATCTTTTAGTGACAGCTTGGTCTCTTCAGAGACAGCCCCAGTTCTCCTAGAGAAACATCCCTTCCAAAGTAAACACAGAAGTGACAGAGGATGAGCTCTTTACTCTTTTGAATGCTGCAGAAAGGAAGAATGCTGCAAAAGGTTGCAAACAGTCATCACTCTGACATGCTGTAGGTGAGGTGATGTTTTTCAAACCCTCTATGCGATACCAAAACACCACATCCATGTTTTTTTCACTCAAAGCTGGCAATTTTTGGGGAGGTCTCTGTTCAATACATTAAGCAGAGGTTTTCTCTTGGACAGGAATTGCCACTAGCTTGAAGGAAGACAAACAAACCTGTCCCTTCCACCCATCCATCCTGCCAGCAAGGGCTGCATCCCATCAGAGCTGCCTGGGCTGAGGGGAGGCTGCACGCAGGTGAAAGAACTCTGTCCCTGAGGCTCTGGTCTAGCCAGAGTAGATTTGGATAAGGATCAGGATCTACTGCAACAAGTCATGTAGAGCACAGTCAGACTTCCTCCACTCCAAGCACCTAAAAAGCAACCTGACCGGATTTTCTCCTGGACAACTCAGCATTTGAACAGGCCAGTTAATCAAAAGCACCTCCCAACTGCAATCACATCCTGCTGCCTTCTGACACTTGCCACTTCCATAACACCATTTACAGCTCCACTGTTGTAACAGGAAGCCCTGAGGAGGAACTGGCTCCTACAACATGTTGCTGTCACATTTTAGCCAAGGCTGAACGTAGATGGAAAACTCTTCTACAAAATACAGTGGAGATCTATTAAATGCATAATTTCCCTGGCACAAAATGTTATTCTTTTTGCAGGTCTGCTTCTTCCCTGGGATTCTGATGAAGTGTGCTCTGCTGTGTTATGAAATACACCATGTTTGGGTGTGAGGCACAGAAAACATCTTTGTTTAGCACAGCTTATCTTTTATCATGTCACTTTTCTATTGGATTTCTTTTCTGTCCACTGGAAACACTTTTGTGTGAGAGTTACACTCCTTTACTGGGAGGCTTTGCTGTGTGACCTGCAGTGTCACAGGCAGGACCAGGTCCTCCCCATAAGAGCAGGCTGGGCAGCTTGATACAACAGAAAGGAATATGGAACAAATAAAGAACCAGGAAAAGCAATACAACACTCTTATCTAAGTGGGCTACAGAGGCATTTTTCAGCCTGAAACACAGATATGCAAAAAACAAACAAACAAACAAATCAAATCAAACCAACAAAAAAAACCCCAACAACAACAAAACAAAAAATCCACAAACAAGCAAACAAACAAACTAACAAAAACCACAACGAAACAAACAAATAAAAAACAACAACAACAATCCCTAAACTGCTATTTCCTGTATGATGCTCATTATTCCCTTTCTACACACTTACCAGAGTTAGCATTAGAGCTCAAGAAATCTGGGAATGCCACCAGCACATTAATTTTGCTAGGAAAAGGCGATGTGGTAACAAAGCACAAACCAACCCTGCCAATCCAGAGTACGTCCCTCTCACAACTGTCACTCCTGTAATTTCTTCCAGATCCTTCAGAAATTGCAAAGAGGAACACACGGTAAATAAAATTGCTTGGTAGAAAGGATTCATTTCTCTGCTTCATCGTGCCCTTCTGCAAACACCTGGCAATTGAAGTCCCACGAGATACTTGCTCTGATCGCTCCCCACTGCTGCACTCAAGTGTGGTGAACTGGTCCAGCAGAGCTCTACCAAGAGCTGGGTGGCACAGAGAGACTTCTCTTGGCAGGAATGAGCTGTCAGAGCAGCTCAGCTACTTTGCACAACCTGCCCTGTGCTGCCTTCACTGGAATGGTGTTCCCATTCCCCAACACTTTATGCATCTTTGTTTCCATCAGCAGTGCTCCCTGAGCAGCTCAGCATCTGGGCATGTCCCCACTTGAGCTGGGCTGCACACCCAGCTCAGCCCAGCTCTGCCTGGACTCCACAAAGCAGGTGTTCATCTCCCTCAGTGCCGTGCAGGAGCTGCAGGTGGGTACCAAACCCCCAGGCGGGGTGTGCTCCTCCCACAGCCCACTGCTGAGGCCTCCCCTGAGGCCAAACCACACCACAGAAATGCCACTTGCTGCTTCACTGAGTTACTCAGCAGCTCCTGCACCCCCGCAGAAATTCCGCTTCTCAACCAGAGGGCTTCAAATTAACATTTCCCATACCCCAGAAAGATGCTGCCATTCCCTGACTGCCTGCTTTTCACCTCTCCTCCTGTCAAAGCCTTGCTTCTTTCACAAGGAGGGTTCATGTTTCAGTGAGTGAACCGGCAGAGGAATCACCATGATCCTCTTTCATCTCCTGATGATGATTCTCACTCAGGGATTCCTGCTACTGCCCTATTTTCTGTAAATAATACAATGTGAAATATGGGAGTCATTCTCAAGAAAGACGATGGCACAATTTATGTACTTTTCTCCTTTGAGCAAAGAATTTCTGAACTTCTTTGGCAACATCACAATCCTCCAAAAGAAAGGAGGGACTAAAGCTCCTTTTAGGACAGCCTAGATAAGTCAAAACACGTTTTTTTTCCTGGATTTTACCTCCAAGTCCCTTGTATTGAAATTGAGCAACCTGAGTAGCTGATTAAGGTCCCAAACCCTGGATGAAGTTAGGGGTTGTAGTGACAAAGTGTTACCCACTCTTCATACTTTTGCTATCTGCTTGTGTTTTCTGAGCCCAGTGGCTTAAAGCAGCAGTGAGTTTTCCTCACGGGATATTCAGGTGGGAACCAGCATCTGACAAGCACATTCACCCAGTCCAGAGACCAAACCAACACTTTGATAGTGCAAAGGTTGGGTTCAAACCCGAAGTCAAGGCCCAAATACATTCAACAGTGTGTGAGCTTTTTACTTCCCCTGTACCTCACTCCTTCCTAAGGAAAGTGCACAGTGGATCATACTTTCAGGATTACTTTATGGAGAAGTTTCATGAAAGGTAATCCTGAGGCAGGAGTGTTACAAGCTTCCTTCCCACAGCCCTCAGCACAAGGGACTTTCCATGTCTGATGTTGGCTTTCAGATTCATTAAAGCCAGGCAGGAAGAGATGGCTCATATGCACACAGCGCTTTTCCTGCTGATCAATAAGCTTCCTTCCTGCCTGATAACTAACCCACTCATAATATTAACAGTGTTATTTAAGACCTGTAGAAACTCTGATTCAAACAAACCAGAAATATCTTGACCTAGATACTGGGAACAAAACAATACTGAGTAAACTTTGGGATTGCCCGTTCATCTATCATTGCACTTGACATTTTATTGAGGAATTGGAGCAGAGCTATTTTACCCCAAATGTTCTTACACCAGTGTACTTATTCAGAGAGAAAAGTCTTTTGGACATTTTCCCCCTCTCAATTTAGATTTAAAGGGGAGCATTTTAGAGTCCATTAATAAGGGACATGAGCTGCCCTTTCAACAACTGCAGATAGCAAACGCTATTATATCAGAAAACATAAATGAGGCTCAGTTCTGTGTCCTGAGGATAAAAGGAGCATGAGGAAAGAAAGAACACCAAGAGTATTTCCACCAGGTTACAAGAGCACAGGCTCGAGAAAGTGACCTGCACTGTCAGAGATGGTGAAGAATGGTTTAATAAATATTTCCAGAAGCAGCATTAAGCTGTTGGTTGTTTGGGCTTTATGCAAAGCTGGGCATATTTTGCAGCACTTTTGCAAATCAAGGCCTTGCTTTCCTCAGGGTCTGTACCAAAATTCACAAAAAAGCACATGTGCCCAGCTTGTCTAACATCTCCAACTGCAAAGCTCAGGATGACCTGAGCACCCAACCTTCTGTCCAGAGCTGGACCCCACAGTCTAATCTAGCTTATTTCTGCTTATTCCACTTATCCATCCAAATTTTGGTGCTTACCTGTACATGTTTCAGTAGATGGAGCATTTTAAGTGTTTACCTACCTGGAAGACGGTCTCCTTAAAAGGTAGCAAAGGAAAAGAAGGACTTTCAGAAAAGATCAAATACATCATAAGCTTGGCAGACACTGTAGCCCTGAAACAGCAGTTTGAAACTTGCACCATAACAAATCTTCTCCTATACATTATCTCACAGGAAACAACACATGATAAATTCTTAGCACAATGTGATTCCCCTCCTTCCTCCTCCTCCCCACTTCAGAAAGATTTAACATCTAATTCAGCTTTTGACGAGCTGCTTCATCACTGCGGGAATGTTGTTGATCTCTGTCGGAACCCTGCGGCCTTGGACAGAACAAACTGAAAGGGGAAAAAAAAAAATTTGGCCGTCTGTAATGATAAATAAATACATTACAGGATACAACTCTGGGGAATGGAGGCTGACACTGACTGAGCACCATGACCTCCACACAACTGCCAAGTCTCCACTGCTTAACAAAAGTCAACTTTTGTTTGCCTTCTCCCCCCTCAACGACAATTTCTTAAAGAGCAAATGCAGGATGGAAAAGGGGGAGAAAAAATAAAACCAATAAAAGATAGAGAGCTCCAAACCCTCCTCATCTGCTGCCCAGAGGCACTTTGGTTTTGACAGAACAGTATTTTATTCCTTTGGTCTCCTGGAAATTGGGGGAAACCAGTCCATGCTGCATCAGCAGCAGTGGGACAAGGAAGCTGTGCCACAGGGAATGCTCAAATCCCTTTAAAATTTTTTTTGCATTAGGATGTGCCTGCCTTTAGGCTAGTTCTTGGCTTCAATTTGATTTTCTGTCTACTTAAGTCCCACTCACAAAATCAAATATGTATTTCAGCTGTTGGGTCTTCACATTGATGGCAACAATAATTAAGTAGAGAGGAAGCAATTAGTTACGCTATCAAATAAGCCACCCCCTCATCCCTGGAAGCCTCACCCACTCGTGTTAACCTGTTTCCTGGACTCTCCTTTTCCATATCTCTCCAATCTCTTTCCCATTTCTCTCCAATCGTGCAGAAAAGTGATGCCTGCTGCCACCTCTCCTCATTTTGCAGACGCACAAAGCGATAAATAAATGTCACGACAAAGTCAGTCAAGTCAAAAGCCAAGTATGGACTGCAAGCATTAACTCTTGTGCCTGCATTGTGCTTTCCATGAGGTTTTATTCCATTAACTGCATGTGCTCCATGGGAACCACAGCGGACCCAGCCTGATCACAACTTCATGGTGAAGCTCTGAAGAGCCATCAATCCATGACGTTTTATTCCATTAACTGCATGCGCTCTATGGGAACCACAGCGGACCCAGCCTGATCACAACTTCATGGTGAAGCTCTGAAGAGCCATCAATCCATGACGTTTTATTCCATTAACTGCATGCACTCTATGGGAACCACAGTGGACCCAGCCTGATCACAACTTCATGGTGAAGCTCTGAAGAGCCATCAATCCATGAGGATTTATTCCATTAACTGCATGCGCTCCATGGGAACCACAGCGGACCCAGCCTGATCACAACTTCATGGTGGAGCTCTCAAGAGCCATCAACACCTCTCAGCAAAGGACAGCACAAAACCCCCTCGCTATCTCTGGCAAAGCTCCCTCCAGCCCAGGAAGAGAAGAGCCTCCCCAGCCCGTGCTGATCAGCCGCAGCGGCTCGCTGAGCGATTCTTCGGTGGCACAAAGCCGATGGAGCTATACCGCTCCTGGAGCCCACAGCAGCACTGCCTCCCAGAGCTCCACTGCACTGTGCAGAGGCTCCAGCTCACCCCGAGCTGGCTCAGGCGTACAAGGCACAGCTTGTTCCAAGAGTTTCTTCTGCTCCCCTAAGAGACGTGTCCTGCCAGCTCACCCCGTCTCACTGCCGCCGACACCGGGCTCTATCTTCACAGCTCTGGGCTTGCAGATCATTTAACTCAGCCATTCACCAAAGCACCTATTTAATCCACTCCGCTCACAGTTGCTACTATTAAAATATTTTGTATTTTCAAATGTCCTGTAACTACTTATGCTTCATAATGCCCTTCTTTTTTCCCCCGTCGCCTGTCCTTTGTATACACAGCAAAGTGGATAAGGGAGGGATGATTACACTCACACAAACAGCGGAAGGCTCATGATTCAATCCCTTTATCTTTTGTCTCTGATTGATATTTTTAATTTCTCAACCTATCTTGTTTCGTTCTCCTTAGGTTTAGAGGATTTGAATGGTTCATTTTCAGTTAAGGGTAGGATCTTTCTAATGTGTCTTCTTATGTTTGAATATTCTCCTGAACTTTTTCCATTGCTTTGAAATTCCCTCTGAGAGTAACTGGAGAAAAGTAGTTTTCTTCATCAATTCCCTAAGACTGTTCTGCCGGGGAATACCTATTTCACATTAATTATATCTTTGGTTGTCCTTGTAGTTGTTTCCTGCAAGTGCAAACGGAGTGCATTACAGCCTCTGTTAGCAAAGGGCTGCCTGGTGCACTGTAGGGGCTGCCCTTACAGACAGACCTCCACAAAATCGGGCAAGAGATCTAAGTGGTGCACAAGCATTCCCCAAACCACCACTGAGCTCAAGTCTTGACCTGCCCACCGGAACAAGATTGAGACTTTCTAGGAGAGAGTGGATAAGAAGAAAAAAAATATCAGAAATAAATATGAAATCCATCTTCAAAGCTATACATCTCAACATTTCACTTGAGTCAAATACACAAAAACAAAACAAAAACAAAAAAAAAAAAAAACCAACAACAACAAAAAAACCAACAACAACAACAAAAAACAGGACAAAACAGAAACCAACCCAAGTGCAGAGAAGCTCTGCCTCTGACACAGGTACAACAGAAACGTGCACCCCCCCCCCCCGGTCTCAGTGAACAGTTTTGGATGTGAATTCCTCCCTTCAGAAACCAAAGGAGCCTTTCTGTGCTCCACAACTCATCCACCGCAGGCAGCAGCAGAGGGGATCTCCTGTGACCTGTGTCTGTGGCTGAGGGGCAATGCAAAGCTTCTGCAGAAATCAGAGTGGATGGAAATCGGCTGTGGACACCTGGGTGGACATCATCTGCCCGGGCAGCCCTCTGTGCTGTCCTGCCTCTCCCTCGCTGCTGCGGCTCTCCGGCGTGTGCACGCTTCGCCTGTGTGTTTAAACAGCAAGGCTGATAAGGAGTACTTGTCTGTCAGCAGTATCTGAAGCCCACGGCTCTTTGAGAGCATTTGGGTTTACTTGGCGGGTCATGCTGACTCCTTGTGAGCCATTTATCATGACAAAAAACTCCAGAGATTGGCACTATGCCAGTGTCTTCCCTGCTCTTCCCTCCCCCCACCCCTTTCTCCCCTCCTGGGTATTGATGCTACATCAAAACAAACCTCCAGTTCACATAGCAACAGAACATTTTTATATAACCCCTGCATGGGAACGCTGCACAAGCCATTGGACAATCCCTTGTAAGCACGTTAGGTAATTCCAGGATATTTTGCTGGTTTTTGTCAAAAACACCCCTGACTAAATGAGCTACAAAAAGGGAAGAGGATCTTTTGCACATGGGCCAGATTTGAAACACAACTTGGCACCGAGGACAACAGGGGATTAGGGCACCTATTGGTTCCATGTTCCGAATTTTGCCATTTTTTGTCTCACTTGGAATCAAACTGGGGAATCCAAAGCATTTAAGTCAGTTTGTGCATAATGTAATTGAAAGAAAAGCAATGCTGAAGGGATCTGCTGAGTCAGGGCTTTAATAAGACAAAGACTAAAATTTAGATTTTGGTGAACACTGAAAACTCCCATTGCTATCCAAAGCAGGGATATCTGTACAGACCGTGTACTTACACAGCTATAAACCAGCCAGGTCATCTTCACTTCTCTCATCCTGTCACAAAAGGTTAATATTTTCAATAAGGATAGAATAAATATGCTACTTTCAATCTTTTCACAGCATTCCTACCTCATCTTTACTTTGGGCTAATCTTCCACTACTTTGCTGCAAGGATCACAAAGGGGTAAAAATTGAGGATTTTTACTCCTTTCCCCTGAACCCTAACTAGAACAGGACACCAAGACAGGCAAATCAGGACTTACAGTAACCTTAGAGCCACTGTTTACTCATTGGTATATCTTCCCTCTGTGCACTGAGCTCAGCTCATCACAAGATCTGGGATTAAGGACAGAGCTTTCCTCCAAACCCTACTGATAACAATCACTCAAGATTTTTTGCTTACACTACCAGCATCCCAGATTTCCTGGGAATTTCAGCAAGTTTCTTGCAGTTCCCAGGCTTTAGGACACTGCTGATGACTTTGACTTCTCTTGGAAGTCACTTCTCCAGTAAGTCACTGGAAACATTTTGTGGTGAGTCGGTGGTACAGGAAATATATTCTCTGGACCTTTCCAGAATAAATATCTACAGCCTGATTGCTTCAGTTGTGGTGTAATGCACCGGTCCAGTGCTCCTGCACCATTTGGAAAAGATAATAGTTAAGGTGTATCTATCTATCTAGGTTATTATACAATGCACATCATTAAAGGATAATTCATGCAGCAGCTAGAATACAGGTAATATAGGACAAAAATTATGGATTAACTTTTGTAGCTCCAGAGAAACTCTTCTATGCACCATTTTCTTGACTGCAATGATAGAAGTGGAAGGATGTCTTAATTGAGACATTCTGTCCCCCGTTATCTCTTAATTCTTTTGGATCATTCCCATCTTCATTCCTCTGTGCTTCAGGGAAGATGAGCAAGTCACTCGAGCAGCATCCCAGAGGTTCTCCCCTCATGTAAAGCCCATAGACAACGTGCTGGGCTTTTATGGAGAAAATTCTTTAGACGTATGTTTCCCAGCCTCAAACTGACTCAAAGAATCATCTGAAAGCCTGTAATTTTTCTGTCCCAGGAACACTCATAACTTCATGTGGTCTTCAGCTTTGTGAGTCCTTACTCTAATGCCTTTCAGGCTCAGCAAAGCAGAGCCATACGGGATTGTTAGGAAGTGTTAATGGGCTGCAGTGGCTCTGTAATTCAGCACTGGCTGGCAAATTATCACACCCCATTGTCACTTCATCAGCTGGCAGCCTGGACAACTGGAACACAGGTGCCTCTGTGCTTAAGGTTGCTAACATTGGTGACGAGCCCAGGAGAGCACCCAAGGTCCACCCAAGTGCCCACCCTCAGGATCAACACTGGAGTCCTCAATATGTTGTGTAATCTTTGGGTTTCAAGAGAGGATTTGCTTTTTTTTTTTTTTTTTTTTTTTTTTTTTTTTTTTTTTTTTTTTTTTTTTTTTCCCCAGCAACTTGCTCAGTAGTAAGCTCATCAACTACTTTGTCAAATCTACCTCCACACATATCTTGTCTCAAGGTTTCAAGAAATTCCCGTGCTTTTTTTTCTGGGAACAAATTTGGGATGCCTTTTTGGGGAACACTCAATTCCTTGTTTTATAGAGATAAAGAAGAACACGACCAACACATCTAAAAGGCTGACTACATCATCTAGGCTACTACATCATTAGGTACATAACACAAGATCTATGCAGAGAGAAATATCTAGGAGGAAATTCAAGGCCCTAAGACAGGTTCTGTGAATCGGCATGAACAGCTCTCTAAAATGTAAAAAATAAATGAAACCGAATGTATGCAGCCAACTTGGTGAAGCTCCATTGGCAACCAATTACGCCCCAAGCCTTATTTTCAGAAGTGTGTGCATGTAATGGTGTGTGCAAAAATGAACAATCAATAGTGTCCTTCATTTATATGACTTGCCATGATTGCATCCTGCAGCCATGGTAACTGTGCCCCCACCTGAGGGGCTGCAGGAGCACATATGCAGATTTGCTGGTGGGTTCCCATCCCAGCTGCTGAGAACACCTCGTTTTAAAGAACCTCAATCCCCAAGTCACATGTGACAGAGGAGCCTCCATAGCAGCAAATGGTTTGTGTGTGTTACACCGATATAAATGCACACACATACATTCCTGTGTAAACAAAACAACATGATTGACTTCTTCTGTTACAGGAAGGAGGAAGCATCAGCTGAATACTTTGCACCTGCTGCTGCTGCTCACAGGGTCAGCCAGGACCCCTCTGTGCCCCCTGTGCAGATCCTCCTCGGGACAAAGGGGTGACTCCAGATCTGCCCCAGACAAGGGGACAAGCAAGGCAGTGCCTGACTTCACTGGCGGACTCGGGGAGTGCTGGCAAGGCCAAACAAGCAGGTGTACAACTCTCCTACAAAGCATGAGCATCCCTCTGTGCTCTGGGCCTGTTAAACAAGGCCAAAGGAGATTTTTGGAAGTCAAAAAACCTTTACCTTTTGTTAAAACGAGTACAAAAACATGATGAAACCAGATGTTTCCCTCTGTTGCTTTTTAGAAAAGTCCTGCTCACGTTCCCAATAAGGAGGAAGGGTTGTCCAGTCAAAGCCAGAGCAGTTTTTGGAATCCCAAATCTCTACTGAGAGAAGCCCAAAGATATGATGGGGAGAGTTGAAATTGCCAAGTGATGCAGACACAGATGAGGCGACGTTTTCTATTTCTTATCCTCTGGAACAAGCCAGGAAAAAAGCAAGAAGGAACAAGAAAAATATTTATTGAGTCTACAAATGCTTGTCTTCACCATGCAACGGAAGCCCTTTCTGTCATAGTGAAGAGAGGAGAGGAAGCCCTGCAGAGTTATCTCAAGCCACAGCATCTCTGTTCTGGAGTCAACTGTTTTGAGGAAGAACCTGCACACTGGGGGAGTCCAAAGAGAGAGACAGGCACTGGGTGGGTGGCATGAGTAGTGGTGAAAATGGATTGAAAAATCGCTGCTGCCTCCCCCAGTGAGTAAATTTTGCAGTCTGCTTTACCCCAGAGTTTCTGTTCTATGCCCTGCAAACACACACACTTGGCTGGCCTTGACACTGCCCAGGTCACTCAGCTCCTCCTGGGTTTTGTTTATTGCCTGGTATTTTTGAGAACAGTGCATGGCATCTCCCCTGAAAGAAGTCCTAACAAGAAAAACAAAGCTTATTTATCCAGTTTAACCACTGGATAAAGCCTAAACTCATTGGATAAAGCATTCTACAGCCTCTACATTCATTACCAATTAATTATTGAAAAGGTATCTATTTTAATGTTTTTAATATGCATAAAAGTAAAGACAATTCCAGTTGCCATGCAACTGGCTGAGGATCATGTAAACATAAATGCAGTACCTTCATTTTCATGAATAATCTTATGTATCTGGAGAGAAGGGCTCAGCAGAGCCACCTCAGACCAGAGCAGAGGAGCAGCATTAAGGTGCAGGGGAATTGACCACTTGGTATCTGTGAGCCTCTCTTTTAGGTAATAATTTGATTATCAGTGTAGCAAAAAAGGCCAGGACCTCGTATCCAAGGACTAAGATGCAATTGTTTGGCCCCTGGAATTGCATCCTGAGAGATTGACATGGAATATTTATATACAATGCAATCAAGAGAGGTCTTATTGACAATCAGCCATAGCTCAGCATGCAGCCTGATAAGAGTTGTAATTATACAGACGAAAAAAAGAATTGACAAAAGATGTATGTGATGATTCCAGCTGATCTCTACTGCTTCACACAGGCACCATCAATCTCTGCTTAGTTTGGTTTAAAGTACAGATGGTTCCACTAGGCATCAGAGATTCCAGTACATATCCAGAATAAAATTGCATGCTTTCTCTCTCCAAAAATTTGTTGAAGAGATGAACTTTGGAAAAACAAGATCTTTGAATTCTTTGTGAAAATGTGGGTATTACTGTTGTAAATAAGAAAAGTGTAAATTAAAAAATGTTTTTGATAAAATAGAATTAAACAGTACATTTTTATTTCAGAAAAATTACATTTAAAGTTGAGATTTTTTTTTTTTTTTTACTTTCTCTCTGCATTATTCTTCCAGTTTCTCCTGGAACAAACTTTACTTTTTGGTATGGTTACAATGAAAAAAAAAAAAAAGAAAGAATTATTTTTCTGCATAGACTGAACAACATAAAACTAGCAGAAATATCTCCCACATTGGGAAGCAGCAAATAAACACATAGTTTCAATTCTATTCCATCTCTTTCTCCAAAACCCCTTCTCCTGTAGTCTAAACAATCTGATTAGTTGTTCGCAAACCCGACTCCTGCTTTTAAAACTCATTTACAAAGTCCTGAGGTTGTTTATTTTCCCTTCTCTACTCTTGCAAAGGCTGCAGGGTGCTTTATTCCCATGAAGACCTGCATCCTTAAGGTGATGTAAATCTTATTCTCTTTACCTGCTTCCCAAAGTTTTCCTTCCACCTCACTTTTCCCTTTGCTGCTGACAGACATACCAGGGAACAGACTCTCTAAATTGTAATTTAAATTACAGGAGTGAGAACTTAAATCACATTTGTGTAACTGATTGATAGGTTTAGATGATATAGATTTTTTTTTCCTTAAGGTTTTGTTTGTTGCTGGTTTTTATACCTGCATACAATTTATTAGAGTAGGCAGTATGGTCTTAAACACAGCTAATATTACTCTTTAATACACTCAAAAGAAATGTTTGGCATTTAACTTTATAATAAAAGGTATCAATTAGGAACTGTCAATGTTTTTAGTAGTGATATCTAATTACTGTAACTTGCTATAGGCTATCTTGTTAAATTCTAGTTGAATGACTAAGTATTCCTGACAAGTTTAATGCATTATTAAAGGTGCAATTACTTGGTTATTGCTCATGTAATTCTGAGTTAATTACATGACATCTAAATTCATCATTTTTATGTTTATTGAACTTCGGTAAATTCACTTTTAGCTATTGCTTGGTATTTACACCATGACTCTCTTCCACTCATTTTGGACTTAAAGGAGAGTGGAGCTGCATCTTCTCAGTACAGCGGGAGAAACCAGGAAGGAGAAAGGATCTACAATCACAAGCCTAGTTTTCCTATCAGTTTTTCATTTTCCTATGCTTTCCTTCCCTGCTGCAGTTTCACTACGATGTGGTTTGCTCAGTTTTCAGCAGAAGAAAATGAGATTGCATGTCTTCAGAGGGTGTGAAATGCTGATCCTACTGAAATCAGTGGCAAAGCTCTCACACGGAATAGTGACAGGAGTTCACCCTTGTGAACCTTTGCTCTGGGGGTAGAGAATGAACCACCCCAAGGGCACTGGGTACAGGATTTCCTCAGAGGTGGCATCAGCAGTCAGATGCCAAAGGGGTGTCTCCAAGAGTCAGTCATTTTAATTTCCACCCACAGCACTCGGGAGAAATGTACAAACAAACAATGCATTTGAAATTCCCTTCTACTGTTGTGCTTCCTCCCTGTACGATGCCTTATTTCCCACTCTGGATTTGCAAACACAGCCTCTTGTGCTTCACCCAGTTCGTACCACAGCCCTTTGCCCCAGGGCCCTCACTGTGCTGACCCACAGCAGGTGGAAAAGTAAATGCTGCCCGTGCCACGGCTACCAAATGAAAACCCTGACAAGCCCAGGTGCCATCATTAGACAGTCAGTGAATCCGAGGTTATAAATCTTGCTTCATTCCCATTTGGAAGAAAGATCTTCAATTAAGCAGAAATTGATTTTCTAATGATTTTTTTCCCCCCTGCTCATGATTGGTAGATTGTTTGAAACTGTTCCAGCCCAACAACATAGAGACAGAACAATTATATATGTATCCTAGCTGACAGCAGGACTGATTTTACGTCAGTGAATTGAATTTAGCCCTTTGATTTTTTGGCAAGAAGTGCACCTTGCAACAATTATAAAGAAGAAAAAAAAAAAAAATCCTAGCTAACCTTTGCAACTCTCAAGCCAGTCAGAAAGCTTGGAGGGAATGCAATGGGGCTTGGGATATTGTTTCTGATCTTATGGAATCCCTCACTACTCTGCAGTGTGTGTAGCATTGAGGTTAGTGCAGTTTCCAATTAAATAAATTACTTAAGTAGTTTGTGATGACTGAGATATTAGTGGAGGTTTGAATAAGTTATTTGGCAGATCGGATGCCACATTACCGTTGTTGATAAAGATACTTAGGAAATCAGAGACCCACAATCACAATTTTCAAAGCAAATCTGAATTTTAATGTTGATGGAAAAGACTCAAAATGGATCAATTCAAAGTGCACTAAGCTTACTTGGAGTTTTTCCATTAATTTCAAAGCTTTCTACACCATAATTTAAGGCATAGTCCTCCTATAAAATAACCCTTTCTGTTCACAGAGAACAATCAGAATGGGATTAAAATCCTATTAGATGTGAATTAAGCAAATAATTTAAACCTTGCTCTGTACATTGACAGGCAGAGGTTTACCTTCTAAACTCTCTAGATGTAGTTTTGATCCTACTAATTTTGTTAATAAGGTATAATTAAAGGCAAGATCCTTCCATCTACAGGACAATACTGAATGCAATTATCCATGTTGTGTTAATAATTAGCGGAGCTCACCTTGACTCACCATCCCTGGAGGGATTTAGAAGTCGTGTTGGATGTGGTGGCACATGGGGCCATGGTTTAGCGGTGGACTTGGCAGTGTTGGCTTGGACTTTGTGATCTCAAAAGTCTTTTCCAGCCTAAACAATTCTATGATTCCACGACACGGCTGTGACAGGGAAGATACAAGCACAGGACAAAAAGACAAACTGCTCCAGGAGAAGTTAAAATGTCACTGTCAAAGCAACAGACAGCAGACTCAGAAAAATTGAGAATGCAAAGAAGCTCAGAGGCAATGCTATTTGTCAAGAAAGACAAGAGTCAGTAGCTCACTAGCAATTTAATCCTTGTTGTGACTTTGTGGGCATCCCAGACTTGAATAAACCACTGGAGCACAGGCCAATGCCAAGCCAGCCTGCGCCACAATCACAGTAATTTTGAAGCTGGACCATGGTATGTCTCCAGTTTAATCCAGTTTAATCTTTTTCATCTGCAGATGACGTTGGCCAGGAGAATCTAAATCTTGCTAGAGCGAGTCAGTAAAAGTAGGTGCCACATTTCCTTGAAGCAATCAAAGTAAATCCCATTTTCTATCAGTCTAACAAGGAAAGTTTGGAGATTTTCAGCTTGCATTTCCTAGTATGTTAATTTCATCTTTGCCCACATATTATTCTGCTTGATCTGACCTGAATCTGACTTATTGCATTTCCCAAACTACTTTTCACTCAGCGGTTAATTAAAAGATTTGGTCCCTGACACACTGCTTACAGCCCTTATTGGCACCCATTAGCCCAGCTAGACTAATTCTCCTGAAAAGCAAACCTCCTTATATTCCCAGGGTCAAAAGTTCACAGACAATTCCCTAAATCTTTAACATTCACTATTAGTTCATTATTTGAACCTACTCTGCTGTAAGAGGCTGTATTCAAATGTAGGCATAGGAAGTCATTCAAAAAAGACAGTTTCTCACACAAATTCATCACTTGCCAGCTCACTCCCTCTCCGTCTGTACAACAATAGGACTGCACAGAGCAAGAAATATGAATATTTTTTGACTTTCCTTCGAGTACTTTTTTGTCTAATACACATCCAACAAAGAAAGTGCACGTTCTAACATATTCTAAGCAATTAGTGTATGCATTGTGCCTCAGAAGTACCCCAGCAGTTTATTTCCTGTGCACACACCCAGAGCATGGCAGCGCCTTTCAGGCACACACAGGACTGAAATCCACACATGAACACCAATGTAAACTGCAAGCAGCAGCACCTGTGTCCTGATAGTCCCACTGCAATGAAAGGAGTCAAAATTCAAGAGCAGATCTCAGCTGAGGCTGTAAATAAACACACACTCTTGTTCACACACAACACCACATTCTCTCTCACATGCATACATGCAGGCTCATAGACACATTGAAATTAGTCCTATTCTAGAGATAAAAGATAAACCAGAAAAGTGAGATTTGGGTCGAGGTGGTGGAGCCCCCAAAGCCCTGAATCTCTGAGAAATCTGGCTCCTGGGCTTTGGTTCGAGCCTACCTTTGCTGTACAGACATGAAGCCAGGAACCAATTCATTTGGGCAGGTGTGTGGGAAGGGAAAAAGGCAAAGTTTAATTATTAAAGCTATGTGGCTGTGCAAGCATCCTACTTAAGTTAAGAGGAGTTGTCATTAAACTCAACCTTTCCCCCTTGAACCTGGTGTCTGGAATAGCTCAGACACCAATGATGACCTTCTGTATTTCTTTTAATTATTCTGAAATAACCTCCTCCAGCTCACTACAAGCCCTCAGCTACTTCAAGCAAAGACATTCTAATGATTTCGATTAAATCTTGGCCTCTCCCCAGCAGAGCACAAATTAAAAGCATTACTAGGAGGATACAAGCTTCAGCGCTTGGAAGTGTTATATAAAGAATGGGGAAAGCTGCCAAGAGCTTGTTGTCATTTCGTGCAGAGTGGGGGATGATTAACCCCTTGGTGGCTTTTCATACCCTGCCAAGATCACACATCTCACTCCTGGGGGGTTTGCTCCTCGTGACCATCCCCCACGTTACACTTTACACCCTTTTCAGCTTGATATTTGGAGAATGTATTCTTCCAATGAAGCACTGTCATATTTAGGCTCTGAAATGAGCTGTTTTACTGACAGAATTTGCAGAAAAGAGCTCTAGCTGGGCTCTACGAATCCCATTCCAGGGATCCTTTACCCTGTCCAATCCATGGCAGCGCTTCTACACAAAAGTTATCATGGGTAAACCAGGATGCCTGAAATAAATGCACAAAAATCTTAAGTAGAACAACTGTCTGAAAGTAACTATGCAGGATGGAACCCAGGCAAATTTGGTTTAGATCCTGGTGCCATTATAAGCAACAGACTTGTAATGATTAGCCTCTCACTGTTTTCTTTCTTGTTTTCTATATTGTTAAAATGCAAATATTGAATCTAAATGATTGAAAAGCACTTTCAGATGTTTGGATTAAAAAAATTAAAACATAGATCCAAGACCAGACTGCTCCTAGAAAGGAATAATTGTCATATCAGTAAAAGCTGCTTTATCCAGGCTCCCATATGCAAAAACAACATAACCCTACAAGTTCTGAATCTTTTTCACACGTGGCCACCAGCACTTAGGCAAATGAAAAAAAGCTATGAAATAGTAACCATCCATCCATTGCACCCACTTTGCACAGCACTGAGTACCTGGATGCCAGGCAGCAGCTGTTCTGCCCTCTGAGATGTTAAACCTCCCCCCCCCCCCCCAATATTCAGACATGCCACAAGCTCTCCTGTGCAAAGCAAATCAGAGAGTCAAAATTAATTCATTTCCAGTAAGAACATAGTTGGAGAGAAGACTGGCAAATTCAAGCTTTTGGTCCTGTGTTAAACAATCTGGGAGCTAAGCAGACCAGAAAAACCTTATAGGATTAATTTAGAGAATATATTTTGAAAGGTGGGTGAGATGAGACACTGCTCTGGGAGGTGATGTGGGGGAGTTGACACAGCCTTGCAAGGTCTCATCCTCCAGATTTATACAAGTGAAATCAAGGAAGCACTAAACCAGCAGGGGATTATTATCTCCAGAGATAACTACAGACAGTTTCATTTTAAAAACAATCAGCATCATCATCACTGTATTTTCCATTTATTGAAACACAGGAATGCGATGGAATATCCAGCTCCTTCCAGAAGTCAGAGCAACAACCTCCCCCCAAAAAATTTCCATAAAAAGAATCAATTCACTTTATTTGTTCTTTTATTATTTTTTTTTTCCTAAGTGCTGTGCTGAGCCTGTGTTTGCCTCCTGCTTGCATCTCAACAGCCCTAATCCTCGTTGGTATTCCTATTTCTACCCAACAGTAAAATACATTGGCTGCACCTTGGTGTGGTCCAGAGGAGGCCATAAGATGCTCCGAGGGCTGGATTGCCACATCTATGCAGAAAGAGAGTTAGGGATGTTCAGCGTGGAAAAGAGAAGGCTTCAGGAAGCCTTGGAGCACTTTCAGTGCCTAAAAAGGTTTCAAGGGAACTGGAGAGGGACTTTGGACAAGGGGGAACAGCTTTAAACTGACAGGCTCTATTTAGTGTAGGTATTAGAAAGGAATCCTTCCCTGTGAGGGTGGGCAGGCCCTGGCACAGGGTGCCCAGAGCAGCTGTGGCTGCCCCTGGATCCCTGGCAGTGCCCAAGGCCAGGTTGGATGGGGCTTGGAGCAGCCTGGGACAGTGGGAGGTGTCCCTGCCATGGCAGGGGGTGGGATGAGACAACCTTTAAGGTCCCTCCCTAACCAGATTAGTCTGTAATTCCACAATCTTAATTTCAAGGATAAGGATGTAACTGCCCAGATGAAGCAGAGAGTTTAAACCTGCAGTAATGCTACGATATCAGATTTCACTCAGCTGAGGGATGTGAATACCTCTTTGCACAGGATCTTTCCTTCACTACCAAGGAAGCTCTCCAGTGTCCCTCCTCTCTCATCCTTTACCATCCATTTGTTGTTTGGCATTGAAAAGAGAGGGGAAAATCTCAAACTCAAAACATTACTCCAGTTTTAACTGAAAACATGCAGATTGTCGACTTTTTACATGAACATGCTTCATATTTTTCAACTGGCGCTACTTTAAAATCGTTTCTGAAAGTTCCACTTTCTTTCACTAGAAACTCTGAAGCCACTTCAGAAAACAGAAGCACAGAGTTGAAGGTAACAAGAGGAGAGGGCAAAAAGATTATTAACCACGTGTAATAATGACAGCACAGACATTTATGCTTAAATATGCCTCCTTGTTTGTTCCCTCATTTTTATCCTTTTACAATGCACCAATGCTGTTCTGCTGAGCAATTCGGGATGAATATTCCTTAATATTATAAGAAATCCCCAATCAATTAGCATGTCAAATCAGGAAATAATTCCTCACACTACATCAAAAAGACCCACTCCTACCTTTCGTCAGTCAGTGGATTGAAATAAAGAGAGAGCTGCACACAAAGCAAGCTGTCATGTCCAACAATACATCCTTCACTCACTCGAGATATAAACACATTAAAACAGGAGAAAATGGCAGGAGAAAAAGAGTCAGTGGAACCTGTTTAATGGAATTGGCTAATTGGGTAAATTACACTTTGATAATGATGATAATGATCGAGGAGTCATCCTGTCCCTTAGTTTTGCTGTTCAGAACTTTGTTTGCTACTTCCCATTCTCACTTGATTCCTAGTGCTAGAAAATGCAGTTTAAAACACCCAAAAGGAGCCAGCTCTGCTTGACTGAAGGTTTCATCCACCACCCTTTATGTAACTCAGGATTCTGGAATTGTAAGAAACTCGGTAATTTGGGATTGCAGCCGCAATAAGCAAACACGGTTCTCAAAACCAGATTCCAACACAAGGTGGGAAACTGAAAATTTACTTGCCCTGAATACACATCACTTTTCATGCATGCAAAATTCCTTCTATGAATTCATATTGCTGGAGAACATGTAGGCTGGAATAAATAATATTAACCAGTCTGCCATTAGCATATGGCAGGCACACACTTTGAGAAAACTTTGACACTAAGCAAACATTTAATAATTAGTGTAACTATCCATTAATAGAATTGATATATCCATTTAATAATCAGTGTAATTATCCATTTATGGAATTGAAATATTTGGTTCTAAAATAATATTTTTAATAAAGCATTTTTACTAAATAATCTCTCTCCCTGATACAAGCCAAGCAGAAATTTAACAAATATTTGATACAAACTACATATCTTCCACCATTGTGCTAATTCACACTCATTAACAGTGCACAGAAATCAGTGCAGCATGAATGGGGTTGACTTCCAACTCAGACAAGATTCTTGAGCCCAAAGAGCAGGAAAATTTGTGGGCACGAATCTCTCAATTTCACACTCCATTCCCAGGAGTGCAGTCAGCACAGGCAACACCCACCTTCCCCTGCCCAGCATCCCCCTCGCCCCTGCACTGGTGCGCTGCCAGGCCAAGTTTAAAACAACAAAATTCCATGTATTTATTGCTTTTTACAACAGAAGTCCAAGCAGAACAGCCACCAAGGGAGACTTAAAATGAAACTGCAGCTTAGGGTCTGGAGGCAAGGAAAAAATGCTGACCTGGTTGGAAATGAGCAGATTCCATGGGCTTCCTGCTCATATCCTTCGTGCCCCAGCCATCCTAAATGACTCTCAATCACAGCCCCATTCAGAACCAGACACCTCCAAATTGTACACAGAGTAAAATATTATGGGGAACAATGTGAATCCTGTCATGGGTCATTGGATTTTTTGTGATTATTAAGATAAACTCTGAGAGACAAAAGCATTCTGCAGAAAAGAGAAAAGGCCATGTGATAATTGATTTAAGATGAAAATTGATCAAGTAGTTTTTATAAGGCATAAAAAGATGGTATTTTCAGAGAGTAATAAAAATTAAAAATATTCATTTCTTAAATCCCCTTAAGACACATGAGGAGTAGTCAGCCAAGATCTCCTTATCAGATGGTTGGCACCATCCAACAGGAGCAGGCTTCATTTGCAATTTGATTTGTACAGCACAGGGTTGAAATGAAGGCCAGTGAATTTCTGAACTACTACACTACATGCATCCAGCCTGGAACTCCATTTCTCAGAATGCATTTTGTGGTCTAAAGTATCTTTTAGTCACACAATACTTGACTAAAAAGTGAATAGTTTTACTGATTTTTACAGCTATTGGTAACAGTAAAGGGGAAGGTGGTCCATTGGTTAATTCAGCCAATTTTATTTTTCCCGTCGTTTTGGAAATGTGTAGAAGCTCATGCTTGGCAAGGCTCAGGGTCTGGCAGTTCTGCAAGATGCAATCTTTTAAAATCAGGACTTGGGAGCACAGACGTTAATGTTTAGAGGGAGCTGTGTTATTTGGCTCCTGAGGATTCCTCAAGATGCAACAAACATCTTGCTTTTCCTCTTCCAGCATCAAAAGCATCTTACACCACTGTGTAAGAGCAGATGACCAAGATGAATAACAGAACACTATGGTGTAAGGAGACCAATATCCATGAAAAAGCAGTTGAATAAACAAAGCCCACATTAAAAACATGAGGTGTTCTAAAGTGAAGTGATTTGTCTTCCTTTCCCTTCTTATTCACAGGTGATTTGCTGCTGCACTGTCCAAGCAACACCACTTAGAATAAACTGTCAGACCAAATCTGTTGTTCCTTCCTTCCTTTGGCCAGAGGAGACTTTGCCCCTCTTCCAGCCCCACATCAGCTGCAGCCTAAAGTGAATCCTGTTCCTGTTTTCTCAGTTATTTCCCAAACAGCATCTCTCAAGTGACTCTTTTTTTTTTTCTCTTGGGTAGGTTTTTTTTTTCCCCCCCTCATCTTCAAACGGGTAAAACTGATTAGTGATCAGGCAAACCCTACTTGGAAATGCCTAGAGGTGGAAGGAGGAAACAGGCAGGGGAGGAGAGGGAAAAGAGAAGCATTCCACTCCACAAAATAAACTCTTCCGAGAGGTTTGGGATTTTGCTTCCATTGAAAGGGTAGTGCACATGTAAGGAGTACCTGGGACAGTTTTCCTTTAGGTTCCCAGTGGACAAGTAACATTTCAAGGCTGCCTTACTGATATCCTCAGCCTCTCTCCCATCCCCTCCTGACAGGAGGTGTTTGCAGGGTGCTTTAGAGAAACACAAACATTAATCCAAAAAACAGTTGGGGAGTGGGAGTGGAAAATTCCTAAATTCCAAACCGTGCAACACAGAGTGTATCAACAGCTTTTGAAAACATCAACAAGCCATGCAGCTCCCTGCACTTTGCAAAACAAATGTACTCAGATATTAAGGCCGCAGAGGTGACTTTGTCAACCAGCAGAAAACATGATAGCAGCAAAGCAAGGAATGAGGGAGGAAGATGTTTGGAATTTTTATTATTGTCAGCTATGGAGATGAAAACACAGACAGAACTCAGCATCTACTCCCACAGGAAAACTGCATTCAGCCTGGAAGTCTACTTGAAAAGAAAAACAACAAATAACAGAAAATGAGCAGGAAAAAAACAAAGGCTTTTGAGCCAATTTCTCCATTCCCTATTTGGCGCAAGTCTGTGAGGAAGAAAGAAAAAGTTAAGTTTGAGGCATGTTTTCACCTTGTGTGCTCACCATCAGATCAGCTAAGAACAATTTAGCAACTTGAGCGCGTTCTACCCCTGTGTGGTTTAACCCAGACCCCAAAAAGGAAGGTCTCACTTCCCTCTAAGTTGTGAGACGACCTCAATGAACTGCAGAACCCCTTCAAGCAGCACTTCAGGGAACAAAACCGATATGAAAATGAGCCAAAATAGTATTTTCCTGCCTGAGTTACCTCCACTCAGGATGCCAGTGGAGGAAGTGGGAGCTTCCCAAAGGAAGGGCAGGAGAGGGGATGGAGGGGGGCTGTTCCTGTGGGTGCCAATAAGCTGCTGTGTCTGCTGGGTTGCAGTGCCATGGGTACCCTGTGGTTCCCTGTGACAATGGCACTTCCTGGGGATGCCAGAGGTCTGTGCATCCCTGCCACGCCCCTGGGGATACTCAGCATCACACAGGAATACACACTGTTCAAACACCAGCCTGGTTAACAGCTGATTTATGACTCCAAAGATGTCACAAAATATTGTAGGTGTAATTTGAGGGTTGATTCTGGCACCACCACCACCCACACTTACCTTCCCTCCCACCCACAGTTGTTAGTGCAAGTATTTCTAAGGAATCACTATGAAATGATGCCATATATAAATAAACTTCATAAAATGAAAAGAGGTCAGTGGAATGCAGACACGAGACATGATCACCTCAAAGATCTAATTGAGGGATCAAATCCACAAATGACTGTCAGTTCAACCGGGGTGAGGAAAGAGAATTATCAAGATGTCAGTGAGAATGAGACCCGTGGGGGACAGCTACCCTGGAGCAGTTTAAGTTGGGCTTTTTACACTTCCCAAAACCCTTCAGTGTCCGTGCCATTAAGAGGACTCGAAAGCCAATCTTCTCCTAAGCCCCATTTTCCTCAGCACTTAAACTGCAGGTCGGCCCAGGAACAAAACCAAGTGGAAACTCTTTGCACACATATTGCTTTAAAATGGGTGGGGAGAAACCTAAAAGGAATTTCAGTTCTTTGGGGCTAATAATGTTCAAAGACAAGAGAAGCTTTTTGTATCAGGCTTCCATCTGGGCTGTACCCAGGATTCCCATCTTGAAGTCAATGAACCTTGCAACGTTTTATCTTACAGCCCTCAAAGGCAGTAGCACGTTGAGTATAATCCATTTCTTAAACGTACAAAACAAAGGAATATATTTTCCATATGTTTGTCACATGTTTCATTCAAGTCCCATTGCCAACTCTTAGCACAGCTGACGTGCAGTGGGTTTGTAGGGCCTGACCTTGAAAGAGTTGAGCCTTAGCTGTGCATTTCTATTTAATTTGTGCACAGCCACTGCAATTGTTTGGAAGCACTGAGCAACTGTGCCTGAAAATATCTAGTAAGTGAAATCTAGTAAGTATGTCAGTGAAATCCCATGATAGAGGATATGCTGTATAATACAGCTGTGGAAGTTTGTTAATTCTTTTTTTCTTTTAAAAGAACATAAGCACATTGAGTAAGGACTACAGAAATTACCTACAGGGAAAGCAATACAATATTACAGATACAGACTACTCATGTACGCAGCAGTGTGGGTTTTATCACCACAGGGTTTGAACTTTCTCCAATTAAACAGTTCCTTCTTTCTCCAAATATAAAAGAAATAAATCTTATTACTTTACATGGATTTATATAGTGCATGGAAACGAATTCTTGTTTTCACTTTCAGATTACTGAGTTTCATTAAACTGTGTTCTGACTACAAGTATCTTATCTAAAACCAAAGTTTGATGTTTTTTACATAAATTATTTAGCTGATGAATTACAGCATACTCAAACAAAAAGTAGAATGTTGTTCCATACTTTTTTTTTTTATTTATTTTTCTCTAGCAAAATTCAACAAAATTATTTTTTTTTCCTTCAGCCTAAGAAGAGAAAATAAAATTCGTCTTAGGTAAAAGGCAAAGCAGAGATACTTTCCACTTGGTTTTTGTATTTACCTTCCCAATAAGAACCAGCCTTGGTGTGAATGTCATTTCTAATGTGTCTCTACTGTACAAACAGAACAAAACAACCCCCAACCACTGGGATCCCATGTACAGAATCCTCCATTCTCAACCTCTAAAAAATAGAGCAGAACCAACAGAGAAATTCAACAACACTCTTTTGAGTGAGGAATAGAGCAGATTAATCCACTGCAATCTCCTCTGCACCAGGCTCCAGCACTCAGTTCTGGTTCTGCCACCTGTGCTGCTGCAAGTCACATCAGCTGCCATTTCCCCAAACCTGTTCCAGTTTGGGGTTTGATTTTCTGTTCAGATTGGAGGTTTTCCAAGTCAGGAGGTGGATGTTGTGACAAGCCAGTTCACCACTACCAAGGGTCAGCTCTCCACTATGGCCCCAGTTCTTGGGACAAGGATGGAAGCACACAAGCATCCCACTGCCTTCATATCTGGGTACAGAGAGGCCAGACACTCTTCTACCTTTTCAAATAATTCTCTCTAACATGTGGTGAGGGAGCACAGATCAAATAATTTAATGATCTGAAGATGGTTTGATGATCCTAAAAGGCCCATGGAGACCTGAGAGTGCAAAATGATCTTGGGTGGCTAAAGAAGCAAGTCACTGGGTGTTTCTCCACCTATGAGTGATGGGGAGCAGGAAAGAAGGTTCTGATCATATACATTCATTTATCTTCAGAACTAGGGACATTTCAGTTCGAGTTACTTTGGGGAAAAATTACCTCTGTATGGCAAAAAATTTAACTCCCATGTTCAGCCCAACAGACCTGAGCTGGTTCCTCAGTCTGTCTGGAGTTAAAGGCAGTCCTGCAGCAAACTCCTGCCTGGAGTGGGTGTGTTCAAGCCTGTGTCCCTTCATTATGGCCAAGAACAAATGTCCTCCTACAGTTCTCTAAAGGCTCCTTCCATCCACACCACCTTTCCTGTTACTCCATGTAAGTAACCCCGTGTTACTTACTCCTGTTCTTGTACAGAACAGTGTACAGCCTCTAACCTCATTAAAATTCTCTTACTGGAGAAAATATGGATTCTGCCCCAATCAAACCAGAATACTCCATGAACCAGGAAAGGATGAGTTGCTTCAGGCCCTGCTCCAAAGGGTTAAGAACCTCAAAGGCCCTACAGGCAACTGGTGCTGAAGCACATCCTGTCTCTACAGATGCATTTCTGGTAAAGTACCCGACAATGACACAGCTCCCTTGTTAATCAGGTATTTTCTCTTTCATTTGCATACGCTTCAAGCTGCTGTGGACGCCAGCGTTGGTACTACAACTGCATACACAATCCTCCACTACACCTCTGCGCACCAATTTTTGCATCAAATCCTCATTATCCAGCACGAACGTGGACACTCCACCTTGTACTACAAGGTCCCTGTGCAAGTTATTAATGATTAAAAGCAATTTCCTACCTTCATGTTCACATCTCCATTGCCCACGCACTTTGAAAAACAGAATCTAATACAAATTACATGGCTTTCCAAAGTTTCTGTTTTACCCCTGGGCAAAAAAACAATAAACACCTTGATGGAGCTTTTATCAATCAATTTTCATTTAGTTTCTTTCTATTAAAAAGTCTTAAGATGCCATACTGAACACAGGGAGCAACAGCAATGTACTTCAAGGTAAAACAACAGTATTACTCAAAACAATGTGAATGGTATGTTCTGCAATTTGTAGAGGTAGATCCCATTGATCAACTTTATTGCAAATCACAGCCTATCATGGGATTAATTTGTTTTTTTCAAATATAAAACAGAGTACATTACTCCGACTTGAAAGGATTTTATTTTGCATTAAATTGGCGAAGTAGCAAATACCATTTGATAGACGTTCACCAAATAAGAGCAGCTATACCTATTGGGCAGCACACAATGTCACAAAATTACAGCTTGATTTCCTGAGGGAGTAGCTATGAAGGCGCAGATGTCCTATTCCAAATAAAATTCTAATTATTATATAAATAGTCAATGAAAATCAAAATCTGGTTCCTGAATTAATTTAAAAGCTTGACCTAGTCTGAGCCAGTAGTGTAAATCCAGAGAAGTTCCTATGAAGTTCCTCTGGTTTTACATCAATCTGTTTGAAATCAGAAACTTGGCCCAAAACGCTAAAAAGCACAGAACAGCTGCCTATTGATGTCTGCATAGATTTGAAAGCTTGATGCAAAAGCATTAGCATATTGATTCTTTCCCCCCTAGGAATTTGTGAGAAAAGAAATAAAAATTCAGTGTTTGATCCCAAATCTGAACAAACTTCAGGGCTTGCTTACATTTTGGTACAGAAAAACAAAGCAAGAGAGATAAGAACGTACAGATTTCAGCTCATAGCAGTTACAAATGGGCTGCACTGACCACAAAGAAGACAAGAGGCTCTTTTAAGTTAAAAGAAGAAAAGAAACATGGGTTGGAAATTATTTTCTTAAGAGTGAAACATCTTGCAATGAAACGACTGAATACTGAGGAATCCAATTACTATTGTGGGGAAAGAAGCCTTTACAAATGGGCTGTTTAAACACAAAAGCAATCTTATTAAAGATTTCTTCATCAAACCTAAGGTCTCATTGGAATTACAGATCACATAGGCACCAGTATGACAGTCATCTAATATGGGGCTGACCCAGCTTCTGCTCAAGTAAACTGAAAAAGTCCCACTAATCTCAAAAAGCAGAGCCTGAAACAACCAAATCTGATTAAAACAAACAAACTTTGGATTTACATTTAATCCAGCTGCTGGTGTTGGAAATCCATTGATTGTAACTGAGGATTAATTCAAAATCGGAGCAATTCAAGGGAACCAATTTAACAATCTCCCTTTATTTGAGTAAAAGCAGGTTCTTTTCTATTCAGACTCCAAGGATCTTTCAAAACTAACTAGCACGTTCACCTGGTCACTCAAAATCTTGGCCATACTTTGGGCTAATCAGCCAGAACTGAGGGGGCTGAATTCCCATATCCCACTGGCAGTGTGGTAATCCTAAGTTTCTGCACTGAAAATTATGCCATGATGCAAGAGCAACTTGGAATCCCAATATCTTTCCTTCACGCTACTTCAAGGACCAGAATATTAGACTTCACCCAAGGTGTGAAAATTACACAGACAAAAATTCAGGGACTGGAAACTGCTCATGAATTTTTTAATTTTTTTTTTGTATTTTTTTTTTTTAATAGAGGATGCAGTGAAAGGATTGCATGACATAAAACTTGGTTTCTGCTTCTATGGGCCCAGATAAATCTGTTCCACAAATCTGTGAGCCAGTATCACTTGCCAGCCACATGTATCAGCCACCGAGATGGAAGTTTCCATCCTGCCTCTCCTCTCTGCTCTGTCCCTGCTCAGGGGTCCCTTCCAATCCTTTTCTCTCCATGGGCATTCATCACCCCCAGCCATAACCTGATGCAACTCTCTTGCCTTATTTTTCCATCCCATGTTGATACTTTACCTAAAATACAGTAGGAAGCAGAGGCCCCCTGTGCTGAGGACTGTAAAATGGAGAGAACAAACAGATAATTTGCTTCCTCAAGAGATGACACCCTCAGAGTCAACTTTTGCATCTCAACATATATTAAACTGTCCATATAAAATTTCAAATTCCTTGTCCTTTTTTTTTTTTTTTTTTTGCTTTAGCCATTTACTCCTCTGTCCCTCCTTTATCACCCCAGTAAATTGCTGATAATTGTTTATTTATTTGAGTAAAAGTTAGAACACTTAAAAACACTTAACATCATGTCGTTAAAACCAAACCAGCCTGGTCTGCACCTGAATAAGCACGAAACTGGTTCCATGTAATAACCACAAGCATGTAATTTCAAAGCTTTGTCCCATCACATACCCTGACTCCGTGTTGGGAAGAGCACTCAAGCTCAATCAATGCCCATGGGAAGTGGACCAGCAGCTATTTACTGACGTGAACAGAGTGATTAAAAATATTTTCCTGCTCAGTATTTAAATCTTGGCTACTTCTTAAGTCTACCCACCAGCACATGGAGTGCCAGCTCTGAACATGAGCCACTATTTCCAGGCATGGCTCTGCAGAATTCCCAGAGGTTTGCAACTCAAACAGCTCATGCTGGGAGCCCTTTATGTACAGACACAGGCCGTGGGGAGGAATTCTGTGAGGTTCAAGAGCAGGTTAAGCTGCGTATGCAGGCACAGCAGAGTGAAATCCTCATCTTCCATTGGGAAGTTAGGCATTTCCTCAATAAATATCATACATAACAGTGACAGCAACTGTGTGCCAGCTCCTTATTCTGGTACTGACACAGGTGTGGAACTGTGCTTGCACCTGAGTTTTCTGTGAACTAGTTAACATTTCCACTGGACTTTTCATAAAACTAAAATAAAATCATCAGACAGCCCTTCTAGCATAACTGCACTTTCCAGCACGGCTTCCAAAGCTGGAAACATGGGTCAACACTGGAAATATTTCACATGGCACCTCACCAGTGTGGAAACAAATGCCAAGCATGATCTAGTGTCATCCAGATTAGCTCCTGCTGGTGCCTGGATTCAAATTAATGGGTTACCCTCCCAGCAAATGTCACAGGAAAACCTTGCCAGGAAACAGCTTACCAAAAAAAAAAAAAAATTTTTTTTTTTTTTTAAAAAAATCATCTTGAATGAGAGATTCCATTTCACTGAAGGTTCCTTCCCATAGCCTCTGTCTGAGCACAGCTTGGGAAATACTTTTGGGAAATGAGATCAAACAGCATAAACACCAACTTACACAAGGAACCAAAAAGGCACCCGACTATCAAGAAAAATCCTGCCCCCTGAGCTTATTCCTGCTCTTTAATATTTCTGATTACATTCAAATATTAGAGGCTTTTACACACCTTTCAGAAAGGACAAAGTTACCATCAAGCACCTTCAATAGGCTTTGTTCTACAAGAGTTTTAAACCCTCACAAACATCTAGGATGGGAAGATACTTCATACAATGTCTAAAAATTGAGACAATTTCCTGAAAATCTTACTGACCAGAGGGAAAGGACTCTCAGTTTTCCCACTGTACCTTAGCTACAAAGTTTCCACTTTCAAACAGACAACATTTCTATATTAATTAGTTTTGTGTACCTTAAGGTAGGTAGGTTTCCTCTTTCAGATCCAAAGGCTAAACCTGGTAGGGAACTGATCTTTTCTCTGCAGTATTCCTCAGCCAGTTTAATTCCTTGGCCAGGTTTTTTCTCTCTCAGACGTGCCAGTGTGCACCAAAAATGGGCCAAGGATGGGCAGGTGGGGATAAGGATGGCAGGACTGACTCCTTTGATTGAAGCAGGGGATTACAATATCACACTCATAAGTGGCACCCTGAGCTAACCCCCCTTGTTCTCTTACAGCCCAAACTCACCAGCTGGGTTTAGAGTTATTCTGAAGAAGCGATAACCTCAGCACAGCCATCTCTAGACTAGAGCTTTCCAAAGGCACCACAGTGAGAAGTAATTCTTGTCTGACTTAACCTCATGGACATGATGGAGCTCCTTTCTCCACCACAAAATCGGGGAACGTAAGTTAATTTCTTTTATTGGGAAGCCTGTATGATGGCATGTTCTGGGTTTCCCCTATAGACAGGAAAATTAGTAACTCCCTTTCTTTTTTTTGAGTGAGATTTCTTGCAAAATGAGATTACAGCAAAAGGAAAGACATTAAATAATGCAATACTCAATTAAATGGTATGAGCTCTAACAGTGGACCTTGACTACATACATTTGGATTACTTTAATATAGCTCTGAGTCTATCAAATGAAATGTACTGTTAATCAACCACAACAGAAATTTTTCAAAGACTTTTTGATGAAATGCAGAACCTTTCTAGCTACTCTAAGATACTATTTCTCTGCACCAACACCAGAAATCCAAGCAAGTGGGTGCTGTAACCCTTCTGCCAGACTCCCCTCAGCAAAACCAGGAAAGAAAAAGTTTGGGTCAGCGTGATTTCTCTCCCTGCAGTGAAATTCTGTGCTCAGTGCTATGAAACAATGCTGGTGAAATGCTGCAGATCAGTGAGGCAGTGGTGGCCAACGGACATTCTTCAGTAAAATGATTATAAATTCTCCAAGTGACACCAAAAATTGTGCCCAGAACCGCCTGTACTAGTCCTAGGTATTCAGGGCTACCCCGCTGCATCAGCATCAGTTCAGAGGCCTGGCAGTAACCTTAGCGAGGGCTGAGCTCACCCACTTCCTCACTAAGCTGGGGAAAAAACATGCACAGCCTTCTGAACAAAAATAGGAGACTCCTTCCTGCAAGGTAGAAATGTTACCTTTACTATTTTACTTAATATTAAATGTAATCTAAAATTAATCTCTTTCAAGAATCAAAATTCCTTGGCTCTACTAGTATTTAGACTGGGGAAAAAGTAGTTAAAAAACAGTTTACTTATTACACTTTCTGCTGTTTGTTTACTCCTGTATGCCAGATGGCTTGGACCATGAAAACAGATCCACGAGATGACACATAATCCTGCAAATATTCAGTGCCTGGACCTCCAATGGAGCTCACTAGAAGTCCCATGCACGTGGTGCCTGAATGACTATTTCATTTCTGTTTATAATCAGCTTCACTTTCTCATTCTCACAAATTAACAAAGTATTGCCATTCAGGCTGTAGATAAAGAATGTACGTCACACGTATAGCTGTTTTATAAATTGTCTCAAATAGGATCAGAAATCTCTGTTTATGTTATGGCTTCCCATAACCCACTTTGCCTATAAAGCCTCTGGATATTTTTTTCCATTTTAATACTTATCAAATTGTTTCTAGAGGTGACTTCCCCTTCCTGGTTCATCCGCTCTTCTGCTGTGAATTAACAATGATGTCGAACCTCCGGTATCACAGTGATTTCCATTGCATAGAATCATTTAGGTTGGAAAAGACCTGCTGCCAAATTAGATGGAAAGATGGGAGCAGCACATCCCCCAGGACTGCCAGACACCCATTTAGCACACACCAGCACCAGCAATAAATGAGTTTTCCTCTTCCCCTGACCATGGGCCCTTCACACCTTCAGGGATCATCTCAGGGCTTTCCTGCAGCTCTCAGGGAAGCCGCTGCCTCAGCCTGAGCTGCTGTTCTGCTCCTGCCTTCCCTCCCCAGCTCACCCTTCCCAGAGCAGCACCTGGGCAGGTGCCTCCTGCATGTCCTGCTTTGGGTCTGGGCATCCCACCTGCAGCAGAAGCAGCTGAGCTGAGCAACTCTGACCAAACACAAGTGTGTGAGGTGCTGCGAAACCCAAAGGACATCCTTGTGCACATGTTCTCCAGCTTCCTCTCCAGATGGGGTGAGGCCTCCCAGACAAACACCTGCAGCACTTCTCCTGCTCACCTGGACCTGCCCTAGCAAAGCTTTGAGACTCTTGAGAAACTTCACAAAAAACCTAAGCACACTGTAAACAAATTCATGCTCTCTCAGAACGCTAAAGGAAAGGGGGATTTTCAAAGGGATAAGGTACAACTCAGCACCCAGAGCTCAGTGGTCTTTTAAGGCACAGTGGTATTTAATGAATCCTGCCTGTGGCAAATTAACAAATAGGAAAGTCTTCCTTGAAGCTGCCTTCCAGGATTTCCTTGTGGGGCAATCCCCTCTCCTTGCCTGCCCACTTGTCATTGATACTAAACTGGTTCCAAAAGTGTCCAACAGCATCAGGACTGGTGCATGATCTCTGTTGTACAGGCAGAGGCTGGCATCACCTCTCTGCCCATGGGAATATTGCCTTTTCATTTCCTTGAAAGGATTGAATTGTCAGCTGGGGATGCTTGGTAACACCAAAAAGAGAGTGCATATGTATCCATCACGGTGCAAGTATACACTCAGATTTCCTTGCAACTACTGTGAAGATCTACAACTACCAAAAGCAAGAGAAAAAAACAGGACAGAGGGAAAAAAAAAAAAAAAATCCCAACTGGAGGGAAGGAAGATGATGCTGAGAGTAATTCTATGATATTTTGTAGGTGTAAATCTGTAAATCACACTTAATAACATATTCATTTTAAAATTATATGCCAGCTGCATCTATCCAAATGTATCAATGGCTAATGAAGTCAAGGCAACTAGAGTAAAACACCATTTTGTAAGGTAAAACTTTTCCTTTCCATTACTTTATCTACATTTAACCTCCTAGAGGCTTCAGCCCAGCACAAGCCCACAGAATTAAATTCATTATTATTCATTATTCAAACACCATCCCTTTGTTTTCTGGAATAGCTTTGTAGCCTGGAGTCAAATGAGCTAAAGTAAAATTATGTGACTTGGCATTGAAAATATATTACCTCAGCTGCCAGAACGGATTTAGCAGAATATGTGCGCAGTTCGTCACTTCTTCCACAACTGCCTTCATGCACACAAAGGGGTATGACAGCCCCTGAGTTATGAGAGGCCATTCTAGGGGCTGTGATGGATTAGATTGTTTCATGCACTGACTTAAGATCTCATTTCCTGCAACATTCACAAGTGCTTTCTCCACGGCTGAATAGAAACCTGTTCTGTCCTATGTATATTGCCTTTCCTTGTTAGCCAGGGAGATTCTGTGTGGGGAATTCACACCAGAAGAGCTCCCACTTGCTTAGGGATTCAGGCACAGGCTCCAAACAGACTGAGACATTTAAGAAGTGACAAGCAGGTTCTGCACGTGCTTTTTATTGAGTCCTAATCGATTTACTCTAGAATAAGGGGAACAGTGAGTTGCTTGCAGTGAGAGCAGAGTGGGAAGAAAATTCTAATCACAGCTTTGACAGGTCTCCCTTTGCAAATCTTAAACTATGGAACTCCAGCTATTAACAGGGGGACAATGGGATGAACTCTTCATCTGGGGCTTTCTGCACATTGCTAAACCCACTCTTACCAGACGCTACAGTCTGACAAGGTGTAAGTGTAGTTTGAGGTGCAGTACTACCAAATCAGGAGTGCCCAGACACAATACTATCTTAGCTGGGCATCTGTATGGTGCAGAATCAGAGAACTGGAATGGTTTGAGTTGGAAAGAGCCTTAAAGATAATCTAGTTCCAGACTGAGCTGTGGGCAGGGACACCATGGCCAGGTTGCCCGGTGTAATGTGGTCTCACTCTGCAGGTCCAAAATATTTCAGTCCCTCCTGGAGCCTGCAGGCTGGGAGGAAAACAGCCCCAGGGTGGCTTCCACCCTGCAGTCTGGTGAACCTGTCGGAGGCAACAGCACTCCCTCTGCAGATCCCACTGAGTCTGTACCCTGGGTGATGGGCCAGTGCACGACTGCTGCCAGCCAGAGCTGAGCCACACTGCAAAGAGCCTGTGGAAACACAGCTGACAACTGCCCACATCCCACCACTGAGATTAATTTCACCCGTTAAAGCATCAACAATTGAAGCGGTACTAACCTGACAAACATTGCCACTAATATTTAAAGTCCTAGAAACTCCCCAAGTACATCAAAATAAATACAGATGGGAAAGTGTAACCACTGAGAAGTTCTTGCATCACACAGTGACAACCAAGCAAAGACCACAAGCACAGGCTAACACATAATCACAGGCTAATCAGCTGGATTTTCCCCCTGTTCCCTTTGCTTGAGCTATATCATAATAGAATCTATGAACTGCAAGGTACATGGTAATTAATCTTTGAACTACTTGTTAACTTAGAGCGTGAGTGGAATATTAAGGCAAATGTGTTTGCAATCACTGTCTTTAATAAAGGTGTGTGGAAAAATTGCCAACAGAATGGAGGAATTAAAAAAAAAAAAGGCCAAAAACAAAACACAGAGCATCATTCTCACCCAGCCTAAATAGGAGGTAAAGGGGGCTAAATAAAGTCAGCAGTAAAAATAGTCTCTTGAGAAGTTCTAGGCTTAATTTAACCCAGTGCATTGTTAGCTAAAGTGCCCTCCAGTAATACAGTTACAAGAAGGCCACCAAAATAGGCTGTCCCTCTGGAGAATTCACTGCCTGCTCACTGCAAACCTGACACGTGAAGGAAGGAATTTTTTAAAAGTGTCTTCTTCCCCCAGCCTCTGAGTTAGATGAGGAAAAGAGGAAGGGAGAACACAAACATATACACACTTCTCTCTCCTTCATGCATTTTTTAGTGCAAAGATGGCAACAGTAATATTAACAAAAATTAACACAGGCAGGCGTGGGGAAAATATAATACGCTGGGAAAGAGATGCTCAGGGAAGCCAGGCTAGTTTTTAAAGAGGTATCTGGAAGGCTGAGCTAAGGGACCTTGATAACTATTTTTATGGAACATAAAAAGTTTGTAGACTTTTTTTATTCCTGTTTACTGTCATCAATATGTCTTTCATATGTTTCTAGTCCATCACTGCACTGTACATGTGCCACAAGACAGACTCTGAAACATGTTTGTAATTTGCATTAACAAGAGCTCCATTCTATACATATTCAATAGCCCAAAAGATACCACACAATCCAGGCTAATTTTAACCCACCTGTTTCTCACTCTCCCTCTCTGCCTTTCCACCACATTTTTTAAGTGTTGAGCTCAGGGGTCATTGGATTCAATGGAAAGTTTTCTATACATTTCAATGAAGAGTAGGTCCAACCCTAAGACAAAAGTTAATCAGCTTATTTCTAGTTAGCATGCACTTAATATTGAACACATGTGCAACAGATTTGCTGAAAAGATAGATTTAAGCATGGGCTTAAAGGCCTCCTCAAACTACGGCCTAAAAAAAAATAAATCCTAAAATACTGCACAACTACCAAAATATTCAACAGTTTCAACAGGTTATTTGACACACACTTGCTAATTCTGAACAGAACATTATGAAACTATTTGTATACTTAAATGTCCATCAGTATGCAGTTATGGCACAGAAGCAAGACAAAAAATATATTATCCAAATATATTTGTGCACATCTTGGTAGCAGAATATAAAGTTCTAGAGTTGGGACTATCAGATCAAATTTGTGGAACAATCAGAAATCCTGCTGGATCTGTTAATGAGGTGACTCATTTATTGGTAACAACCAAAAATCAGAGACTTGGGTGCACAAATGCAGAAATATTGTGTTTATACACTCCTAGAAGTTCCAATAAGGATTGATGGGGTTGGCTGGCTCTTTTTCCACTGAGTGTTTTCACATCTCTGTTCTAATTGCTCCCCTTGTTCTTCTTAGTCCTCTTTCTTTCTCTTGAGTCTGACAAACGTATCCCACCAGTCACCAAATACATGAGCATAAGGTGGAGTTTTGCTCTGTGACACCACTACTTTAGAATTTACTAGGGGTGGTGACCTGGGGACACTGGGCTATTACAGAACATGCAGTGCAAAGTGCCAATATAAATTGTTTCCTCCGCAAGAGGATAACATTTGGGGAGTTCGGTTGGGTATTTTTGTTTTTTGTTTTTTTTTTTTTTGTTCTCTTCCTTCAGGGAAATGATGAGATGAGCTAAAGCCTCCTCATTTTTCGGATTATATATATATTAATATATATATATATAGCATGTATTATAAAAACTTTGGTATATTGCCACGACTATGTTATTTATAATATCCTATATTACTATAATTATATTACTATAGTATCTTATTAAATGCAAAGAGATATGCCTAGTTGCAATGTAGTTATTAGATGTTCAATTCCAATTGATTGTCAAGAACATAGTCATTAAGATTAAACATCTGTTTAATAGGTATATCTTATTACATAGTTGTACTTAAGTCCACAGGCAAAATCTGATTTAACATGAGACATAGTTTAAATAAACTAATTATGCGAGCATGATCTAAAACCAAGCTAAACATGGACCTTTGAAAATGACACATGAATTTAATCAAAGCCAGGGCCTCAAAGTGAGCAGAATTTAACCACTGGCCTGACTCATGCTCGTGTTTTGATTTCACAGCTGAAACCAGTAAACCCAGCACCCTCTGGGGGCTTCCTGACTCAACAGTGCCTCCCCCACCCACAGATTACAAAGCAGCAAGTTGTCTCTTTTGTTCGAATTACAGGAAACATCGCTGTGCTTTGGGAAAGTGCAAGCCACCACCTCTCCAACAGTAGTGGAGTCCCCAGAGGCTCGGTCTGAGGCTCGCGGGTGGCTCAGCCAAGGGGCTTGCCCCAAACACAGACAGGTGCTCCCACAGAGCCCTCTCACTCCATCAGCCCCTCACCCTCAGATCCCACCCAACAGGAGATACCAGACCCATCCCAGACCGTGTCCTGTGCAGTTCTATCATCTGTCCAAACCACCAATTTAATGCTCCCACCTGAGGGAGAGGATCTGGGTGTAAGAGGGTGGGCAAACCCGGCTTTCTGCAAAAGCATGACAAGGAAGATGCAGTCTGGCCGATCAACAAACTAATCCCTGTCCCTACAGCCCAAAACCAAGGTCCAGCAAGGTAACATACAGGAATTCATTACCCAAGCGAGGAAAGCTCAGTTTGGTTTATTTTCTGCTAAATTTAGGATTTAAAGGGAATAAATCACCTGTTTGGATCCAAGAAGACTGAAAAGCATTTCCACAAACTCAAAGCAGGTCTCGGACAAACCTCACCAATATTTTTTCCTGTTTTATTAACGGCCACACTGTCAGAACCCTCAGCTCTGAGTCTCCAGGGAAATAATCCTGCCTTATTGGCAGTAGAAGACTGGCTGAGCCTTTTGATACACCCAGTCCTCAGCTCTTTTCAATCCTTGATGATTTTCTCAAGAACTCTAGCTTATTGCCACAAGAGAAACAGAGCTGGTCAGGAAACCAGATATCAATTATTTAAGTTTCGGAATTTTTTCCATCTGGATTCAGAAATCAGCTTCGTGTCATGGAAGTGAAACTCAACTTTAATATTGAAATATGTCATTTCCAGAATGAATTACAATCTCTCAGATGTCTAAATACCTTCCTAAAGGACTACACCAAGTCAAACAGTCCTGGTCGTTACAGCCCAAACCTGACAAAATTTTTGTTGGCTTCATCATCTCCTGTCCCTGCCAAGCAAGGGTGAAATAGCATCTCAGTAATTTTGCCATTACCACTCTGTGTCACACTCATTTTCAAATATGTCACAGCCATCTGGCAATTAAAGACCTCAGAGATACAAAAGGCTGTGAAAACCACACGTCACTGGCAATAGGTTAAAATCGTGGCTGTCGTGGAATCATTTGGTTTGGAAGAGACCTCAAAAACCAATAAATTCCAACCCCTTGCCATGGTCAGGGACACCTTCCACTAGACCAGGCTGCTCTCAACCCCATCCAACCTGGCCTTGAACAGTTCCAGGGATGGAGAATACACAATCAGTGCTGATTCCTTTCTACCCTTTTAGCAAAGAATTCCTTCCTAATATCCAAACCTTCCCTCCCTTCTCCTCCAGGCCTCTTCCAATCACTACATGCCCTTGGGAAAATTGCCTCTCTCCAGAGGAAGACAGGTGAGGACCTGAGAGCCCAGAAACACCATTCCCTCAGCTCCAGGGCCCTACAGCAAGGTGATATTCCCAAACTCACTTGTTCCTCTTCAGCCCACCAGAACTTGCCAGGCTCAAGGCTGGACTGGCTATGGGCAGCTGGGGACTATTGGATTGGACCAACCCTTTGCTTCAGGTTCACAAACAATTGAAACAAAATTTGGTGGAACCTCCGAAAAAAAAAAAAAACTTTCTAGCAAAACTTGTTTGTTTCCCATGGGAAGTCTTCAAAACTTAATAGTTTCTATAAAGTCTTAATGCGTATCAAGTCAGTCAGTTCTAATGAGTGAAACAAAGAGTTTCCATGAATTCTTTTTCATTTGACTTCAATGTTTTCCCCAAAACAGCTTTATCTTTTTCAAGAATGTATGTCTAGTACTATAGCAATGCTGAAAACCTCAAAAACAAGTTCTGGTGCACCCTCTTGATACAGAGGCCAGAAAAATGTCAAATTTTTGCTCTCATGGTTTTTAATTGCTTAGAGATGGCAGTGCTGGCAATTGATGCTATGGAATGCTACTTCTTTTCCCACATCTCAGTAATTGTTCTAATGATCTCCTTGCAACATATTGGTGGAAATGTCAGGAGATTCTATGACAGATATAAAATTCATGTGATTGCCAGTAAAGCAGCACAAAGACTCCAAAAAATATCCCACAAATATTTCCCCACATTTTTTTAATACAGCCATGTCAAGACTATTCGTAAGCTTTTGTATGTGTTGCATGAATTGGGTGCCCACATCCCATCAGAAGACAGATTTCAGAGGAATTCCAGAAGTTAATAGATACTTTTGCATAGCTTTATGAAGCAAATATTAAGCTCCCATTTGCCAAAACTGTGCATTTTACAGTGTAACATATAATAAACATTGAAACAAAACCTATTATCTGAACTAATAATATAATATAAATATAATATATTTATAATATAATATAATATAAACCTGTGTCTCCAAAATGTTTCCAGTGTTATCTACCCAAACCATTAAAATCACTAAAGATTTGTCTTCTTACTGCATTCTGAGCTGCTACACCAACAGGGTGAGCAGAAATAATGTAATAGGTTTTCCAAACTCCACCCCACGATGTTCCCTCAGCTGTGCAGGGAGGATGTTTATGTATATCTTAGCTGCAAGTGAAATAAGCTATTCATAACAGGTAAACTGCAGAGATCAATTCCTAAATTAATGCTTTTATGGCTACATACACTATAAAACAACCTCAGGCTCAAGCTTGACGTTGTGGATGAAATCACATAGTTTCTAGCTGGTTTAGATACAATGCCCCAAAATAAAGGAATAAATAAATTCTCCTCAGACTGGTTCAGAACTCTTTTAACCTGAGACTCCATCTCTCTACTACATTTTCTTTTCCCAGGCATCACTACATTAAAATAAATTTTAAAAATGGAAATAAAATCCCCCTCCACATCACAAATCCACTGTTTCCTGCAGTAGAAAAGCCTGTGTTCCCTGTGTCATTCCACTTCAGTGCCATGAGTGTTGTGAAGTGCCTGTTGCATTTCCCTGTAGAAGCTCCAGCTCCAAGGAGCTTTAGGCACAGCTGCACAAAACACCCCAGCTCAGCCAGAGCATCTTCCCACTGATTCCAGGAGCAAGCAGTGAGTTTTGGCAACACCTCGGATAAATAAAGATGTTATATCCAAGGGTTGAAGTCTAATAATTAATTCAGATTGGTGTTTGTTTCATCACACTCTTTGGAATCCTTCAGAGATGGAAGAACCATGCAAGCCCTCTCTAGGAGTAACTGAAAACTACACTGAAAATAAGTGCAGTGTCCAGACAGACACTCAGAAACAAGATTAACCCAAGTCCCTCAACGGGTTCCACTCAGACAGCCCCTGCCCCTGTGTAGCATTGCTAATGCCAATTGAATTTACACAAATTTACAAGAATTCTAATATCAGGAAAAATCCAAACCAAACAAACCCCCTAACCAGTATGGTTTTTCCAACATTTCAAAAACATTATTTTACCTTCTTCCCACTATAAGTGGAATTAACAGCAAAGTACAAATCTGAAAGTGTTTCAAAGCCCAGCCCTGGCCCATTTCTTACCTGCCTCTTTCATGCTCTGGGCCAGTGTTTATAATATGCCAGCAGTATTTTCCCAGATTTGAAGATCCTCTGACCTTCAGAGGAGAGCTTTCCATACCTGCATCTGGATCTGATTGCTGAGAACCTGGCTCACCTCTGTTAAAGATGTACTAAGGTCTTGGATTCACATCCTGCATTCCTCTGCAGCCAAGAGAGCCTGCCATGATTAATGTGCTCTGAATGAAAACCATAAGAACCAAAAATGATTTGCAACTGATTCATTAAAATAGCATTCATCATGATAATTGATTGGTTAATTAATTATGGCCATAATGCAGATGTCATCTGTATTTCCATAGGAATTCTTTGGTAGTTTCCTAATTCATTCATTAAAGCCTGGCTAGTTCAGAGTGCTGCACCTTCTTGTGGGGGAGACTTGCAGAGAAAACAAATCCAAAGAGCTCTGCTCTCTAAAAAAAAGACAACGTCTTCTAGTGTTGTGGTAGAATTCCTTCAGCTACACCACCTCAACCTCCTCTCATGACTAATACTGGATTCAGGGTGATCCAGTCCTCTACAGCTGGGCAGCACAGGAGCCACAGACTCCTCTAACCCTACACCTACCCTGTCCACACAAACAGCACTTGCAGAGTATCTTTGGAGATCCAGCTATTAAGTAGGGTGGCAGCACCCACAGCAGGGCAGCACACAGGAAGGGTTATTACTGAACAGAAAATGTAAAGAAACATTCTTGCTGAAAATGCCAAGGGATCTTTCTGGCAATGTGTATCAAACACTAGCAGGTTTTGGGGCTCTCATCTGAAAGAGGTGAGCACAGGCAAAATGCACAGCTAGGTGACACAGACTTTTCAAGTTTCAAAGCACTTGCTGTCCAGATGTCCATCAGCCTGGCAGAGCGGTTTGTCAGCTCCTTGGAATCTCTACTTTTAGGGTGGTTATTCTCCAGCATAGATTTAGAAAACTGGACTCAGCACTGCACAGATTTGATGTCTGAACTCACCTGAAAGTGTTACAGCTCAGACAGGCCAAAGGCAAGGATTTTCTTCCAGCTATGATCTGATATAGCAGATTTTGAGTTATGGGCATTCATTTCTTGACTCTGCCATAGGCTTTTCTGCATGGCCATGAGCAAAACCCTCTTTCCTCTCTTGCTCCAGTTTTCATCTCAAAGACAGAAATGATGGCAACTCTCTCTCCAAGGCTCTGGGAAAGATGCACTCACCAAACTAATGACTAGGAAGTGCTTAGATATTACAGCTTCAGGGGACAGACATACCCCGAGAAGTAATGCACAAAGAGCAGCACAGAAAGAAGAACTTGCGGAGGCTATGTTCTCCTTACTTCTTCCTGCTAACCTCTTTTAAATTTTTTTTCCAGTCTGCTGGTGCCATAAGCACTGCTGGAGTACTTGCACACTGCTGCTAGGCAGGTGATCCCTCAGGCTGAATCTTTAGCTATGGAAAAGCAATGTCAGCCCATTGACTTCAAACACACCCCACCTATTTGCACCCCTGGAGATCCAGCCCACCACACTCTCCTCCTGCTCAGGACTGATGGACATCTCCCCCCAGCTCTGAAAAGAGACGTTCCTCACAGGAGAAACCTGCAAGTGCAGGGTGGGGAGGAGGCCAGTGCAGGGACCCTCACTGGGGACCCTCTTGGCACAGCATCACCTGCTCTCAGCCAAGCAAGGCACTGGCAGGTATTTGAGGAGCACAACGGCCATAAACCCATCAAGGTCTACATAGGGCCTACTGCAGTTTGATGGAGCTGCTGCTGTTGGAATTTAGTCTTGAAAGGGGAGAAATCAGTAGAAATTCACATGTGCTTTCTCCTTTCCTTTCCCTCCCCCCTGAATCTCGGATCTTAGTGGGATAAAAACCAAGTCAGGAGCAAGAAAAGCTCTTTCTGCACCGGTAGCCTAAAAGCACGGGAGGCCAGTTAGATCTCTCCAGTGCCATATGAGAGATGGGGGGGTGTCCCTGTGATTTACCATTCCCCATCTCTTCCTTTGTTCTACTCCACCTCGACTGTCAGCTGTTTTGCAAAGGGGCTGGCAGTCAGGGGGAGAGGAGAGAGGCTGGTGTGTGTGTGTGTGTATCCAGTTCAGGCTGGTTCCTGGCTCAGGGAAGCATTTTATTGGATTTGTTACTCTTTGATGCTGATTAAGCCCATGGGGTAGAAAAAAGCAAAAGAGAGGGGGAGTTTGGGGGGTGGGGAGAGATGCAGTTTCCCTGTGGCTGCAATGTTTTTAATTTATTATTAACCATCTCTCATGTGTTATCTGACAGCTCTGTTGAATTCTGGATGCAAAGGAAAGCAGTGCCTGCATTTACAGTTTTCTGGGGTGTATGTCCCCAGTCTCCCCAAATCAAAGTCCAGGCTGCTCACAGAGTTATCTTCACAGATGCTAATTTTAAACAAATAGATTAATAGGAAATTAGTTTCCAAGGAGTTGGAGGGCTGAACCATTTCAAGGCCAGGATCACACAATGGAGAGCTCAGAGACAGCCCATGAGTGCAGGATGAGACACAGAGGAGCAGAACATTCAAAAGGAATTCAGCAAGGCGATCCCAGAATAGCCCAGACTGTGTCCTTCCAGCTTCTTCTTCAGGTTTTTCTGAACATGCCACCCAAAAATGGTTGGATATCCCCAGTTTCTGGACTCTCCTCTCCTGTCACAGGCATTTCACTCTCTGGACACAACACGACTATGGGTACCATTCTGATTAAGTTTTTAGATAAAGTAGTGACAGGTTTACCCTTTCAGATGGCCTTCCAAGAGGATATTTCCTCTAGGCACACAAGTCCTACTTGTGTGTGCTCCTACACCCACAACAGCTGTGCATTTCCCCAGCTCTGACACAAAAATGCCAGAGGTCAGAACAAGCTCATCTCTTACCTGAAAAGCAGATACTGGGAACTGGAAGCCTTGCTCTCTGTTATCTTACACAGTCATGTACAGAGCAAAGTTGCAAAGCTCTAAGCACACCAGCAGAGCACCAGTGTGCTCATTAGGTGCATATTGCACGGTCACAAATGGCTGTGCCCCCTGTGATGCTGGAGAACCCAACCTAGAGCTTCAGTTTTCAAAGCCACCAGTTGGTGACCACAGCAGGTAGGGACCAGTCCTGGGGTTTCCACACAGCCAGTGAGAACAGGCAATTTTTCCTGACGTTTCTTTGAAGAGTCTTGGAAATTCTGAACCTAATTCAATAGTTACTGGACAAGCATATGTTATCATTGATGCTGACTGTATTTTACACTGTGCAGGTAACCAGAGCTCCAAGGCAGGATCTCCAGGAGTCCTAGAAATGGATTTTTTAGTTTTGTGAAAAGTCATGGCTGATATGAAATAATATTTAGTATGAGAGAAAGCCAGTGAGATGGGTTTTCCTACTGCAGTACACACAGCTGTGGGCTGGGATGTGGGAACTACAAGGTCAACCTCCTTGAACATCTTGCTACACACAAGCCCAAAACAGTAATTCAGATCAAAGACCACCACAACTGGCATAAAGAGGTTCTGCTGCAACACAGCCTTCTCTCCATGCTTGGGCCAACCCATGCATGTTCTCCCATTAGACTACTGCCAGGATATCTGCCAGCTCCTGGCTGATGAGCACCAGGGCTGGTGCAAGGACAGGAGGTTCCTGATGCGCAGGGTGCTCTGCTCCTGCTCTTAAACACTGCCATCTCCTGGGGCAGGGGAGGCAGCACAGCCCCTCCTCTTCATCAGCGAGCTGTTAATTACAAACGAGGGTTTGTATCACCTCCGTGGGCATCAGCAGCTCCAGCACTAAGCAGGGCCTCATGCCAGACAGAACCAGCCACAAACCAGACAGCATCTGGAAAGGGCACTCGTGTCTCTCAGCAGGACCTATCCACCACCACCACTATGTTTGCTGAAAGGGTATTTTTCAAGGCCATCTGAAATATGGTGCCATACAATTTCATGCAGTTTTAGCACAGTGTGTGTGCACTGTGCAAATGGGTGCAAGAGGAGGCTCCTTAAAGTTCACACCTCCGGGAAAAATGGAAAAATAATTTTCACTTGATCCCAGGCTCCTCCACAAGTATTGCTCCCAAACCGTCTATATCTCTGTTGGTAAAACCCTTCACACCATGTTTTATCTCATTGCTAAAAATAAATCACTTGTAAATTGTTTTATAAATTATGTATAAGAAGAGACCTCATAGTCTAAGATGTGCTACCAGTGTATTCTAGATGATAAGGAAAAAAAAAAAAAAAAAAAAAGTAAAAGGATCTCCAAGGGTGGGAGGGGGAAGGGAAGTGAACACTTTTATAAATAATATATTCAGTGGTCAAAGAAAGTTATCACCTTTTATGAAGTGTTTGGGATTCATTATGCATAAAAAGTGCAGCACTGCTTCTAGTGTGCATGATATCAGGATGTGATTATTAAGCATTACAGCCACCAACTAAGTGATTATTGGTGTCATCATTTGTTTATCTAACCAAAACCTAGACTGCCACCTCTCATCAGTGGAAACAAACAGCTGATGTGTTTGACTAGTGCCAAAGGAACGCTGTCGATTATTCCCAGAGAGAGATGATGTCCCCATCACTGTGGGTTTCATTTGGTATTCATTGTAATAGCGCTGATCCTAATGAATTCATTTGGTATTCATGTGGATGTCACATGTATTTCCAGAGATGTTCTGCTGTAATTTAGCATGGGTTAATGGACACCTCTGTTAAAGTGTTATTGAAAGTTTGACATTCAAATAACCCAGTTTAAAAATCAGACAAACCTAGATATTAAAGCTGAAGGGAGGATGGGGGGGAGGGGGCTGGAGTAAGAGGCAAGACTGAAATGCCACACTGAGAGAGTAACCCTTATCTGCCTGCTGGCGAGGGAGCGCTGTCCTCTCCCTTCCTCTCTCCTGCTGCTCCTAGATAACCAAAAGCAGAGCTTTGGCAGTTTTCAGAGACTTTGTGACACGGCCTGCCTCTGTCCACGCCCGACCCAGAGCTCCTGTCAGGGTGAGCCTGGCCAAACTGCATCAGGGAAGAGCCTTTGGGGCACACAGAACCACAGGCTGGGGCTGACAACACCTCTGCTCACCTTGACAGGCTAGGCACCCAGCAACTCCAAATGCATCACTGGCATCCAGGGGGAGGAGGAAACGAGCAGAGCTTTTATTTCACACATTTCAAAATACTGAAGCTGATTTTTTCTGCTTTGCAGAGAGCAGATGATAAGGCTGGTTGAATTAGCCCAGAAACTGGTAGCAAGTACAGTGTCGTGTGAATCAAACGTGCTCTGGAACAGTGCAATTCAATTCCCTGGGCACTTTCAAGGAGCTCAAACCACTTATCCCTGCATTGCCAAAAATCTTGAGATGCCACAGAGAATCACATAATAAAGAAATAATATCCAGAGATTCTTAAAAAAAATTGATAATTTTCTTTTTTTTCCCTAACAGTTTTATTCCATGGGATTTTGACAATGAAGAAGCCAACCCTTCCAGGTAGAGTCCCACAGGTGCTTTTAAGGACTCATCAGACACCGAATTTATAATACTCAGGATATGCCAACAACGGAATATATGATGAGAAACTAGCAGTGTAAAAGTTTTGTCACATCCACTTGGGATGACCTGCATAGATAGCAATTTGACTGAGGGGAAAGTTTTATATTGGTGAGGAATGCGACAAGCCCAGACCTGATAAAATCTCAGTACCACACCACCGCATTACAACCACACATGCAACCCATACACAGTAATTGTTTATATTAAACACAGAGCCAGTGTACCACATGCTCGGGGAACATAATCATTGCTTAAACTGATATTTCCCCAACCATGAAATAAATTGTAAGCCACAGAATAAATTGATTTTTTTTTCCCTGCATTGTAGTAACACCAGGGGCTCCACCCCTGCTAAGGCAGCCCCGTTGTTTCCATGACAAGTCGAGCATTTGGAATACTGGAAACCTAAGTACAATATCCATCCTGCAAAATACGTGCCTGTGGTAAACCCAGAGGTTTGAAATGCCACTTGTTGCTCAGCCTTCTGGCTTTTGTTGAGTACTTCCATTATACAACACTCACAGCAACGCAAACTTCATCCTATCATGGAATTTATACGTTCCTGCCTGCAGATTAAATTGCCAGCTATAACACAGCATGTGCTGTTTGTGGCCGTTTTCCTAAATGCTACTTTGGGAACAAAATACACAGATGCCTAATGTAAACTAACCTCCTCCCGTTTTCCTTGCAAAGGTTGAAATTCAGCCCTGGGCAGAGGTTCTCCACAAGCCTGTTTATTAAATCCCACTGAAATGCCCCAAACTGGAGTTAATTAGGATTTAAGTGGTACATAACTTTATGAAGCTCCATTAAACAGCTTTGACCTTTATATCTCTGTGGTTTTATTTGCACATTTGTGCTTGGTTTTTGTGAGAAAATACCTTGTTTTGGTTTTCCACCATGTGCCATCAATAACTCTTTGAGAACATCAGGACTGAAATCCTGACTCTAACAGGTCAGTGGCAAAATTCCCACTGACCACAGGAAAGGGGAAGCTTTTGCCTGACCAGGTCAGGTACCTGCCACTACCTGCTGAAGCTCTCAGACATCGAGGGGATGAGGTCTGCTTGCCTGAGAATTGCACAGACAACAAACTCCCTCCCAGCTACATCCACAGAAAAGGAATTCTCTCCCCAAAAGAAAAGGAAAGCAAGGTTAATAAGTAGGTTCTGAGAAAAGAATGAACCTTTTCTAAGCAAAGCTGAGGTTTGCATGAATTGCAGATAACTTACTTCGTGGCCAGCCCCAGACCGCCAAAGTTTCCCTGGGAAAAAATAAGGACTGTCAGAAACTTCATTAACTTCTACTCTTAATTGCAATGGATGCATTGCACATTAGGTAAGACCTTACTATTTGGGAACTTAATGTTAAATGCTTGGCCCTTGCCCCATTTCTGCTATATCTTGCTTTGTAAGAAGGGATTGTACAGCTTGATGTAGCAATAAATAATTTTCATAAGTTTTATTGCAATGCTGTGTGCCACTAATGGACAATTTGGTACCATTCTCAAGCGAGGGCAGCAGGCTGAATCACAAAGCAGCTGTTAGTGTTTCATTAGAAGCAAAAGTCCCTTCCCTACTTCATTTCAAACACCAGTCAGTTTTCTTTGATCATTTCTCATCTCTCACCCAGTGATGGGGAGATCCAGCTCTCCCTATCCAATAGTAATGGTCTCACGGTCTCCAGCCCTTACGAGAGGCTGCGTAATTGGGCACTGCTCTGCTGAGGTGTTTTAATACAGCCATGGCTCCTGACCTCCAGCCAGCAGGAGGAAAGAAAAGCCCTTGCCCAGATTCATCTGGAGTGGCTGCACACTGGCTGAACCTCTCTCATCTGCATTTTTCCTTGAGATTAATGAGCAATGGGGAAGGTCGCTAAACTTAAATGAGCTGGAATAAAACTCTGAAATAAGCCTCTCCTATTAGAGATGGTGTTGGAAAGAGGTTTGCAGGGAAAGTCTTTCTCTGGGAGCACTCATCACAAGGGAGGAAGCTGTTTAGCTCTGGTTCAGGAGCACCGTTCACATCCAGTGGGTGCAGGTTCCACATCCATCCCTGCTTCCTGCTTTTGCTGCTTGGCACATTCATCCCTTCACATCTCTGCTGTGGATTCTCGTAGATTCTGACTGTACTGTAATACTTCAAAATGCCCAAATTTGGCATCCTAACTTTTTACAGAGGCTGAGATAGCTGCAAAGACCTCAAGTCGATGAAAACAAACCCAACAAAAGCATATAGCCTATATTCTATTGCCTTCAGATCATCAAAACTAGAGGGTACAATCAAATCAGCCTTTTCAGTGTAAATCTGAAGTGAAAAATTTCTTCTGTAGTTATAGATTTCTATTAGTAAAACTTAATTTCTGATTGCAAAAGCACAGGATAAAGAAAACACACAAACAAATAATTTAAAAATTCTGCGTAAAAGGTTGTAAGTTTGCAGGAAAAGTAGAATTCATGCTCACAGTGCAACTGTAAAAACACACAAAAAGAAAGTGCATGACCAATGTTCTCTCAAATGATTTATCACTCATGCAAGCACTGTAGCTGTATTTTGGAGCTAAGACTACACTGCTGTTACAGGATTTACCTTTTAAAATACAAATAGCCAAAATCAATTGAAGGAATACTGGCAGATTTTCTAAATCAACCAGATGTAAAGCACCATGTGATCATCCCACATTACACTGCACCAAGTTACCTTGTGTAAGGCATCCTGAGGATGTTCAGGGAGAGGGAGAGATTTATTGATACAAACACAGCCCTAATCAGTGTCCCCTGTCTGTGCTATATTTAGCACAAATGCAAAACCAGCGTAGATGGAGAGCAGATGCAAACTGAGATCAATGGAAACACAGTGACCTAGGACATGACAGGCTGCTCTGAATTGAAGTGAGCCACACTGAGCACCTGCCTGTGCCATCATCCGGGGGATTTAATGTGCTCCCAGGCATGCTGAGGGTATTGGGTTGGAGGGCCAATTTTGGGGAAGGCACAAGATCATAAAAATCAGCTCAGCCGGGCAGCCCCTCGTCACACCATCACCAGACAGCAAAGTATATTCTGTAGCAAGAAGAGAGATCTGCCATGGTCACACTTCCTTCTCTTTAGGCACACAAGCAGAGCAACCCCTCCTTTCCCCCTCAAACGAAGAGAAGAGCCTCAGCACCACCCTCATTTTTGCATCCTTTCTTCTTATCAGGGGCTTCACATCAGCTGGAGGCTTTTCTCACTGGGCAAAGTTTGAAACAGCAATAAACTACATTGACCAGCAACACACCCCCTGTTCCAAGTCAATAACATATTTTAAGTTCTTAAAAATCTTTATGCCCAGCTTTATTATGAAATAACCCAGTGACAGTACTGGGAACATGATACAGTAGCCACATAAGGCACTTGGTTTGCAAAAATTAGATTTACAAGCTGCACTGTCAGGTGGGCTACCTCCACTTTCTGCTCTGGGGGCCTGCAGGGCTGTGTCCCACCTGAGCATCCCACCTGAGCCTCTCCTGCAGGAGCACAGGGCTGCAGGGGATGTGGTACAGCTGATTTAGGGAACCAGCTGCAGGTCTGCAAACTGATCTGTGCCTGCTTAAAAAGAGATTATGGAGCTATAGTCCACAAACCATAATGAGACTTGGAACAAGTCAGCTGCCACACTTCTCTCAGTGTAGCTTATTTAGCCATGAAATACAAGAGCTAAGCAATCTGAATTCATGTTCACATACTTTAAAAGTTTGGAACAGTCTGGCCCCCAGCTTGTTTGATACATGTTTTTGGCAGCAGACCGCTTCCATCCCATTCATTTTAAATTCAGCCCATGCATGTTAACCTTGTTTGATACCTTTGAAATAATTATCTAAATAAGTACGCCAGTCTTTCTATGTCTCACATGCAAAAACATTCATTATTTTTGGTTCCCTTTGGGCCACATCCAGAGGTCTTCAAATCAACAGGAGCTTTTCATTTATGTCCAAGGGCTTTGGATCAAGCCTTTAATTATAATTGCATTGCCCCTTTAAGATGCAGGACCCTCTCATTTCCCCTGCAGGTTTCTGCTAGCAACTCTAGGATCCAACACAAGGCTCTCTTAACACCTGATTAAATATTAATCCAGAGGTGGGGGACTCACTCTTTTATGATCCTTTCCCTAGAAGCTCCCATTACTAAATCACAGTCCAGCACAAGAGGAAATGTGGCTATTCCATTATCCTCTGTTCACGAAGGGGCATTAATTCTTAATAAACTGGCCTGATTATAATAATACTCGAAGGATGCAAAATAAGGAATAGACAGGTTTACATCCATGTCTAAGATTAAACACATGTATGGTGCTGGGAGAGGAGGTGGGGAGGGAAGGGCAGAGAGAGGAGGGAGGGAAGGAGAGAGGGATGTAAACTGTAGCTTGAATTCTCAGTGCAAGAGATGACAGTGGGCTGGTAAGTTTTTCTGTGCCTCATGCACAACCTTTGCTTCTAAAAGAAAAATAAAATTAAATTAGGCTCTTGCCTTTTTAATTTGGAGCAGGGCAACCCTCCTCCCTGGAAGTGGCTACTATCAGATACAGCATTTCAGACTTTAGGGGAGGCAGTTTTCAAAGGTTTGAGATAAAGCCCTGTATTATCCCCTCAAATGCTGGGCAATGTACTCAGCTCTGTTAAAACATAAGGACCAAGTTCAAAAAGAGAGATGAGACACTTCAGCACTCTCACACCGGCATTCCAACCCCCTTGCTGGTTTGCAGGCAGTGACCCTGAGCAGGGACTGTGCTGCAGCCACACCCTGGTTTGCTCTTGCTGTCAGCCTGGGCTGCTGTGATAGCAGCCTCTTTCAAGTGCAATTGCCCATGGCTGCAAGCAATCCTGGAAGGTCTCTGGGGCAAGCCACTGCAACAAGTGATGGCACGGGAATGGCTGCATCCTCTTCTGAGGTCTTGCAAAAGCCTATCTAAACACTACTAAGCAACAGGGATTTGCATGAAGTGTGCCACATCCCACAAGTCCTTTCACATCCCTGCCAAACTCAATGAAAACTTGTAAGACTCCACAAAGCAAAGATGCTGCTGAAATACAGAAGCCACATCAACACTTATCAGTTGGTCCACGTGGACAGTGAGAGCTTAAAGCGCTCCTGGAGGAGCAGCCCAGAGCACACTGGGGGCTGCCACTGCCAGTCATGCTGTTAATGCAGGTCACCTCCCTCCTGCTGCCTTCCTGCCCTTTCTTTTAGAGAAGGGAACAAGCTAACCAGTCTGCTCTGGCAGTGTGACACTACTCATGGCATTATGTAGCTGGTAAAAGAGGTGGCTTGGTGGAGAAAATGGCTTTATACCCATGCCTGTAATACAGGCGTGCTTGAAGGCACAGAAAGAGGAAACGTGAATCCAAGCTTTCCCCAACTGGTGCCAGATCCCGGCCAGTCCTCCTCTCGTGGTGGCCTTCCCTCCAGATTATTTCAATATGCAACAAGTTTAGACTTGAACGTGTTCGCATGCTTGGAAAATGATATATAGGCAGGGCCATCAATGAGAACAGCCCTCAGATGTTATCACAGAAGAGAGCCATTCCTCTGACATGAGTGGTAGTGATGGTCCTGGCTGATTAGAGCAGTTAAAACTTTACAGCACACCGTAGAGAGAGGCTGTTACAGCCTCCAAGGATGGACATGCAGCTTCTCACATGCAATTTCCACATTCAGCTGCTCCCAAGAGCATTATTATCTTTTTACTGTAGTGACCAAACCACGCAATTCCTCAAATCCTTTCCAAATGTTAATGAAATCAAATAAACCATCATACACTTCAGGGAATTGTACAGAAATAGCAAGCATTTAAAAGGAACCAAACACTGGCAAACCTCTCTGGAATCAACTCTTTAAATATGGGAAAGGCAGAATCCACTTCTTATATGGGGAAAGCCCGAGGCTGTTTTGAATTTTGTAGGAAATTTTGATAGGTATGTAAGAGAGATCAATTATAATGCAAAAGCATTTGGAGCCCTTGATGCCTAGTCGTTATCTAGTTGTACCAGACCTAAACTCAGAGTTTAAGCCAGAGGTTTTCAGTGTTTCCACTGAAGATTAAGCAAGGGCTGTGGTTTAACTGGGCAGGCAGTGGAGCACCCCACAGCTGCTCAACTCCCTCACTCCCAAAGGGGTGGAAGAGAAAACAAAAAAAAAATAAGGTGGGGTGAGATAAAGACAAATTTATTAAAACAGGAAAGGAAGGGGAAATAATAATCAAATGACAAAAGAATATACAGAAGAAGTGATGAACAGTGCAATTGCTCATCACTCCCTGGCTGATGCCCAGCCAGTCCCTGAGCAGTGGCCGCCTCTCCCTGTTTATAGATTAACCATGGAGTCCTACAGTGTGGGACAGCCCTGTGGTCAGCTGGGGTCAGCTGTCCCAGCAGTGTCCCCTCCCAGGCTGTTGTGTCCCCCATCCCTTCGCTGTCAGGGCAGCGTGAGAAGACGAAAAGTTCTTGACTTTGTACAAGCACAACTCAGCACTACCTAAACACCAACCACTTTCTCATCCCAAATCCAAACCCCAGCACCGTACCAACTGCTGGGAAGAAAATTAACTCCCCAGCTGAAACCAGGACAGCAACATCAGGTACAAAAATTAAAATATAAATAGAGCCTCCTGGCCACCAAAGGCACTAAAGAGAGAAACCTAAAAAGCTCTAGGGTAAACATTGAGTATATTACTTAATTTCAAGGCATCTGCAATGCTGAAAAATTCCTGATGTTTAAATAATACCATTATAAAATGACAGTTTTAAAACCTGTGATTTTTTTTTTTTCTATTGTTTCTATTTGCAGCTGGAATAACTAGTATGTGTAGGATCCTTTCCTATTCTTGTTGGGTATCTCTAGAAAACATACACCCATTTAAGTCAAAGCTGAAGTGAAGGAGCAAAGGAAGTAGCTGGAGCAAGATTACACTCGATATATAAATGCAGGACCTCATTTAACAGCCACCTGAGCCGTGGTCACACCCACCAAACCACTCTTGTTTCCCAGCACGTTCAGTTCACACCAGAGCTGAGCCAGTTCACAGCTTCAGCTGCTCTGTGGAGCAGTGGCAGCAGCGTGACTGTAGCAGATCTGTTTGAGCCCTCTGGAGACTGGTGCCAAAGGCATTGGCTCCCTGTGTTTCAGCTGAACTGGGTTTAAACTACCACACTGCAGTTGTTTCCCAGTGCTGTGCAGACTGATCCATCTGCTTTCCCGAGGGAAAACACACAGCCAACACACACACAACACAGAGACCAGAGCAACCACGGGCCTTGAACAATCACCAAGAAAAAAAGGCTGATTTTTTTTTTTTTCCTGTTTTTTATTTCTTCCCCAAACTGGAGCCAGTCATCATCTGTAACTCTTGGGGACTGAAACAATGCAGTTTTGAGGTACTAACGGACCTGATGTACAGCAGCACAGAAAAGGATGCTGCGATCTACCTGAGCAAAGCCCAAAAGCCAGTAAAGTCACCACAATTTAGTGCTGAAGGCATCTTCTAATTAATTTTAGTGAACTCTGTGACAGAGCCTGTGAAAGCACCACAGAGGTCTCTGCAACCCACCCCTCTCTCAGAGTAAAAAAAGCAGTTTGCTGGTGTCTGCTGCCCTGTTCTGGGTAGGTTTACATCATTTAAGTTGTCCCTTTAAAAAGTCACATCTATTACACCACCAGGAATATTGCTGAATTCCACATCCCTGGTCTGAAGGATTAAAATAGAGGCTACTGCTTCTCTGCAGTGAGCTTTCCTGTTCCTTATCTCACAGCCTATTCAAGGTCTCATAAATAGCATTGGAAGGATTCCACTGAACTTACAAACACAAACAAACACAGATTTTGCTCCACTCCGAAAAGATAACTGTTCTATCACCAGCACTCCACACTTACAGAAAGGGAAACCCGGGAACACACCACACCTGGGTTCAGTGGAGGACTAGTGCCCTCTTTTGATGTCAGTTTTACCCAAAGACTAATTAGGATTTTGTTTTATTGCTGTACCTGCAAGACATTTTTCATTTCCCCGTACACTGCACTTGGAATAACAATAATTAACACCTGAGTTTGTTTTACCTGACAGGACCAAGGAAACTGTTAAACATTTGAGATAAAACAACACTAAAGTATTTGTAAATCAGCTTCAGAGCCATTAAGGTATGGCAACTCTGACAGGTGCAGAGCTGCTAATGGCTTTGCCTGAAAAATTACAGAATCCATAGGGAGTTTTGCCTTCATTTCCAAGGGGCTGAATCAGACCACCAGGGATGAATGGCAATAGCTTGGTACTAGGTATGGACAACACCTGACCTCTGGAAGGAAGGAAGAGAGAAAATGGAGCCAAGATATTCATGTTCTGCCCCTGAGACATCACACAAGCTCTCAAGCTAAGCCTTGAACAACTTCCAACATTTTTCACATAAACCCCAAGCACCTGAATTATTTTGTACAGTTTATATGTACTGAGAACCAAATTCCACTTCCAGCTGAAGTATCTTTCTATAATCAGCATTAATATGATTGCTTGTTATGTCCTTAGTGAGGGCTCAGATGTTCGCTCTGCCTTGTTATGCAAAAGGCAAAATCTCCTTGATTAACTTAAAACTGCACCTTCTGCTATGCTTCTGTGGCTGTGAAATATTTAGACACACAGAAGGATGAGTTAAAAGATTACAATGTACTAGAAATTTATGTTTCCCTGTAGTCTGAAGAATTTTCTCACCAGACTTTTCTGTAAGTGATTTTGGGAAAAGAATAATTTTATTTTTAAAATGTTACTAAAAACCTCTCAACTAAAACAAAAAGCCATTAAAAAGGAGGCCATGTTTAAACCACAACAACCCCACATCTCTGTTCTCTGGCAGTGAATTGAGCTGGATAGCTACTACTAAGATTTCTTCTGCCAACACAGTTTCATATCAAATATAATGGTCTCAAAATCTTACAGATAATTCACTGGTAGTGCTGAAGGTACCAGGACCTGCCATTACGATTACTTGTGCTAAAACTAAACACTAACTCAGGACAATCCTGAAAACATGAAAAAAAAAAAATCAAGTGACATGGCAGAAATCAAAATGAAATAAAAATTGGAGACATGAAAATTCTAGATTCAGCTGTACAAATATGAATTATGTAAATATATAGGCCTTTCCTGGCTTTCTGTATGGCAGGACACGGTGTCTCACACTCAGTAGGCTGCAGATTATTTAGTAAATATATCAAATAAATTGCCCATGACCATATATTTGCTTGATTCCAGCCATAATTATACATCATGGACTTGCTTTGTTCACCAGGCTTTCACTGGTGAAAACAAGAAGAAATGCTTTTAAAAGGGAATGAGAAGAGTTAATCAAAGCCATAGCATTCTCTGTTTCTTTCCTGATCACGTAGGCAGCGACCAAAAATAGAGCAAGCGCGTTAGCATCACTCGTGTCTTCTTGCTAATTGGCGTGTTTTAGATGCAGATGTTCTTCCCTTCCAGAAGCTGATTTTTTTTTTGGTTTTTTTTTTTTGAGGAGTACAAAATGTGCTGGTTTGGCACTTCTGAACCCAGTGAAACTTTGAGTTGCTGTACTGAAATAAGCATCACGCACACCAGTAAGGAGCAGCGCGTTTGTTCTCCATCGTCTCTTACTGTGAAGGGCTCAACTCTCCCAAATTCTAAACGCCGGTGTGAGATACCAGACACTGAGACAAGCAAGTTGGAAACCTGTCTGCTCATAGCACAAATAAGCAAACCAAGATTCCTCTTCCACCCCATGAAAACCAGTGCTTTAAAAACTGATTATCAAAAGTGCATTGGATCTAACAGCCACAACCTGCTCACGCCACAGGGCATGGGACAGCTGTGGCAGATTTTGAAAGACCAGGTTTGTTTTCACCAGGCACCCTCATGATCAGACACTTATCTCACCTCTCTGAAACTTTAATCTGTGTAGTTGCAATGCTTCCAGTATTTCCAGCCAGAGCTGGCAGAGTTTAAGTCAGGTGTTTTAGCATACTGTATACAAACACCAGTGAATCAAATGGAAACCTGTGAACATCTTGTTCTAGCAAGAGATGAACTGAGAGCCAAGCAAGCCACACTTTCATCCAATTCAGTTTTTACGTCAGCCTGAAATATAATAATATTGTAACAGAGAATAAACCCCGTTCTTTTCTGCTAGACATTTTATACACTAACACTTAGGCTCACACTTCTGCCTGTCAGTAGCATGCTCAAAGTGTCTTAAAACAGACCTTTAAAGTGTGGACGCAGCTGCTTAAATATGCAAAGGAATTGACTTTGCACATCTAGAAGGAATTTGTGCTTGTAGGTCAGTTATTCAGTGAAAGTAGGTACAAGGCAGACAAATGTCCATTCGCAGGTTAAAATGATCACTGATCCTTTTTGAAGTCTGACTCAGGTAAAAGGCTGGGAAGCCACTTCAGCAGCACCCTGTAAAGCCAAACTACTCTTATACAGTGCAAAGGGTAATGTTATGTACAGTGTGGACAGTTACTAAGGTAAAATAAGAGTGGGCTTTTAAAATTAAAGTAGAACATTAGAAGTCTTTCAGATTCATTCTGAGATAAAAGAAAGAGTTGAAGAGCAATAAGCAAGTGGATATTTCATTAAAAAGCTAATGCCAAGTTGTATACATTTTGAAGTTCATAAGAAACATTAATTACGATTGCTGCTGGCAATGGATCATTGATAAAAACACACATATAGTTCATATGGAATACAAATACAACTCCTAATCTTCACATTGACACAGAGGGAAGACTTTAATCATAGGATTTGAAAGTACAATCAAAACCTCCTGATTTCTATGCTTTACACCCAAAAGGGAGAGCTGGATGCTTAGGTAACCAACTGCCTGCAGAAAACACTCAATATATTTATGCACCCACCAAATTAGACATGGAAATTATATCCAAATTGCACAAAAAGCTGTAATCCAGATTCAGATCTCCTCTTTGGAAATGCCAGCGAGGATTTCACTTTCCAAAGCATCTCACAGCTCCCATTCAGTTCAATTGTAATCAGTTATGCTCAGGACTTTGCAAAACAACATGATCGCCACTGAAAATGCTTTCAAAACTCTGTCCTTTGTACTACATTTATTCTATATGTTGAATTATATGTCATAAAGTGTCTCTGTCAGGCATTCAGAGCACAGCTGTGATGAGCGAGAGCCCATGATTAATTCTGTCCTTGCTCTTCATAAACTATTTGTCTTGTCTAATTAGAAAAAAAAGCACAATAGAAGTTACAAACATTTTCACCATTTCCAACTGGCCGTCAAAAACACGAGAGAAGCCAAGTCGCCTTTCATGAGCCGTGATGAATAATGTATAGAAAGACAAAGTCTCAAAGTTTACCCCATTTTGTATTACACTGTTCCCATTGCCTTCCTCCACACCATTTCTATTTTTCAAAAACTGTTCTGAAAGCCACTGCAGCACCACTGCATGGACCTTTCCCAAACTCACAGAAACCACTTCTTAGCTTTTTTCCTGATTTTTCAAGCTATTTTTTCTCCTGTCACAGGCATCCGCTCGGCCTGCAAAGTCCACTGAAAAACCAGTATAAGCAAATTGTCTCAAAAGCCGAACTCTCAAGCAAAACAAACACAGCATGCAAATGTAGCAACATCTCTACAAGTGCAAGCAATCACCAGAATTCTGCACAGAATTCTGAACTTTGCCACTTCTGGAAAAACCAGGAACAGCTCAGCAGGGCAAGGATTCAGCAAACCCTGGCCACTTCATATTCCTGGGGTGCATTAGATCATCCTCAGCATGCCCAGGCTCTCTGAGGAATCCCAGTAACTTGCTGCAGTACCTGATGCCAGAAATAATGCGCATATCTAGCACTGTCCACAACTTTATCACCAGCCATAGTGACAAAACTGGAATAAAACAAGCATATTTGCAATGATACTCATTTTGCCGGATACTACCTAAAGAAACCACAGGGAAAAGCATGAAATCTGTAAGCCCCGAGACATACTCAGCTTTCTGTAAATATTTTGTAATGTCTATAGAAACCCAAGACATTATTCTTTGTCATTAAGCTGCCTGAACATGGCAATCTCTGTCTGCTGTGTAAAGGAGTCAAGAATGTTCCCGGAATTTCAGTTTGTTGGACCTGGGACATTTGCTCAGCTCCTTAAGGAAGTCAGGACAAGCTGCCAAGTCTGGATCCTGACCTGCTCTTTCAAAACAAACAAATAAAAACGTCCAGGATATTTCAAATAATGTGCATCCTTTGTTAAGGGAGGAAAAAAAGGAGACTTGACAAAGTCTGATTTCACTTTCAGAGCTCGGGCAGCATCTGGGGCGGCGAGGGCTCAGCTGATGCGCCACACTCACGACAGCATCGCAGGTTTCTGCCTCCGAGCCTGGCAGAGCTCTTCCGAGAGGATTGCACCAGCTACCCGGGCCTTACAGGCTGGTGGAGCACACCTTTGGCGGCAGAGCTGTTGTGTGTTAGAGGAGCAGAGAGCTTTGCAGCGGCTTTGAGAGCAGCACGAGGTGCGGAGAAGGCGCGGCGCGGGCGCTGGCTCCCATCAGAGAGCGGCAGCCATCTGCTGGCAGGAGGGCCTTGCCCAAACCTCAGCATTCCCAAGTGCATCAAAAAACCACCTCAGAGCTCCCAGGAGCGGCCCACTCCACTTTGTTTGGATGAAATCCCTTGAAACAGACACCGGAGATAAACGCCACTGGGAAAACGCATTCTTAAAAAGCAGGGAAATGTCGTAAACATCATCAAATGGGCCTGGAGAACGGGATCTAAAGTGACAAGCCACTTTTTGGAATTCTCAGCCATATCTAAAGAAAGAAAGATTGTCATGCCTTTAATCTACAGACGAAAAGGAGCCAGCTGTACATCTGAAAATCAGCTGCGTATTGATCCCGCTGCTGTTAATATTCATGAAGGTGTATCGTAAGACTGGAGATTTTAACACAGTGCCCCCGGACTCTAAATCAATTCCCATTGATTTCAATTGGCTTCTCCCATCCCTGCATCGACCTTACCCCTCCCTTGGAAACATGCTCTCAAGGTCCTTTGAAACACGCTTGCTGCATAATGAACTCTGAAGGATTGCATGTACTCGCTGGTATGTTCTTTCCTTCTCCACCCGTGGAGGTTTGAGGGGGCGGACGCCACAATCTGATTTTATGTGAACATTTAAAAATTTGAACCTACTCCCCACAGGGCTCCCATCAGTTCCTAGAAGCCAGGGTAAACTCCTCCTCTTCATTTAGATCTGTCAGAAAAGTTCAAGGCTAATGCAGTCATCTAACAAAATTGCATTTCTTGACACTGCCTGTTTCCAGGAGAAATATACACCGAAGTGTTTCTGCTTTCCTTTTGTCAGACTTTTGGGTACTACAGCTAAAATGGGTTTACAGCAGTGGCAGATTCTCAGAAGAGAGGGTTGAAGGGTGAACTTAATCTGCTCCTGTCTCTGAAAATGCTGGGCTCTTGAGTCTGACCTTGCTCCCTGCTGAACTTTCCAGCACCTGACATTCGAGTCTGTTCAGGGTGAGTTATGAGGAGTTAAGGAAACTCAGCAAATAAGCAGATATTCACCAAAACTGCTGCCTCCATTAGGAGTTTATATCTAATGTGATCATTATTTCACTTCAACACACAAAGCAGGGGTTGGCTATCCATGCTTCCAGCTCTATCTCAGGCGAAAAAGGGACGGAATGTTTTTAAATCTGACATTTTTCTATCAAAACAGTTTCCTGAGCTTTTACTTGCTCAATTGATTTAAAAAAGTATAAATACTAGCAGTACTTAACCATATGTAACTAACTACTGGAAGGTTTAGCTGATGTTTCAACAATAGCCCCCATGTGAGCACAGGGCTGGCCCTCAACTTCATTTATCAGAGCAATTTTTTTACCACACTGGGCAACATCACAGCCAAGAGGACAACCCTGCATATCCAATTGGTTAAAAAGTTAGTTGGAAACATGCAGGATGTTCTTTCTGCACTTAACCATCCTCCCTTCCCCTGATATCAATTAGCTGTTTCTTATTATTTTTTCTTCCACATACAGAATTTGAGAATGATGCATTTAGCAGCTATTCAAAAGAAAGATTTTTTTGGTTGAGAATACCATGATGACCAAATAGCTTTTAAAATTTTAAATATATTGCTTTTGCCATATATGTCGAAGTCTAAATATCTGAACTTCATGTAACATTGGTTTCTAGCTGCCCTCAAAAGTCTTCCATATATAACTGATTGAGTTACATTTTGTCAGTTCCAATCAAACAGCAACATTTTTCTTGCATCATTGAAACAAAATGAATCAATAATATGCAGGTTTGCATTGGGAGAGTGACATCTGAGATTCTCCAAATTTTACAACCCCAGCAGGGCTGTCATCCAACCCAAACCAGCAAAAGACATCACCATCATTCCAACATCATATCTACAATGAGGCTGAATAACGTGGAAACATAGAATAGCCAACACTAATCAGGGTTATAAAAATAAACACACAGAGGAAAAACTTGGGTTTTTTTCTACAATTAATTTTCCTTCCCAGTCTCGACACTCTACACCAAGGCAACGTAGGTGCTGACATTTTCATGAAGGTTTTCTGTCAATCTCTCTTGGTTTTTCCAGTGATGTTCCATTTATCATTACCCAAAAATCTCATGTCCCTTGAGAAAAGGCACCTGAGCCCAAGCCCTGCTCTCTCTGCCTGAGAGCACAAAGTCCCATGAACGCCATGCCAGGAAGAGGCAGGTTCCACATCAGTGAGAGGACACACTACAAACTCTGAGAGCTGTGTGGGGAAAAGCAACAACACAAGGGGATTGGGTTGATTTTCTACCTCCCCTAAGATTCAGGGTGTTCTCTAAGTTTGAAGAATATATTTGGATTGGTTCTTAGCACGTCAGCCAGTTCTCCCCCCAGCACAGATCAGGGAATATTACACAAACCCCAGTGTACAGTGAGGACTTCTCAGGCCAAACATGTCGGTGCTATAACCCTGGTCACCCCAACATGTGAGAATTCAGCTCTGCAATCCCAGATCTGCCTCCCACAGCTCCCAAAGACCACGCTGCAAGGTGCTGCCTGTGCCCCTGGCTCCATTTCCCTTCTCCTGAGTGCAGGGCAGGCTCACACTCCCTCCTGCCTCCCTCTCTCCTTCCCCCCAGAGTTTTCCCTCTCTGCAAGCTCCTTCCTGTCTCCCAGCAGCTTCTCCTATCGCCTCAGCCATCAGAGGAGGCCGGACATCGCTGTGCTGAATGGGAGGAAGGCTCTGTAATTAACGGGAGCCTTTGCTGTTTACACGAACACTCAGAATATACAGAGAGCTGAAAGGTCAGCCCCAGACAAGGAGGGCAGATTAAACGGAATATGAGGTGATTACTACAGAGAGCCTTTAAACTAATGAGGTGCTGCTCCTTTGGAAAAAAATAGTCGAGTTTTGCCTTGAATGTTATTGATATCCTGAATTTAAAAAAATAAAAATTAAAAAAAACCCAAACAAACAAAAAAAACAACCCCACCAGCTTTAAATCTATCTAACAAACCAACCTACAAGCAACACAAACCAAGAGAGCACAGCTGATTTCTGAGCAGGACTCAGCTTGGATAGAAGAGGACAAGTTAGAGGATTATTTGCACACTTTGAGTGAATTTCTCTCAGTTATGAATTATTTTGCTATTATCTCCAAACACTTACTAAATTTCTTGTTATTAACAAGTTCATTTTATGAAAAATGTTATGCTTAGGGCTAACGCAAAAATAAGCTTCTAATCTTTATTTAAATGTAGGTGAAATAGAAAATGGTTGGAAAATTATATATAGACAACCAAGAATCAGGAGAAGTGCACCTGGTTTGTTTTGTTATGAAATTACCGTAAGGCTTATCTCCAAATAGCCCAAACATTCATGACAGCATCTCAAAAAGCATTGTTTCAGAATATTTACAAAACCAGAAATTTAACAGAGATTAGTTCTGTATAAAATAACAAATTAGAGTTTAATTGCTATTAACTAGAATCTGGAAAAACCATCTGTTCTTATTTATACATCAACCACAGCAAGCCACATTCATGTCATCCATCTTCAGAACACTGAAGCATATACTCCAGCTCTAAGGAGATATTTAAGCACCTCTCAAGGCTACAGGGTGTAAGCACGTACAAAAACTTGCTTCAAGTCAGGCCCTCATCAAATGATTGCTGACATTTATGACTCAAAGAGCTGCAATGACATTAATAGCACACAGCCTGCACTTGTGTCTGCAGCAGAGCCCAGACATGACCAGCCTGCAGCTCAGGGTGTTGCTGAAATTCACTGAGTCAGAGTTTCACCAGAAGAGGGGCATTGAAAACCAAATTAAGAACAATACAATGCATTAATTTGAATACAGTTCAAAATAATGAGACCATTTAAACACCTTGAAGGTCTCATGCTGTGTTTCTGTTAAGCAGCCAAATTCAGCAGTGGAATAGCTCATAGAAAGGAAATCATTAAGCTTATTCAGCTGAATGCTATGCATAATTTTAAAAGGAAAGGCATCAGAAAACCCGTGTTTCTCTGTATTTCATACAGAGACACAAAGTAGAACACAATCTTGCCTACCTGCCCACTTAATACGTTATAATTAGAGATGAGGAGGCAGTGTGAACATCTAAGCTAGGTTTGATGGAGGATATTAGAGCTCATGATCAAGTTCTGGGTAGAGAGAAATCTGGGCTTTGGAGGCTTGAAACTGTCAAAGGAAACAAATTTACTTGCTGATTTCCCTCAAATCAGTTGTTCTAACGGCCCTTTGCAGGTGGCATTTTAAAGAAAACACTTTGCAAAGTCAAGCTATACCTAAGCACGGCGAACATTTGTTTTTTATTCTTCTCTTTAGTGGAACAATCTGCAGGTATAAGGACACAGGTGGCAATGCCACCCCTCCAACCTCATTTTCTCTTGACATAAAACAGAAAACAACCTTCCTGTTGGAGGCCCCTCCCTTCAGCTTTGTCTGATCCAGGTGGGACAGGCAGGAGGAAGATTTCTGCCTCTGACAGATGCTCCTGGGCTTTGCAGCTCTGCCACTGTGCCATGATGGATTTTAAATTTTGATAATGCCTTTTTAGCCCTTTCAGACTAAGGCCATAACATACCACAGCTCAAACAAAACCGGGTCTTGTCGGCCCATGTTCATACAAATAGCCCAAACCAAGATGATTTATTTACAACAGTTAATACAATTGGTAGTAACGACTTTATAGGCAACCTCTAAGTGCAGGCGAGATGAAAAATTTACTAAATTGGAGTATAAAAATTCATAAGAAAATGTACAGAATCAATATTTCATGGGACTTGCTTTACCTTGCCTTACACAAATCTACTCCAGAGCTCACATTAAAATTTAAACCAGCTTCGTGCGACAAGTTCAAATGCTGGGGCTGTTTCATATTAGTTTAACTTCGGAGGGGATTTTTTGTGTTTTGTTTGTTTCATAAATTGGAAAAAAGCACTTAGGGAGCTGCGCAGTTCGAGTGCTTGTGTGCTGCTTTTTCTATTTTCCTCCTTTTAAGAATAAACTGATTGCTGACATAAATAGGGAGGACAATGTTCAAAGAAAAGAGACTCTGAAAATACCTTTGTATTCCCTTTAACACAGCACAGGAGATGAATTCCCTTCGCAGTCTCTTTAATACAATGCACACAGGCACTGCTTAGATACAATACCTGCAGAATACTCCCAAGAGCCCCTAATCTGGGAACAAAGCACAAAAAGCCACAAGCCAGCTTTGGTAGCAGCTCTGCTGTAGGAACAGAAAGCTGTGGGCATGGCTGCAAGGCACAGCTCCCACTGTCCCAACAGCTCCACACAGCCCAGGAGCGTCAGACATGCTTCAAAAACCCAGTGCCAGCCACAGCTCTTCATCCTGCTGGAACCTGAGGCTGCTCTGGGGTGCTAAATCACTGCAGGAGGAATGTCCCTTCTGGCTTTACAAAGTTAATTTATTCACGCTCACTTCCTCAGAAGGACCAAGGTCTTGGAAGAGTGAAAGATCTTTCACTGCATTATGCCCAGAACCCAGCAGCATCATTCTCATGGAATCTGTGCAGCCCAGCTCTCATTCCAGGGGGTACTCACAGGCTTGGGGAGGTCTTGTCCTTGGCCTCTCCCCACCCCACCCTGTCTGCACCTCTTACCTTGATATAACCCAGCTTGTCCCATAGAATGAGATTTCTTTCTCTTTGAGGATAACAGAAGGGATTGATTAAAAATCACCTCCTTGATGTTTGCATATGGTTCTCAAATATAGAAAGAAAGGATGGGGCCCAAACATAGAGGGGGAGGAAATCACCTCCAAGTACTTTGTTTGTACCTGTGTACTCATATATATTCTGTTGTGGTTCATGCAAAAAATAATAAAAAAGAAAGAAATTAAAAAGTCACAGATGTTTTTGGAGGACACCAAATACACTTGGAAAAATATACTTGTGCTACTGCATTCTGAAATTCCACAATAATATTTTCATCAGTTTGAAAATGTGGGGCCAGATTTTCATTTTAGCCGTGCAACTGCATGTGAAAATGGGGTTACTTACATCACCAACTAATTGGAAGAAACAGAAGTATTTGCAAAATTTAGGAGAAAAAATAAGTTTAAAAACTTTTTAAAACATATGACCTTTAAAGGGCAATCTCAACTTTTTCTTGTTGACATTATCCTACTGGACCCAAAAAAAAAAAAAAAAAAAAAAAAAAAAAAAAAAAAAAAAAAAAAAAAAGACTGTAGTCTACCAGTTATATTACTTTAAAATTACAGTGTTATTAAAAATAATTCTTTCACTGGCACAAACAACTGTCCTAAGAAAATTTAATGTTCACCTCCTCAAGTTAACAGCAGACTTCAGCATGTTAGCAAAAACAAGCGATCGTTTATTACTTATTATATTGTAATTCATTAAGGTTGTAAGAAATATTTAGATACTTAATTGGCATTTAACAAGATAACTGTAGAGAGTAAATGAGACATTAAATCCTTTTCTAAAATGCCCATTAGGTTTGGCTTGGAAATTAATTGATCTAATTCACTTGCTGTAAACCACTGTGGTCTGTGTTTAGAACTTTGAGGTATTAATGACCCACAGACCCAGAGCTGGTGAATGCCCTCGCACAGAAGATCGTGCTCTGATCACCTGTATTTATGATGCCAGTGAACAGACCAAGAGGCAGCATTTATCTGGGATGGCTGCTGCTCATCCCCTGGCTCTCCATCCCAGCCAGGATCCTCCGGGCACCATCCACGCTGTCAGAAGAGATCTCTGAAGAGCTGCATTTGCCAGCCCAATTTACAGCTTCCAGTCCTGTTTACACCTCATCTCATCCTGCAGCCCCAAAAGAAACTCGTAAACTTAAGGGATTTCTACTTTGGGAAGCTCCCATTTGGCCTTCATGCATCCTCAAATGTTCCTGAATGCATTTTTTCATAAAACATCATATTTTCAGAGTCCATTTCCTCTTCAATAAACCTGTTGTTTCTTAAACGAGTATATACAGCAGGTGAGAAAACCTGCAGGAGCCTTTACAGCTCACTGTTAACTTCTGCTTCTCCCCAGTCTGAAGCAATGTGATAAATCCCCAGGAGAGCCCTAACTCTTCTCCTGAAGCCTCCATTAGTATTTCACATCTGTACGTGGAGACACTCGTATCAATCACAACACTACGTGGGAGCCGTGTTCCTTGTTAATAAAGTGCCTTGAGGTCCATCAGCTTCTGCCTAATAGGTATTAAATAATTTTTACATTCTCAGCGACTGTTTCTAGGCAATTTATTGCTCATTTTTAGGAATAAAACAATCTCAGTATTTATCCACTATTAAATATTTTGATCCACAGAAAATGTCAGACGCGCTTTGATTAGTTCCCAAGAAACAGAGGAGGCTCAGGGGGCTCTAATGCTGTCATAGCACCACAAGCAACATAAGACTTGCACAAAATTCACATTTGGTTTCCAAAGACTATTTCCAAACTGAGGCCGGTGACTATCACAAGAGAAAACCCCAAACCTTTACCTTAGCCTATATTTTTATGAGACCTAAAAATAATGCTTAAAAGGCATATGATTATCTCCTTATGACCAGAATGTAAGTTTTTGTGGGGGTTTTTTGTTTGTTTGTTTTTGTTTGGGTTTTTGGTTTTGTTTGTTTTGTTTCATTTTTTTCACAGTTCCAGAAACATTGGCAAGCCTTGAGGATAAAGGTAAATTCACTGAGGCAGTCAATTATTTCCAGTGGTGGAGTTATTACAGACAGCAAGCCATACCTACAATGCACAACTTTGCTAAGAAGCCAGACACTGAGAAATACAGGGACACAGGGTTTCCAATGAACATCACTGTGCCATGGATGCAGTCACAACAGCAGAACTCACTCTGGGTCAAATGTGGCTCTTTAGGTTTCTTTCTGCAGTAGGAGATGCTGGAATAAGAGGCCAGGAAGGACGAGATTTTGCTGGCTCTGCTAGAGGAAGTTTGCCAGTACATTTACCAGGAGACCAACACTGACAAAACCTCTGAGAGCTGACAAGGCCACGGGTACATATTTCTGTCAAGGACTATTTACAATTTATGAAGGTCAGCTCTTCCTCTGGTGTAAATAACTCTTGCTCCAGTGACAGCAGCAGAGTCCCACCAGTACACACCAGTGGAGGAACTGGCTCCTTCCATTCCAGGAGTCACCCTGCTGACACTACACAAGCACAGAACCTCAAACACAAGGAAATTCAAACACAGGCAATTGCTCTCCCTTTACTATCAAGGCAATTGTCGGTCTTTCACATTCTTTATTTTCCTTCAGGGAAACATTAAGGAGCTACTGTTGAATTTTTAAGGTGGCTCATCAGTATCTGGTGGCACCAGAGCAGCACCAAGGGCCAGCTGTGATGGATTTCTCCAGTTTGGAGAAAAGCAAGACAATGCGCTGGTGCTGCCTCACCTGGAGTCCTGGGTGAAGTTTTGGACAAATTTGTACCACAGAAAGGTATAAATTTACCAAAGAGTGCCCAAAGGAGGAACACTAAGGTGTGAAGGGTCAGGAGGGGAAGACATCCAAAGAGCAGCTGAAGCCAGAGCAGACTGAGATCAGTCCTCAACAGGGTCTGCAGCTCCTCCCAAGGGGCAGCTTTGATCTCTGTGACCAGGGCAGGACCCAAGAGAATGGCACAGGCGCTGTGCCATAGGATGGTTTTGTTGGATTTTAGGGAAAGGTTCTTTCCCCAGAAGGTGCTGGGCACTGGTCACAGCCCCAAGGCTACCAGAGCTCCAGCAGGGTTTGGACAACCCCTCAGAGACAGGGTGAGATTTTTGGTGTTGGCCTGTGGAGAGCCAGGACCTGCACTTGACCCTTGTGAGTTCCTTCCAGCTCAGCATAATTTAGGGTTCTATGCTCGGGACCTTCCAACATACTGCCTGAAAAGCATTACACAGCCTGTAACTTCCATGAAGCACTCCACGGTGACTATTTCCATAGAAAAATCCATCCTAAAAACCTGGACCACCCCAAGGAAAACTGGGGAGAGCCAACAGCATGACCTGCATCCCCTCCCTCAGTTCCAAAGTTAACATTTCTGAAGAAGACTTGCATTTAGCTGACTCTTGCAGGTTTTTCCACCTGCCAAGTCCTGTGTGTGGCCCTCTTTTCAAATGCCATGCCCTTTGCCTCCCAGGCCATTTGAGGGTTAATCTTGCCATCTCAAGATCTTTCTAAGGTGCCAGTCAAGCTCATCATCAATTTGACATAAATGTCTTTTGGGGAATCTGGGCTGTTTTTCTGGGAGCACTGTCCATTTGACAGGCAGGAGGCCATGCTGCAGCAGCCCTGTCAGAACCCTTAGCTATGTCTGCTGCTGAAGTCTCCAAATTAAACATTTAGAGCTGCAATTAAGACTTAAAAAAAAAAAAAAAAAAAAAAAAAAAGGCAACAGCAAACATGTTTACAGAACTTCATAGCTAATTTATAAACTTTTTTATTCAAGCTCCCATTTTGCTTAACTACTTTAATTTGTAGAAGAAACACATCTCTGTTTGTGCAGAGTGGTGGATCAGAATTTGCCCAGGGACAGGTAGTGAAAAATGCAAAAGGCTGAGCTGACATCACTAAGGTAATTTTTGACATGTATCTAGTTTTAAACAGCTGCTCAGAAAATTAGGGACATGTATTTTTTAGAAGTTTGTCACTGTGTGTGTCTGTCATGAGTGTGCTCTTTCAAAAGTGTTTATCCTTTCTTGCAGCTAGAAACTCAGATTGGAAAGAAATGTTCACAGGGTATGAAGATGTATTTCCTACTTCACACAGATATGATGATAAAATCATATCCCTCTCCATGCTCATATTTTAATTTCTTTCTCATGCTGGATACACAGAATATACTTTGCAGCTCAGGTGACAAATAAATCCTCACTACACACCTCTGCCCATGGCTGGATTTTCAGAGATGCCAAAAATAAACATCCACAATTGTTTTACAGCAAATTCTCGCTCTCTGCTGGAGTCAATGCAGTTCAGGGCTGAACACCACTCAGAGTGAGTTTTACTGAGAATAATGGCTCCAGTTCACTGCGGTTCATGGAAAGTCTGTTTACTTTTATCTGAGCTTGCAGCCCTTGAATTTCAGAGTCTGAAAGAACTTTGGTCACAAACCAGCCATCAAGTCCTGTCGAGCCCATGCACAGGCTGTGGGCTGCAACATATGTTGGCATAAATTTTTGGTGCAGGTTTTCCACCAAAACCTAGAGCAATGTTTAACTTCATGCACACAAAAAGAGCTCAAGAATTATCAAAGCTTTGGGTTTTCAGAACAGAAGCGTCTGTGTTTGCTGGCACACACTCACACACTCTCAAAACAACGTTCTGCAATAAGGACTGCGATTCCAAGCAGCATCAGTGGGATGATGAGAGATCTTGGGATGCATGGGAACATGAATTATAACATAAGGAACAGACTTGCAGTGGGACTAAGCTCCAACAAACACAAACCTCTTCAGCCCCACACCAAAAATAAAAAATAAAATGTGTTCCTGCACTGGTTTTGTGTCTTTTTCTTACTGCTTTTAAACTACACAGCATCATTTGAGTCACCTTGGCTCTCCAAGGTTTCTCCAGGTGAATAAATCCCTTGTTTGCAGTTTTTGGCTACGGCAAATTTCAGTCAGGATCAAACAGCTCAGCTGGAATCACAACTGGAGAACCAGTAACAGCAACCAGGAATCACAGAGAAAATTAAAAGCTTCACCTTTCTTTGTCAGGCAGAGACAAAGAGATATTTCCACATACTTTTACATTTATCTGTACTTCACAAAGTTGCCCCTGGTGTTCAGCCATTTCACACATCACTGTTCCCTCCCTCCACAGGGTGGCTGTTTAAATTTCCTTTTCAGGACCTTGTGGATTCAGAGTCTCTCCTGGCAACTCAGCAAGCTTGGTCTGACAAGAAAACTGAAGTATTTTCCCAGCAGCTCTTATCAGGAAACAACGTGTCAAACAAGATGAAACCAGCTCTCCATTCTTGGAAGATTTACTACAATTCCCCCAATGCTCACAGAGGCAATGTTGACACTAACCAGCCACGCAGCCGGCAGTGTAAATCTGGGCTGCTCTCCCCAGGAACAGCTCCTAGAAAAGCCTGGGCAGGGTTTTCCACCCTGCACTCTGATAAACACCCCCACAGGGGACTAGGAGTTCTGCTCCTCCAAATGTGCCTGGGGAAAAGGGACACTGAAGCTTTAGGATTTTAGCTTTTATACTTCTCATGTACTTGTAACCCTGCAATTCTTTAGTGTATAACTCTAAACTCCACACACAGTGTGAGCTGCTGCTTCCCCATTTTGGTCACACACAACAACTCCTCTCCGGGCCTGGGGATCAAGGACACCTCAGTGCCTCAGGCCTGAGAGATGGAAACAAAAGTGAGTTGGGGGAGCAAACTTGGGGTGAATGACTTCATTACCTGAAGCTGTAATTGGGAGATGAACCCCCAATATGCAAATGGACCAAACTTATAAAAGTGTGGAAACCTGTGACCCACTGTCCATTTTGGGTGCAGCCTTGGGGGGCTTCATCTGCCCAAAATGTACCTGAAGTCCCTTCAACAGATATAACCACTTTTTATTCTCCATATTTTGTCTGGCCTCTGTTTTTGGGTAGCCCCAAGAAGGCGTCAGCACAAACGGAGTTTTCCCTGGGAGCATCCCTGCCTCTCCCATGCCCTGCTCAAGGCAGCAGCACCGTGGGTGGTTTGGATTCTCCTGCATGGGGCAGGGGCTGACAGAGAGTTTGGGATATTCATGCAGGGAACAGCCAAGCTGGGATGGAAAAAGGGGTGGCCACTCCATAAGTGACAGCAGAAGATAGGGACAGAGACAGTTTGCTGGGATCCTGGGGCATCACCAGCACAAAGGGACTGGTAAATGGAAAAAAAATATGCAGATGCTCACCTGGCACCAAGTCTGTTTCACTATTTATGACCAGTGTTCTTCCTGCTTGGAAGCAGGGATGTGAGTGATTATTGACTCCTTTAAAAATAGATGTCTGTTGCTAAATAAATAAAATAAATGCAAGTGTGTTCTGTTCTATGAAATGTCCCCAGATTTGGGTTTGCTTTTTTAATCCCATTTTCAACAGTAAAGCACAGGGGAAAACAAAATTTAGGGGTTAAATGAAGGCTGGTAAACAAAGCAGAAACATCTAATCTTGTATGCATCTTGGTCCTGAACCTTTCATCTGAGATTTTTTTGTTTGAACACTGGGGTCTTTCCAAACCCAAGAGACCGTGTTTACACCAGCCAGAAGAATGTTAAATCATGACCATCCTCATTATGCCATTTGATAGGGCCCAAAATACAGAATTGGGATAGTTTAGGATCTTGAGTCTCCAGGGAGAATTAACTAATGCTATAAATTAAGAACTCTGTTCGTGCCAGTAGCATCAACTTCCAAAGCAAGCAGAAAAACACAGCCCCAAAATATCTTCCTAAGCTCTTGTCTGTGCTAGACTGTGGGGCTGCAGGAACTATGGGTTGATAACACTGGAATTTATGAGGGACTGGATGCTTTCTGGATTTGTTAGGAAATCAGGAAACATGGACATACAACACATATCTGGCTGAGGCTACTGGCCAGAGCACGAGAGGCAGCAACATGGAACCCACCAAACAAATATTCACAATCCTCAAGGTAAAAATGACCTGTTGCCATGTTTGCATGCGCTGTCAGGTTTCTTGTGGCTCCCAGACAGGGTAAAAGATCAAACCTTTGAGAATATGGCCCAGATTGCTGTGCCTAACAAAAGTGAGGTCAGCATTGAGCCCACAAATGCTGCTTGTAGAATTCTTGTTCCATTCCCACTAAAGCCATCACCTTCCCTCTTACTGCCAGCCTCCTTCCAAACACATCTGACATCTTCTTCCACAGTTTGTAAAATGACACCTGCTGAAACTTAAGCTATACATGCAGATAATAGAGCCATGGAGAGCAGTCATGTTTTCCATGTTGTCAGAGTAATTTGTTTTGCTGTTTGGGATGGGTTCTACTAAGCATAAATATTTATGTCTGTGTGGATGTCAAATACCTTAATTAGGAAGTACACCTAGAACTGGGCTGGATTTAATTGAATCTTTGAGCCAGCTAGACATTTTCAAGGCTTCAGCTGCTTGTCATATAAATATATTGGATTAGACCTCTACTGGGAAAAGTTTTCTTTAGGAAAAAATCACTTATCATTATCTGGGGTATTCTACAAAATGCCATAGCTGCTAACACTGCAGGGAGAGCTACCTTCAGATAAAATAAGCTGCAAGATGTATGGAGGAGAAGTAACAAATCAGAAATAGAGATAGTGAGATTGCCCAAGTCTCCTTCCTCACATGCCTCCCTTCTGAGCCAAGCTGTGCTGCCCAAGCTGCACGGCAGGACCCAGCCGGGTCAAGAAGCCAGTTCAGTCACTGGAAACATCACAAGAGCTCATTTTATTGACAAAGAGCTAAAGAAGAGGTGTTGCTCTGCAGAGCCTTCCGGTACTATATTAAAGCTAATGTGGATATTACTGCCAATAGCTCCCAGTTTAGTTTGCTTGAGTACTGCTGGAAGCAAGTGTGAAGTACAAACTAGACACAGCAGCACCCAGCTTCTGCAGTTCCAAGTTTTTCCTAAATTCCCAGCAAAGAACTTAATCCTCTTCTCATCACCTCCCCTCTGCTTCCATTTTATCCAGTTCCCTAAATCAGCCTTTCATCCCATGTCCTTCCTTACAACACTTCTCAAAATTGAAGCCATAAGTCTCTCACCTACATACCTCACCAAGCATGGGCCCTACCTCTTCCTGCTCCACACAAACCAGACATTTCAACCTGAGGTTTCTTTAGGCACCCACACAGGGTTCCAAAAGAGAAGCTGGAGGCAGGAGTTGCTCCTTCACAAGGAGCAAGCTGCAGCCCCATATCTGCCCACAGAGAAGCCCTTACCTTGGGCAGTTGTAAAAGCAGAGTCTCCAGAAGCCAAGAGCTGGTGCTGTACCACTGCCAGGGCATGGAAGGGAAAGGTGCCCGAGCATCGCTGCTTTTTGGAAATGCTTCTAAAGCCAGAAGACCCCTAAAGTCAAGGAGGCAGCATCCTCACTCCAGGCATGGAGGAGTCAGCACCCAACTCCAGCTCTGAAGGAGTCAGGGAGAAGATGAGCCCCAGCCCCCAGCAGCAGGTGAGGACAATCATCCCCATCATCAGCTGCTTGGCCCAGCTGCATTACACAGGTGCAGATATCACAGACCAGGGCCTGGCAATGAGCATGTCCAGAGAGACTAGCAGTGGTACCATCCCTCAGTGAGAGCGAGTTTTTTACTGGCACAGATTTTAAGATAAAATTCATTATGATCCTCTAGTCTGGTTCCTTGGTGGGAGCACTGGGTGCTGCTCAGCTGTGGTTTCAAAACACAAAAAGCTCTCACAGGAGGGGCATAATTCAATTTCCACCTTAGCCACAGATTTTAATGTGTTTGTGGGCAATTCTATTCCACCCCTTTGCCTCAGTTTCTCAGTCTTCCCTCAGAAGATACTGGGTAAATCCACCACTGTCAGCAAAATGTGGATGAGATGTTATTCAGGTACTTGAGACTGAAAAACATACACTCAGATCTTGTGCTGAGATGACAGACTTGTTGATCTTTAAGGTCTTTTCCAACCTTAACAATTCTATGATCTTATTCCATAAAAAAAAAAAAAAAAAAAAAAAAAAAAGGAAAAAGAAATAAGAAAAAGTCTCTACAAAGCACTACATTGTGAGCATTGTATACAATAAAACAACAGTAACTCTCAAAATGGCTGCCCATCTCTGCAGATGACAAATTTTAGGATTTAAAAGTGTCATATATCAAATACAAGATTCCTCTTCTGAAGTCCAGCCCTGCAAGGCTGGGAGCACACAGCTCTGCTGGGGATTTCGCAAGGGCCAAGAAGTTAGACAATTACTTCATTTGGAGATGGCTTTGTGTTTGGGACACATAATCTCTGAAAATTACATAAAACTGCATTAAACACGCTTCACACACTGTACTGAACATCCATCAAATGATAACAGCTGTCATCATGCTGCCCTGGTCTGAATTTGAACCTCAAAGCTCTCAGTGAAAGAGTGTTTATCAGAGATATATCTACAGAATACTCCAGACACAGAAAGCTATCACTGTGTAATCATGGCCTGTAAAACACTTGATGACTTCAGTATGCTTTTGCTACTCCTTAAATAACCCACAATCCCTCTCAAGAGCATTCAAGTCTATCCTTTGGAAAATAAAGTGAGATACAGTATTAATAAAAAGTTTGAGCGCTGCGCTCAGCTCAGTTTGTGCTTCTATTGACCGTCACACATTCAAAAAACATTAGAGAAGCTTGGTCCTCCAGAGACGCCGCCACAACAGCAAGAGAAAGCCTTGGCAATTATGTAAAGGCACCATGCTCCTGTTTTATTTAGCAGAGAGAGGTTTTGTTGTTTTGGTTTTTTTTTTACTCTTACAATCCTTTTGTGCTCCCAGATGTTTTAATTACTGAGGAAAGGGAGCGGATGATTCTGGCCATATGTTTCCATTCCGCATAGATAAATATTGTCGCCAGCCCAGCGAAGTTCCGCGGGGCTGCCGCTGATCCCGCTGACACTAAAGCTGTCGGGCCCGATAAGCATCTTCAATCCTTCAGTGAGCATGCTAATTCCGGGAACACTGAGACTGATATCCCATGAAAATATTCAATCTAGAAACAATTAGGCTCGTATTGCTGCAAAACGGTACCTCTAGGAATTTGGGTGTTCGCTTGATCAGAGCCTGGAGCAGAAGCTCCAAGCGGAGACGCTGGTGGGAGTCAGCGAGGAGGGGAGAGCAGGTGAAATGAAATGAGCTCTTCAGAGCAACAATTGCTCTGTGAAGCCTCTGTGGCCTACATTTGCCTTTCTCTGGCCCGTTCGCAGAGTCTTGGGGCGCAACAGCTTAATAAATAAAGGGATTTAGTTACAACTGCTTTATGACTTTTGTTGATGAATGCATGCAACATCAATTGCTTTTATTGCAGGGTGTTTTGAAACAAACAATGGTCAGGCTCTGGTGGTGTTTGACAGCATGAAAACACAGTTGCAAACCTTCCCCTCACAGCTTTCAGCCTAAATAAACAGTCTAATATATCCCCCAGAAAAGAATACACAACCACAGTGACTGCGGGTGGCTGCAAACAAGTTGTGAAAGTTGTTAAGCAGAAGGGAGTAATTTAAGAGGAAAGGAATTAGCTAAACGAACTGACAAGGAAGAGGGAGGCAGAACAGGGCAGCCAGTGACAATGCCAGGCTGTGAATATCCCTCATTTTTGCTGCATGAACACAGCACCAAACCCTCTCAACAGTGCTCAAATCTTGCTCTTCAGCCAAGGGTGGATGGGCCCTATGGAAGGCACTGGAGGACAGCAAGTGAGGCTACTTTTTTGTCAAATGAGACTTTTTTTTCAAAAGCCAAAATTCCAGACACCAATTTAAGGTATTAGCAATGTAAGTACAATCTTAATTTCCACAATCAAACTAATAGGTCATAATCAAGACCTTCTTTTGAAGTAAGAATACTTTTTTTTTTTTATTTTATTATAGCTTTCCGAAGACTCTTGACCCATGCCCTTCAAGCTTGTGAGCCACAGCAATCATTGCCATGAAACAAGAATCACTGCTGAGCTGTGCTGACACCACTTTTATTAAAAAACATAAAAATTACTATGCAAATCCAAAGGAGGTTGTGGGGGAGACTCATCATCCCACCACGATGTGATCCAGCTGCTGAGGACTCCTGGGGTTCTTATGCTGATCCCTCAGGAGTGACAGCACAAGATGACATGCTGTCACACCTGTCCTTTGTGGGCAGAGAGGACAGCCATCCTCTCCAAAGCTGGTCAGAGCTGGGTCAAAGGCCAATAGCCTCCAGCCCCTCTCACAGCTGCACATTTTACAGCTGTAAGCCATGGGTGTTCATTGTTACCTCCTGGCTTAACTCTGAGCCCACCGATTCACAGGTGAACCCTGCTTTTCACTGGTGGTACAGAATCAAAAGTTCTGTTTGATGTCCCATGCAAACAAAAAACCCACAGGACTGAGAGATGAATAGAGAAATTAAGAAATGCTGGGCAAAGAAGAAGGGAAAAACCTGCAGCTCATCCACTCAACAGTTCTGTATTTGTTCTCTAGGTCACGACTCCAGAGAGTAACCAGCTTTAAAGAGCACTTACATATGGCACACACCTCAGCAGAAGCTCTGTCCAAAAAAGTCTGTGTGGACAGAATACAGGAAACATTAATTTGTTATTTTCAGTGAAACTTTTTCCACCTACTCTCGTTTTCAGAGCCAGCTCCCTCCAAGATAACACTCCAAGTAAATCAAGCTGGGATAGGAGCAGGAGCCAGGCTGTACACAGAGTTTTGAGGAGCACGCCAGTGCTGTCTGCCATTAGCAGAACACACATGGTTGTTCTCAGGGCCAGTTATATGTCAGTGGAAACACCTGGGGATAAACCAAGATTCAGCAGGTCCTTGTTGAAAATGAAAAGACTCTGAAAGAGCCTAAAATATTATGCTCACTTAAATCACCTTTGAAGTAGGGCATTCTCTCACCTCACTTGGACTAAACCACAGCTACGAGACAGAAAAATTCTGAGCGTTCCTCTTACACAAGAAAAGGAGGCATTCTTGAGAGATTACAGGATATTTTGAATCATGATTAGGAACATAATAAAGGAGAAACTCATGGCTAGGCAAGCAGAGAGTCCAATCTGTTTGGAAAAAGGATGGTTTTATCAACAAGTTAAAACCTGAAATGCATCTACAGCTGAGCTTTACCTCCTTGCATCACCATTACTTGTACATGCACATAGAAATACAGAATCATGATCACAAAACCGTTTTATGTGTAACACAGTGACTGTCAAATGACTGAGCATGAACTTAAGAGCTGTATTAGGTGCCATTAACTCAAATTCTACCCTTGGTGCTCTGTCTGAGGTAAACAGAGAAAAAAAAAATCACTCGTGAGCTTGTCTCCAGCTACACTGCTCTATTTAAAAACATGTGTTTTCAGCCACCTCTAAAGCAATCAAGGAGATTTTCCTTAGTCAAAAATGTAAATTTTGTTTTGTACATCCCCATATTGTGAATGGGAGCAGAATGAGCAGCACTGAAACACTGAAAAGAAAGCTGCTCCCAAGACATTTCTGACACCGCCAGAGTAGAAATCTCCAGCTGGGATTTCCAGTTCACTTTTGCCAAAAGAAGAGACTGAGATAAGTATCTCATTTTAAAGCCCATCCAAAAAATAGCATATGGAGAAAGAATTATTTTCTGCTGAGCTAAAGCACAGGATGAAAAGTCTGGAGTTCTGAATTTTAATCTTAGTGACAGTAATTTTGTATAAAAAGTAAATCTACTGACATTAATAACTATAGAAGATTTAAGATTAGCTTAAGCAAGGTCAGAATCAGCATGTAGGTTCTGGGCCCAGCGGCATTACAGACTCCCACTGTGATCTTGGGCAAAATCCATGGAGTTATGGAGTGATTCCATGGAGTGATTTTAAGAGCCCTGAATTTTAGATGACTACATTAAGCAACTCAAAGCAAACAACCACAAAAATTATGTACTTAAAGTGCTCTGAAAATCCTGAGCTTAGCTTTTCTATGATTTAGATGTCTTGCCTTTTAAAAAATTATCACTGTTACAATGACAATCGGTTTTATAACAGTGATGTCTTTCTTGAATTCTTTACTAAAAGCAAATTACTTTAAGATTCTCAGAAGGCAACGGAGGAGCTTAAAATTATGTTTAATTTACCAGTATTTCTTCAGATGTATCAATTATCAGTACTGTAGATGAGAAAGAAGGGAATGTATCATTTCTCTCAAAGAAAAAGGAAGCACACCATAAGGAAAAAAAGTAGTTTTCCTTTCCTGTTCATGTCCCTAGTCATGACAAATGTCCCTCAGTTCCGTTATGACTGCTCAGAGTGCATTTTTACACACTTATAGACACTATATATTAATATACATATTTATGCCTATGATACCCATTTTGCTACAAAGTGCTGGTACATGCAGATTTTTTGCTATTAGAGATTGATTGCATCTGCACAAAACTTAGAAATTTACATTTTAGAGTGACCAGCTCATTCCTGTGACCTACTTCCAATGTGGTTTTACTTGGTTTTTGTTTGTTTGTTTGTTTGGGGTTTTGTTTGTTTGTTTGTTTGTTTTCAAATTATGAATAGGGAAAAAACAAGGTCTAAACCTCTGTTCACCACTAAACACTTGAGCTATGAGCTACAACTATGACCTTGTTAAACATACATCTCAAACACCTTCAGCCATGAGTATTTATGCATGCATGATAAAACACGTGAGGGTGGATGATGCCCTCTCTAGGAGCAGGACTTATTCCCATCCTGTCACCTGTCCAATTATGCCTCTTGCAGCTTGTATTTCCCCCAGCTCAGAATTTGTATAACAGGACAACTTCAAATCTGAAAACTACCATCAAAGGCACATCAGTAACATCCATTCCATGGGGTGCAGAGGAAGAAGGAGCACAGAGGGATTGTTGGCACGGGGGGATTTTCACTCCTGCAGCAATGGCAGTCAGAGACCATCAAAGCACAACCACCACATTAGTAACAATAAAGCCCTGGCCAAGCTTAAAACCTCAAGTGATTTCACAAGTAACTTAGCCCCAAAGACTTTGAAACATATTGGAGGCAGGAGGAAGATTTCTCACGTAGACTACAGAAAAGTAAAATTAAAATCTGTTACATGCTATGAGGAGAAACATCTGAGGGACTCTGAGGACAATATTCCCACCTTCCCAGCAGTGTAAAGGGGGTTTTGTTTGGTTTGGGGGGGATTTTTCTTTCTAAACTGCCTCCTCTTGCCAAGATTTTATGCCATAAATTGAACTACATCTCATGGGAGTATCAAGCATAATACAAACAAAGTAACTGTGCTTTTGATGAGCAAACAACTTCAAAGAGCGCTCTCGTGTTTATCTTGAACACGGGGTTCCCACCAGAGCCCAGATGAACCAAGTTCAGTTTCCAACAGGACATCTCCCTGCCAGAGCTCAGCCACAAGCATTTGTGAGGGGTGGGGGGAGACTTTATCATCAAATCATTTTTTCTGTGTTGCGAGTGTGCTTCAGGATGCCACTAGGAGCGGGGTGGATATGGCTCTCTCCTAACCAAACAATAGCTGCCTTCAGGAGGAAATCCCTCAGGAAACTGCCCATAAAACTTGCAGTGTGCTGTGCTTAACACCTGCCAGCCTTCATGGACTCCCACTTTGCCCAGAGCTACGTGAGGTGATTCAAACATAGATCTGCCCTCACAACACCAGGGGTGAGGTTTGAAACCAAGCTCATTAACACAGACTAAAATGAAAGATATTTTGTATTTCCATCAGCCTGAAATCTACTTGTACCACCAGGAATAAATGAAATCTCAACAAAGCACAGAAAAATAGCATTTGTATGAGTCCAGAAAAAGGAAATGTGGATTGTGAAATAAGAAAATACCAGGTTTGGATCAACCTGGTCCAGTGGAAGGTATCCCTGCTCATGGCAGGGGTTTGGGATGAAGTGACATTTAAGGTCTCCTCCTACCCAAACTATTCCATTAATCTATGAAGAAAATGCTGTTTATCTAAGCAAACTACTCTCTCAGCCCTGTACTATGACCCATCCTTTCTGGGGTAACAATAGGTTTCAGAAAGTTAATACCAACCATTCACGGAATTTTCTTGCACTGTAAGCTCACAGGCATGAACTGCCCTGCTCATATTATCAACTACTTAATTGCACAAAGGAGAGACACAATTAAGAGTGGGAACTGTTCTCATCCTGTGATTCTAGAGCGAAGACTGCAGATGTGCAGAGTTATTCCACCAGGGCCATGATGCGAAAGGTAATGGTGTGTCAGTCTGTGGCACCAAGGACAGGCAAACTGTGTTCAAATGGATCTTCTCACAGTGTTTGCCATGCTTCAGCCCCAAAACAACTCTCTCTCTCCGAAGAGGCAGATGCAATCATCTTATGAATTCATGAGGAAGCTGAAATTTTGTAAGAAGCTGATGGCAAAGAGCTGCTTTAATTATTCTCCAACTCGCTGACTCCACCTTAATCAGAATATATTAAATAAAATGTATGGATGCTGGAGACTGGAATGCTGCAGTTCATAACTACAATTAACCACTATTAATTAATATCTGAAAGATAAATGAGCCATGGGATCCATTTATTCTTGGGTTGGGAGTATTTAAATTCACAGTAGGATGCCAGCCCATTTTTCACAGCAGTGAATTAAGGGAAGTGTGAATCAAAGCTCACTGCTGTAAGATGCAGGAGACAGTTTCAGATCTGTTTGGCTCTTATCCTTTACATGGAGAAAGAGGAGACCGACACAGAGGCACCGAAATTTCACCTGGAGAACAAAGAGAAAATGATAGTGATCCCACCCAGAGAAATGGAGCCTAGGCCTCAGAACTTCCCATCCTCTCACCCAGTTCCAGCTGTGCAGGGTGGACAAGGAGGATGGATTTCCCTGAGGCTGCTCAGCACAGACACTGCCCTGCTCTACTCTGCCCTCAGCTGAGCCCAGGTGCCAAAATCTTCCTGGCCGTTACCACAGTTTGCTCAGCCTGAGAGCAACACATCCAAGCAAACAGTCACGATGTCCTTTCTCCTTTGCATCAAGGACACACCTGCTCACACTGATCCTTAAAATTCAGTCAAGACTTGTTTTGCCCTCTAATGTCTACTTATGCTTGGAAAATCCCATCCAAGGCTTGCCATAAAACACATGGGTACTTTCCGTGTCTTCTCCAGGAGAGCTAAAATGTGAAGTTTCTCAGAATATGTTGGTAGTGATGATAACGATGTTCTTTCCAGAACTGTAAGGGAGGTTGTCATTCAAGCCCCAGCAGAGCAATGGTTGCCATCATTATCAGCAATCAATTTGGCAGCAGCCTGAGGCTTGCATGGGTTAGCGAGGCAGAGGCCAACTCCCCGTGCTGGAAAGGCCAGGTGAGGTTTTCACATTCTCCAGCTGCTTCTGACAGAAATGGAAGGCTGCCCAGAGAATCATCCTGTGATGAGCTAAAGATTTGGGGTCTATCCTATGACTCGAAAAAGGGTAGAAAGGAGTAAATGAGATCCTATATTTATGTGATAATCCAAGTGTTAAAGTAGAGAAATGACTGACCCTTCAAAGGACTGAAATTCAGGTTCTTTCCCACAAGTTCCATCTTTCCTAACTGGAGTTCTACTCTAAGTCATGTGCTCTGAAAACTCCAGCATTTTTTCATTTGATTTTTCTTTCCAATTGAGATGAAAATAAAAATATTTGTCAAGGGGAATGGGTAGAGCAGAAAGTTTCAATACAAATTTCACTGGAGAAAGTAGCAATAGTTTTCGCTGCTGTTAACACAAAGCATTTTAATATTCCCTGTTAGAGTCATCTTAGAGTCCATTCAACACGAAGTTCATCTTCTTCAAACTTTGTGATGTCTGAAAGGACAGGAGAGGAAGTTCGATATTGCTGGGCCCCCAATCTCCTGAAGGACCATGTTATACCTCCTTAGCAATGATCTTTGTGTTTTAAAACCTTGATTTTCTACCAAAAGGCCTTCCACCAAAATTTCCTGAAGAGTTTTCTTTCTAAAGCGCCATTCTGGAAAAGGCTGTCTATATTCTCACAAAAGCAGGCTCTGCTGCAGGGTTTATAATATCTCCTACTTCCTTTTGAGAGCAGAAACAACAGACTTACTAACAGTATTTTGGCACTTTCAGTTCCCCAGTAATAACAAATACAAAATCCAAAAATATTTATAGATAAATACTTTTCAGCACAAGATTTAAATGAAAATTAGAGATGGCTCTTCTTGCAAAAAACCCTTGTTTTGTTCTGAGTCCTTGATACCGTAAGATCTTCTCAGTGTCTAAAAATGTTGTGGTGGAAAAACATGTCAATGATAAAACCTCTCAGAATCCAGGACATTATTTTTGCTCACACAAAACTGTCATTAATTCCAAATAATTTTAATGTGAGTTACTACACAGTGATAAAGGACTTAAGTATTCCTCAATAATACACAGATGTTATCACTTCATGCAGGAAATACCCAATCTGCTCATTTGCTCTTTGTATGCAACAAAAAGTGAGGAACAGTAATTTAATTACTGGTGAGGATCTTCAAAAGAGTCTGGTTACATTAACACCAGACCCAGAGTTTGCTGCATTATTTCCCACAGGAAAGAAAAACCAAAATAAAACCAAAATCAGTACCTCCTGCCCAATATCAAAGAGGAATTATTTTATCGGGAGCTTTTTTCCTAAGAAAATAAAAAAGAAACCGGATTTCACTGCTAATTATTTAGCAGGTTCACAGAAAAGCAAAAAGCATGTGGTTAAAATGACTGGACCATCCAGCCCTTTGTCTGTGATGAATGACTCTGTTTTCAGCAACAGTGTGAAAACAGGACTTCTTGCAGGCTGAAGAACTAGAAACACAAAAATGTAGCTCTTCTTTTCAGAGCACTCTCATTCTGTTCTGGACACCCATTGCTCCTACAAATACTTTGTCCACTCGTGGTGGATTTTCTGCAGATGGGCACAGGCTGGACGTGCCAGGCAGGGTTTGCTGAGCTCCTGTTGGGCTGCGTGGGGAGTGCCAGGGCATCCCTGCTGGAGCGTGGAAGGAGGAACAGGCACTGAAGGTGGGGCTGGACCCTGCCTGCACCTCCAGGGCCAGGACAGCCCTGCTTCTGCTCAGGAGCTGCTGCTTCTCTCGGTTTGGGGCTGCCAGCAGGGACCTTCCATGCTCAGGTGTGCAGGGCAGAGATAGGACCTCAGCAGCACCGTTCTTGCTTGGTGTGGGACCTGAGGAGCCGTGTCTGTCACCACCACGGAGCCTTTGGGACAGGAAGGGCTCAGCTAGAGAGAGCAGGAAATGCTGCCCTGCTGGAGCCAGAATATCCCTGTATGAGTGAGGAAGACAAAGAGAGTGCCTGATAGTGCTTCCTTGTGCCTATAAATCTTAACTATCTTAGGTCAAATTCTGACATGCTGGTTGGAGGCAGAGTCCAGAGCTGCTTTCTCAGTTCTGCTGCTTTTTCCAGTGAAAGAGGAATACACTGATTTATGGCCTCTAACCCCACATGAATCAGTGAATATCAGTTAATGTTTGTACAGCTCTATTGTTGGAGCTTGTCTCTTCTCTGACCCTGAGTCAATGAAACTCCACTTCCGAGCTGCACCAAGAGGGAGAAATGCAAACTAACAGCATTACAGATCATTAACCCAGAATACAACTCTCGACACAAAATGCACAGGACAAGACGGTGTTAAAAGGACGAAACTGAACACTCTGGTGCTCATTTTTAACCTCGTTGCCTCACCTCCAGTAGCACAACCAAATGTAATTACAGCCAGCAGCAAAAGGAAAATCAAGATCACAGACTCAATCCCGATTAAAATAAATAAATACGGAAAATATAGAAAGCATATGGGCACTGAAGAGCAGCATATGGATCACGTCCTGAAGTACAAGGCCTGCCATATGCTTCCAGAGCCTGGTTCAAAGGAAAACCTCGCTCCCTCCTCCCGATGTCTTTGGCTAGGTCACGAATCAGCTGCCTCCCAACATCTTGTGCCATTGGGCAAGTTTGCTTTTGAATAATGAAGGAAGTTTCAGCTCAGCATGGGGAGAATCCCAGGTAGAAAATGGGCAGATGGCTGGTCCTAGTTAAGCAGGCAGAGACTGAGATGAAGCATTCCCCTTTGCCTTCTTTCAGGCCAATCTTTGCGTTGAGTCCTACACCAGCTGTATGGATCTAAACCTCTTTACCTCCTGTTTCCTTAAGAAAATAGTCCTTAATTATTTTGACCTCCCGTGCTGACCCGCCAGCCCTGCGGGGAATGTTAATGAGCTGTTAACATTGCTTGGGATGTGACACTCAAGCAGTTTGAGGAGTTCTTCAGCCCTTCCTACCCAGGCCCCCGTTTTTTCATGCTTTGCTGGCCCCAGCCAGCCCCATCTGCCCGTGGATGTCTAGCATATGCTCTGTGCCTGGCAGTGCCCGGCAGGAAATGATGCCTTGCAGCCATCCTGGTGCCTGGCATGAGATAAGGACAATTTAGATCACAATCAAGGAACAGCACTGCTCAAGCGTGGGGCTGGGAGAGGAGGAAGGAGAAGCAATGACTGGTCCCCAAGGAGAGGATTTCCTCCAGTGATGAAGGGCAGAGACAGACTCTCCTAGATGGATGCATAGCCAACACTGAGAACTTAAAAGCACCAGGAAGCACTGAGCTCTGCACTGCTGTATGAGCCCCGTGGATGTCGTATGTGAAATGCATTTTCAACTATCGGCGGTGGCACCATGATCAAGGGGAGCAGAGACAAAAGCTCCTGCTCAGGGATACTCACTGTCTTCAACAGCTTGGGCCAGGGAACCCTGCAGGGAGCTGGCTGCTGGAGAGCACAGGAGCAGCGTGTGCTGCAGGCTGGGGTGCTGCTGACAGCGCTGATGGGAGCCAGCTGCCCCAGCAGCAGCCCGGGGCAGGCAGGGCTGAACGCGAGATGAACATATGTCCAGGGAGGGCAGGGAGGGAAGGGCTCCTGTCCCGTGGCTGCCCAATCTGTCTTCCTCTGGCTTTTGGCAATATTAAGTTTTGATTTCACGCTGGGCCCACTCACAGAGCACACACCATGGCAGAAGTGGTGTGTGCAGGTCAGCCTTCTCCACCAGGAATGGCTTCCCAACATTAGTGTCTAGTGCTGTCAGATCTGAGCACTCAGAAGTGATGGCTGAGGACTGAAGATCACAAAACAATTAAAAAAACCCAACCAACCAACCAAACAAAAAAACCCACAAAACCACAACCGCTCAAATCTTGAAGCAGCTATAACTAAAAGCAGGAAGAAATTTCATATTGTAGACTTTTGAATCTTGAAGATGTATTCAATACATTATGACAGGACATTTAAAATAAGTGTTAGGAGGAAATTCTTCACTCAGAAGGTGCTGAGCCCCCAGCACAGGGTGCCCAGAGAAGCTGTGGCTGCCCCTGGGTCCCTGGCAGTGTCCAAGCCCAGGCTGGACAGGGCTTGGAACAACCTGGGACAGTGGAAGCTGTCCCTGCCCATGGCAGGGGGTTGGAACAGGAGCATCTACAAGGTCCCTTCCTCCCAAACCACCCTATGGTGACATGGTTCAGAGAGGACTAAACTCAAGAATACAGACAGACATTCTCAACCAGCTCAGTGCTTAAGCTCCTTTCTGTTCCTGTGCTCAGCACTTCACTCTGGCTGGAGCAGAACCCATTTCCTTCCTCGTGACAAACTGTACTGCGCAGGGCTCTACTGAAAACTGCAGAACAGCAGCCCCAGCTCTGTAGAGACAGATGCGCGCTCCTCAGCTTCCCAGGCACAGCAAACCAGACTGTCTTCACACACTCACCAAAGCTCTGCAAAGTGAAAAAGGAAAACCTCCAGGAGTGCCAATGAAAACAAAGCCTGGTAATGGAAGGTGACTTACAGCTTCAGTGTCATGGCAATTAATCCCCTAGGAAAGGGATTGCTGGAGCAAAGTTTAAAATTTTGACATGAAAAGGTCACTGTGTTATCACTTTTCTCTTTGGGATCACGTTTACCGCACTCTTTGGATTGTTTCACAAAATAAATTCTCCTATTTATGAAACAGGTACAAAACTATTTCTATTTAACAGAAATAGTTGATAGAATATTGATAGAATATTGATAGAATATGTTTTAATATCTTGGTATATAGAAAAGTACAACCTGATCTCCATTTTTTGCACAGATCAAGACTCTAAACCAGTCCTGGTTTCCAATAACACAACAAATTGAAAAAGAAGGACCTATCCTAATTCTATCCTTAGCATCCAATTAAAATGCACTGAGGAGATGTTGCTAAGTCAAATGACTGCTAGCTGCAAAACAAACAAACAAACAAACAAACAAAAAACATATACAGACTTTCACAACATTTCAGATTAATTTTCCATCAGAATTTAAGATTTATATTGAAAAAGAAAAGCATTATTTTGAACAATTAAGCTAAATGCATATAATCCTAACTGTGGCTGATAAGCTCACATTTTCTTTTTCCTTCTTTCTACTTTTTTGTTTGTTTGTTTTTTATGAGAGATTATCAGATAAATTTTGACATATTAGCTTGCCTAAACCTAGACAAGAAAAAAGTAAACATGCCACTTACTTAAAGTTACTTAGCTTGAACCTCCTATGCATAAGTGATTGGATAAAGTTTGCTACTTGTTCCCAATGAAGATGTTGGGACATTTAAAGGGAAGATGACTGAAGGAATAATGACAGCATTGAAGTTTGAATTTGGAGTTCTGATTAATATTTTCAGTTGTCTTATAGGCTTGTTATATAACCTTGTACAGGGAGGGAAAAACAAAACAAAACAAAACAAAACAAAACAAAACAAAACAAAACAAAACAACAAACCTCCCTCCCCCCAAAAAAAATCAAACCAAAAAACAAAACCAAAACAACACATTAATCTTGTCTTAAAATGCAAATCCCAACTAATCTACCAAATAGAACCCTTCAATAGCTAATTGAATTGGCTTTCAGCCCCTCAGAAAGAAGAGGGTGCAGAAGTCCACCAATATTTGCAAATTCCAGATTAAATTCTCATAGCCTGACTCCCTTTGTTCAGATCCCCTGACACTCTGGAGGTGGGAGCACCTGCACACATCTAAAGCAGCGAAGAATAGAGGTTCCCGTTTCAGCCGGGATGCAGAAAATGTAAAACTCTGCCTATCAAATAGAGGATTAGGAAAATAAGAATGTAATTGAGTGGAAGGCAGCAGAAGTTGGAAGGTGTCCACAGGATAACTTAGTTCAATTGAAGGATCAGTTAGTGACCGTACCTTCCTATAAAACAGAGTGGATTTCCCAGCAAAACTTTGTTTTCTGGTTGTGTAGGGGAGTGGATTAAACAACAGCAGCCCCAGAGATCACATCCTGATGTGAATTTCAAGAGTTTGAAGTTTGCATTAAAAAAAAAAAAAAAAAAAAAAAAAAAAAGGTAGGTGGAAAATACACAAGGCCTCCCCAAACAAGGAAAAGAAATTATGATGAAAGAAAAAAATACTCATTGTTAATAATGTTCTATTGGAAGGTGGAAGATTTGCAGAAGAAGATAACTAATTCTCACTCAAGGCAATTAGTGGCCCTAGAGGGAGTGGAGTGTGAGCAGGGAGCTCAACATGTCTCACGTAATTCTGCTTAGGAGTGACTGGGCAGCAGCCAGACCTGGATTATCTCAAACTGATAGAGGGAGCACACGTGTTTAGAAAGAAGAACGAGTGCCAAATATGCAGCTCCTCGCTCCCATAAAACATAAGGTGTTTTATTTCTGCATCAGATGTTTCAAACACAATTGACTTCTATTAAGTTTCAATGTAAACCACTTTGCTTTCCTAATGTAGCATGAACTTTAACTGTGGCCATTTCAGAGACATTACATGGATACCATATTACCAAACAAAAGATACACATTTGCTGTCTCTCGGAATTATTTTTTTTTCCCTTTCTCGCTCACCCTGTCTGGAACCTGGACTCCTTTCTTCTTTTCAGCTCTTTCTCATTTATATCAATACATATGCTACAGGAATTTTCCAAAACATTTGTCATAAATATTGTGTCCTTGTTGGGAGATAGGGGGAAAAAAAAAAAAAAAATTGCTTTGTTTTATAGGACACAAACAGAAAGGAACTGAAATAATGTTCTAACTAGCAGGTATTTACTGGTCAATGGTAAGTATTTTGTGGACACCAAGAATGGCAATTTCCCTTCCATCCTAAAGGTTGGGCTAGTCAGGGGTTATTTGGAGGGGGCAGTGCAGTTGTGCTGAAATAATTCTGGCAGAAAACTCATTGTTCTGCATTCACAATTACTGGAATACGCATCCTATTGCATTACTGATCAAAAGGCAGGACAGTATGAAGGATTTCATTTAATCAGGCGATGAGAAAGGCTGCTGATTAGTTGGCTAATTCTGGCTCACAGGCTAAAACTTGATCACAGGTTTTCTAACAGCAAATTAAAGGTAAAGCCAAGGAAAAGTCAGAAGTTTCAGCTGGCAAGAGTTCACGGGACTCCTTTCTCCAGTTTTGATTCATAAGTAACTTTGTGTAGCTTGACTTCCAGGTCTGCAACTGAAACCTTACAAGCAAAAACTGAATGCCTTGTTTCACGGCTAGAAACAAACTGCACATTCCTTATGAGAGGTGCAGGGACAGAAGCTTCAGGTCCAGGTCTGCAATTCTTGCTGAACTCTTTGCCCCACATTTTGTAGGTTGCATTTTTCTTGGTTTTTGGTACAGTTAATCCCATTACTTTATTAAGCAAACCAGAGATAAACAGATCTATAATAAACTTCTGAACTCTTAAAAAAAGTGAAGGAGAGGACACAAAAAGGCAGAAACCTCATCCTGAAAACTGTTATTCCACCTTTCAGGAACTTTCTATGCACTCCTTCACAGCAGAGCTCTTGGGATGTGCCACATCCATCTGAAGAGGGACAGCCACAGTACACCCAGGATGGCTTGTGCTCACCTGGGCTGATTTCTCCAAGCTGTGCCTCTGTGTCCTGCCTGCTTGCAAACTTGTTCTCCCAGAGGACATAAGCACATCTAACCACACTTCATGTCAAAAATCCTACAATTCAAGTATTTCTCAGCCTGAGTTCCCAGAGCCTTTTCAAGGATCTCCAAATTGGTCAAATAATCTGGAACCAACCTAAAAGAGAAGTTGTGGCTGCCCCATCCCTGGCAGTGTTCAAGGCCAGGTTAAATGGAGCTTGGAGCAACCTGAGACAGTGGAAGTTGTCCCCGCTTATGGCAGGGAGTTGGAACCATATTATCTCTAAGGTTCCTTCCAAGCCAAACCATTCTATGATTCCATGAAAAAGCAGCCTGAAGCTCTTCAGGGACAAACAAAACCTCTGGAACAGCATTTTCAGCCTCTTAAGAGAAAGCAAGAGCTGCCAATGGGATACACATAACATGCTCTTGCCCTCTGAACCAGGCTCTTCCCACGTAGCCCGTATCTACTCAGGAGAGGATAACGACGTCCTGTCTCAGGAGCCTGCACCAGCTGCAGGAGCAAACAACAAGCGAACCCACTGCGCACAATGGATGAAGTGTGAAATTAGTTCTGTCATCTCCACACACACCACAGTGAATCAGGCCTTCCTGAGAGCTTCAGCAGATCAAAATTTCCAGTTGTTCAATTTGAGATCAAGGCAAGAGCGCACAGGACCCTGCCCCACTGCTCTCCGACGGGCTAAGAGGCCAAAATAAAAATGAGGCTAAACAAACCTGCTGGGAGAGGACATGAAGGCGTGGGGGGTGGAAAGAAATGACCACTTCACCTTTTGGTGCTTTTAGTGGATTCTAATTAGGAATCTGGCAGTGCCACCCACTCAGCGGGAAGCCCACATTATTAACGCTGGCATCAAAAGCAAGCCGACTGCAATCTGCAGGAGCGGCTGCCGAACTGGCACAGCCTCCCCTCCGCTCTTGGCCCAAGCACCACAACAGATGTCTGAAGGGTTGGTGTTTCTTTTCCTAGCCCTACCCCCGCTCCACATGACCTTATGCCAGAGATTACATGTACAAGTGCCAAGGTAAAGGTCCTTAATGGGTCAAAGAAACATCCTTTAAGAGGCTATTTCTCTAAAATCTAATTTTAAGCAGTACGTTGGGGCTGTGCACGAGCATAGTCTTGTGGGGGACACAGAGAAATGTATTACCATTCAGCTGTAATTATAGTAATCTAGTATAGTCAGTGCAAAAAAACAATGGCCTTTCCTCTCTTGTTATTCTGAATCATTTGTAGATGTTCATGTTTTAATCATATTTTCCACACGAATCGATATGAGAGAGAGAACGACAGAGAGATAATTATGTGCGCTGAACAAATATTCTACCTAACGGAGGTTGTGCTGGGAAGGGCTGCTGGTAATTAATGAAGAACTGCCACACGCTTGTCAAGTGCAAGCAGCTCTTTAAGGGCAAGCCATCATTTCAAATTGGGAGCTCACTGAGACTGAACAGAATTGGAAAGAAAATAATAAAGTTTGGTACCATCTCCTTCGGCACCGGCTTCCAAGAGCGAGCAAAGGAGGTTTGCACATGGAATGCAAAAGGTGCCTGGTGTCTGCTTGTGCCGTGTGAATGCAGAGCACGGCCTTGGCTCATTTAGAGCATGATCAAGGGGCACAATCTTCCCAAGGAGATGCGGAACTAAAGGAAAGTGTCATGATTGTATGGCTGAAACCCTAAATATTTATTTCAGCTCATTTCTCTGACTCAAAAACTCTCTTCACACCAAGGCAAACCTCTCAAGGGGATTTTTAAGGATCCACCTGAGTGGGACTTTTAAGGATCCACCATTAAGCAGAATCTTTGCAAGACCTATGGTGGTTTTAGACCTGGGTGGGAGAAAATAAAAAAGCCCAAAAAACAAAGCAGAAAAGCATTTCTTTTCCATACAGATCCATACAGAGGAAAGCAGAGAAGCCACACTCTGATCTCCCAAGCCCTCAAGCAGCACCCCAAGTCCTGGGCTTTTCAATCCTTTCCTGTTAAATTCAACTTCCAGCATTCAAATGAGTGTTATAATCACTGTGGCGCAGCAGACATCGAGCTTGAATTATAATATACTACCAGCTCAGTGTGCCAAAAGCACTTCCCTCTCTCTCTCCCTTTCCACACCAGTTCTCCGATTTCTCAGCTTTTAAATACCCTCTTGTTCTTTCTACGCACTCATTGTGCAACACAATTTATTTCTGCAACACATCGTTACAGCAAGGGAAGTGTGAGGGGAGGTGGGGACAGCAGACATGCAGAGGTGTGAATGGGTGGTAACGAACTAAGTGCTATAGTGAGCCACCAGTCAACACCTTGAGGTTTCAAAAGAAGGGGGAAAGACCGGGAAAGAGAAAGAAATGTATTTTCATGTGCTTTATAACTTCCATGGATATTAGAGAGCCCCTGTGCCAAGGCAGATGCTGCATTACCGAGGCACAGTGCACTGTGTCAGCCACAAAGAACACAGACCTGTACATGTGCCAATATCAGCACTCCATCATCCATCCCTTGCAGCCTCTTTGTCTCTCTTTGCCTCACCTCTTTTTGCAAAGCTTCTTTCTCCACAAGAAGGAAATAAATGCTTTATAAGAGGAGGAAAAGCCCCCGCCATTTCACTCATGCATCCCAACCAGCATTCCCAGTCACAAGATAAAGACACTAAACAACCACAGGGAAAACCTCTTACATTTTTATATTCATAGTATTTCCTAACCATTATTTTAGCATTATATTTGCATCCAAAATGTTCAATAGCTACATTAATTTTACTGGGAGGATAGGGTGAGGTTTGAAGGACCTCAAATCCTCTCTTATCAACCATTTTAAAACCATTCAGGAGGAAAACGCAGCTCAATACAAAAGCTACAGATTCGGTGAAATGCTTGTATAGAAATAGTGCACCATCAACCATCATTTGTGTGGGTGTGATGAAACTCTACTCTTAGTGACTTTACTGAAACTCCAGCTTTATCTTTAAACCCCTCCAAAACCAGGAAAGGAAAACCTGTAATGGATGAGGAAAGGAGACAAAGCAGAAAAAAAGAAACAAAAAACCCAAAACACAACAAACCCACCCAGCTTAATATTATCCATTACACTAAATAAATATCACCCAAGCAGTCAATGCTGGACCTAATATTGTGCCACCTTCACCTCTCATTGCTTGTTGGACGAGGGAAACCCTGTCACTTTGAAAAGGCTGAATCCCAGTTACCCACTGTGCACGGTGCTCCTCTGTAAAAGGGGAAAAAAACAAAATGTCGAGGAGCCAGGAGAGGGGCTTTTAGCTGTGCATCAGATCCTCAAAACCCAAGAGACAAACTGACCTGCAGTCTGTGGGCTGAGACACGGGAGCACGAACTGGGAGGAAGATAACCAGAACGGGACTAGGCAGGGATGATGCATCGCTGGCAAAAGAATGAACCCTTAAAATATCCTGCACCTTCCAGCACAAGCACTTGTACCCCACATTCCTGCTGGAGCAGGTGCAAGAATGCCTTGGCAGTAAATGGGCAGCAAATGATAAAACCTATTGTACAGGAGACAAGTTAAGGAATGGCATACAAGGAGAAGAAAGGGAATTCATGGATGGGCAGCCTTTTCCTAAAGACAGATATCCGCACACTCTGAGTGGCCCCATTCTTTCCAAGGGGGTTTGGTGAGTTTTCGGGGATCATAACTCACTCATAAGAATTTGAATTACAGCTAAACTTGGTTCTTCATGCAAGTTTCCAGCCCCAGAAGTAACTTTTTTTCTCCCCTTTGGGTTTAGTACAGAAAATCACATGCATGTTTTGGAGTTAGGATAGCTCAAAGCAATTGGAGCTGATGGTTTCAAATGGTCTCAGCACTAATAGCCAGTTTGGGAATCTCTTGCTTTCCTAAGAAAGAAACCCAGAGGATGGCTCAGGGGACGATCCAAGCCTTGAGCTGGCAATGCTGCCCTTTTCTGTCTTGGAGACAGAATTTCACTTGAAGTCCTTATCTGGATATTGACCAAATTAATACAACATCAGCTGTACCAGATTCTGGAAACAGCCTGGGGACCCACCTGCAGGAAACTGCTTCACACTGGGTGACCAGAACATGAAAATTCTATACAAGGACTAATATATATTTTCTTTTTTAAGGTGAAAAAATACAAATACTTCTATATTTTTTATTGCCTATTTTAACAAATAACATGTTCTACTACCTAATGTTTACAAGGTCTTGAAAACCACAGCTTTTATGTATATTCCAAATCACAGTGGTCATGATTCACCTTTAACATCCAGCCACAAGTAAGGAGACACCAGGGGCACAAGCCTTAGACATGAAACCCTGGAATGTGAAGTGTCCAGAGACAAGAGATCATGTCCTGTTCTGGAAGATGAAAAGCAATTTTAGAATACGAGACAGAGACGGGATGGATGAGAGAGCTACAAGGGAGAATGGTTAATTAGAGCATAATTTTTGTACTCGGTTTAACAAAAAGCACATCTCCAGTAAGACCAGGAGAAACTGCATCCACTGTTAACTGAAAACAAGGCCTGGACTCCTCAACAGCTATTTTCTGTGAGATTCTCCTTTAGGAGAATATCTACAGCTGCATCTATTTAGTTTTAGCCTCGCTGATGTCTACTGTCATTGTTCAACTACTTTATAAGTGGGTCACCCTTAAGAGAGAGCCGAAAACGCATTTCACACTGCCAGAACCACAGAGGGAACCACTTGCCTCTGTTTTGCACGTTATCAGTTTACTGCAATCGCTGCAGAGCATTTTAATTTTCTACCTAGGTTCTCTGTTCCTGCTGTGGAGACTCCCCTCCCACTCCTGATATTCTGGTTGCTGCAGAACCACAAGCTTCTTTTCCCACCACTGTGCTTTCAACAGGTATTTTTTCTTAAATGTGTGAAATCTTCCTTTCCAACTGGGCCATCATCCAATCTTTACAGAGCATACCTTACATGAGCAGGTGCTTTGTATCGAGCACAGATGCCCAGAAATGCACAAGCCGACACATTTGGGTAAGAAATGCTGCCAGCACAAGCTTTCTCATTAGGTTTCAGTTCCATCCTTAGCTAGTGCTGCAGAAGTGAAGAAAACAGAGTTTTTCATGGAGCCTCACAGCTCCTGTAACAGCCAGAAGTGGTTACGACTGAATATGCATGAACAAAAAATAAACAAATCCGGTATATTAAAAATAAATAGTAGCCAAGTCCTGTTTTCAAAGAGGGATTTCCTGGCAACAGGTCGTGTTGTGGATGCCTTCCCCACCTAGCATTCAGTGGCAGCCTCACAGGAGCAGCACATGTCTTTGGTACAGACATGCACGATCACTCCTTTTCAAACTCTGATCACCAGGAATGTGCCTGTGCAGAGGAGGAAATTTGGGTGCACAGAGTTATTTGTACCTGCAAACTGAGCAGCAATCAGCTACAGCTCAGCCATCCATGGCTTGTACACAAGGGCAGCACTTTGAGTGCCAGAGATCAATTAGAACACTGGCCAACCACAACTGGAAGCAGTGTTGAGGCTCATGTCCATCCCCACACTGACAGGCTGGCGTGTTCATCTCTGGGTGAGCCAATGCCACACCACCCATTTGCAGTACAACCATTTTCTGGTACTGGCAAAGATGACAGCGTGGCACTTGTGCAGTTTCAGAGCTCCAGGCAACACATGCCCACATCACATGCAGTTTCCCCTTCTGTGAACAGTGCTGTAACCACAGCAGCCCCCTGTGTTCCTGTGGCGTGCAGGAGAAGCAGGAAGAGAGACCAGGTGGATTTGTGGATGATTTAACTTTAAAAATAACACTTAAAAATACAATAACAATAATAATAATTTAAAAAAGAATCTTTTCACTGGCCCAGCCTCAGCACTGCTGGAATGTCTTATTTACTCACATAAAGAGGAGGTGATGGGGGATGTAGCTTCTCTCCGTCACTTTCTTATTCAGCTGGCGTGAGGCTGAGGAACTGAAACACACTCAATTAAATCTTGTAGTGTGGCTGCTTGGGGTGTTTTTTCCTCCCCCTCCTTTTTCCTTCTTTTCTCAATCCAAGATTCAGACAGGAAAGCAGCACCACTTTCCACTGAAGCCAGGGTGCTTTGGGAAACATCTCAACTGGTTTTTAAATCACATTTTCAGGATCTGGGAGAGCTTTCCAAAAAGCACTCTGGCCCACCCACATCCAAACAGCAGAGACTCCAGAGGAGTCCTCGCCAGCCCCAGCCTCTTGCAGGACACATGTGGGTGTGGGCCTCTGAGTTTTGGACACTTGCTGGAAAAAAAAAATAAAAAAAATAAAAAGTAAATGGAAAGGGGACTTCAAAGGGAACTAGCTGAAGCACTTCAGAAACTAATCACGCCTGGTGGAAAAGATGATTAGTGGCTTCTTGTGCTCTGGTTTTAAAGCTATTGATCTTGGACACAGGAAGGAGCTTTCATATTCTCCACAAGCCACAGATGGTCAAAAGGGTCCTGAGAGGAAAAGATAAAAAAGAAACCACAAGGGAACTCCAGGGAGTACCAGAACTCAAGGTGTGTCCCAGGGATCCACTGAAAGGATGCACTGGGAAATCAGACACAGCAGCAGCTTTTGCTGTGTCTCTTTTCTCTCGGTTCCCTCCAACCTTATGTAAGATTTCTGCCTTTGAAGCAGGTAAGCTTTAAAAGCCATTTTCCTACACTTCAAATACACCACACCAGAAACAGCAAATAAAATAATTTGCCACATCTTTGGTGCTGTTTTTGGATCCACAGACTATGACTACAAGGCTCACAAGCAGAAATGTTGAAGCAGAAACTGTAAGAGGAAAACAGCAAGGCTTTTCCTCTAAATCAACAGTTTGGTGATTGAAAGTAATGTAATATCTCTCTCTCGTGCTCTCTGGCCAGTTTTATAAACTTTCTGCAAGCTAAATTTTCCACACAACTGACAATTATATCAGAAAACACAAACTATAATCCCTAAATTGCCTCCAATGTAGTTGTGTGCAGGGTCAAGTTTTCTTCTGGGAAGCACTGTCCATTTTCATCTCCAATCAAAATAAAATTAGATGTATGAAATAACCAACATTTTTTCATAGCAAAAATTATACATATTCTTGCTCTAATTATAGAAAAAACACATATCTTTTAATTAAATTGCTGAGAAAACTTGAAACTGCATTAGGTAATAATATTATGACAAAGTAAATAAGCCAAAATTTCCCACCCAGGAGGTGGTGGTTGTTACTCACAAGAAATGTCTGGAGTGGGATTTACTGAGCTTCTCATTGTGACAGGAAGAGGTGGCATCAGCTCCTGCTTCTGACATCATTCAGAAATTCAGGTCCTGGCCATTCTTCATCCTGGAATATATGATTTTATTTATATATATATATATATATATATATATATGTGTGTGTGTGTGTGTGTGTGTGTGTCTTTAATACCTTTGTATTACCATACTCATCCTGGCCCAAAAAAAAGCTGGGCAATTACATCTGTCTGTCTTCCATTTCCCTTAAATTACCTCAGCTTCATGTAGCCAGTTCCCTTGTGACAACGAGCAACAACTGGAATGGCACAATGACAAGGCTGGAGCATAGAGAAACAAACAGCAGGTGCGTGGGTGAGGAGGGAAAATGGGGGTTGTTTGACTTGGCAAGTGTTCCCCCAACCAGGACTTAAGGCACAGGCTCCAAAATGCCTTCATGGAAAATAAAGCATATTTAAACTCCAAGGAAAGAACTGTTCCTCTGATCAGAACCCTCTGAAATCAATTCAAATAGCTGAGGCAGCCTGGGAGCTCTTGATGACTGTATTAACATTTTGACATTTCTTTGCACAGTCACTGGAACTACCTTATTAGCAAGGATCTAACAGCCTTATGCTCCGCTGTGGAATGGTATAGCAGGAGAGTGGAAAGAAAAAGAAAAACAAACCACAGTAGATGCTTTCCTATCCCTCTGACAGCAGCATTCTTCTCACAAAAATATCCCCGCCCCCAGGAGGAACTGCTTGAGCAAACCAAAAATGCTACTGCTACTGATTTTTTTTTTAATATATAAATAGGAAAATTTAAGAAAGCCATTTGTGTGCCATCCTAGTGGTTGTTTCAGAGGCATTTCTTCCTATTTCTAGTGCCAAGTAAAACAAGAAAAACTAATCAATAGCCAGGACGCATTACCTGCAAATTTTTTTAGTTATTTGGGAGCAGACCAAGGGGGAAAAGAGAGAGAGAGAGGAGAAATGGAAAGGCAAGAGTTCCAGTCATCTCAAAGCACAGAACGAGTACACTGAAATACAGGGTGCCAGAGCAAAGGGTGGCCTAAAGATCTCACCCGGGGAACAGCGTGAATTTTTTCCTGCAATGCATCCAAGATGCTCAGAGAAACTGGGCTGCAGCAAGCATAGAACAAGTCCCTAGTCATGACCTGCATGGCTGGAAAGCACGAGACATCTAATTCTATTACCAAAGAGAGCTGTGAAAAGTGTTCTCATCAAAAGGTAAAATGAGAAAGGTTTGGCTACTTTGCTGTAGAAACGTGATAATGTAGGTATAGAAAGAAAAATGGGCAGAGGAATTTTTTGCAAGCAGAGTAGTGCTGTCTGGAGGTGAGGGTGGGGAACCTGGGAGACCAAGAGCCTGTTGCTGGTACTGCCACCTGCTCGTGGCAGCACAGCCAGCCAGGGCCTGGGCAACCCTGCAGCTCATGTCACCCACCTGCCACAGGTTGTACAACCACAGCCAACTGCAGCCCCATGGCACTGTCCCACTCTTGCAAGGAATAACCTTTTTAATATGAAATTATTACCTGTCATATTAATATGAAGGCACCCTACCTTTTTTTTTAATGGCAAAAGAGTTCCACTGTCACAATGTTTACTAATTTTGTACAGTGCTTTCAGTGTTATAGAGTTAATTTAAACTGAGTGATCCTTGCCCTGTTTGCCCTTTCCCATGTGCTAGGAAATGCTTAGTGGGACGCCTGTTTTTCTACTTCCAAAAACATTTCCTCCTCATGGCATCTTTTGGATTTCTGTACTTCCCCAAGAGACAGCAAACAACAACAAATCAGCTATCAATATCTCCAATACAAGATGCCAATTAACAAGGCAATAATACACCAGCTTCCCTTAACCAGGGAATAAAATGGTGACACATCCCCATTTGATCCAAGACCATGCCAGACCTTTCTACTACAGCTGACATTTCCTGTCCTTCCTGTTTGACACTGATTTTCTGCAATTCCTGTTCAATGTGCTTTTTGTAGCTCTCTGGTTTCACTCTCTACGAAATTGTAAATTGATGTTATTTACACATTAATTACCCAGGCTTGAACTGTCCAGGCCAGTCCAGAGTTAACAAGCACCCCAATCCTGCTATCAGATCCTCTGTGTTAATTTGTTGATTTGTTATCTCAGGTCCACGTGGCTTCAAGTGAAGTCAAGCAGGGGGATCCAGTTGCCTGATCAGGAATGAAGTTCTCATCACTGAGATGGGAATGCTGGCATGGGACAAATGAGTAACTCTCAGGAGAGAAGCAGCACTGAGTGAGTACCTCAGCCTCTTAATTTTCCTTGATCACAGCACTTTTGCTAAAGTATCTCTCAGCAAAGGCTTGAGACAATTAATTAGGAAGCACCCTGGAGTGTGAACAACAGAGCATTACTGTCATCTGAAGCCAGTCTTTATTAATCTCTCCAATTTCTCTAAGGCTAGGTTACATAAACCATGTTCTTCTATATTATACATATTTGCTTTGGGTATTTCTTCTACAGGGGGGATAAGGCCTAAATGCAGAGGGATTTTGCAATTTTTAAAACTCAACTGTTAAATATCCCTTTACTAATAACTTACCCCATTTTGCCATCTGAGCAAGCACTTCAAACACTTTAGATACGCTGCAGCGCAGGAATCAAAGAAGAAATATTGGGTCATTTTCCACGAGGTTCTAATTTCATTTTGAAGCCCAGTAGGCATTACCAAACTGATGACAACAGGGCTACAAAGAGTTTGATGTTTAAAGCATCTACACTGAAAAAGGCAGAAAAAGAAAGAGACTTTTAGACTGGATGTCTCAGCTTTTCATATGGGTGGTTGACAAGCTGGGCTATAGGGTAAACCATAATGTGCCAAGCACCACGGAGCCTGGAGCCAAGAAAAGGATAATTTCAGGCAAGACCCAGTCTCTAAAGCCAAAACCACTGGCCTGAAAGCTTTTCTCAGAAGGTTTGCTGTTCCCATCACTGCCGGGATGAATTTTAACTCATTATTGATCAAGGGAATTTTAAAATCAATTTTAATTAAATGAAAGATTTCTATCATGGCTTGTTCTGTGTGGAAGTCACACAGACAACATATAAATATATGGAGGCAGATCATGCAGAGTAGATTTGTAGCAGTTAGGTCCAAATCAGGTAAGAAAGAATCCGAAGTTACATCTGAAAGCAAATTTGTTGTAGCGAATTATCTACAGTACCTGTCTATTCTCCCTCTATTTTTGCTTTTGCTGTGGAATTTAGTCAAGATTTTTTTTTTTTTTTTTAAACAAAGGAAGCATTTTCATTAGGTTCTCTCTTAGATCCCAATAACTGGAAAAGGATTCAGGGGCCTACTACCTGCTGAGTACCCAAAGCCCTCAATTGCTCAGCTTTCAGCCGACAGCCAGGTCGGGCAGGGTGATAAGGAGAGGCTCAGCTGAGGCTCAGTCTCTACAGAAAACTCTTGTTTCACATCTCAAACTACTCATGCTTCCAGGGCAGGCAGGTAACCAGGCCTGCTATGCAAGACGCTACAGAAAGGATGGAAGCAACAAAACCAACAAATGAAAAGTCTGATCATCAGCTTGAGGTGATGAAGCAAACCCACGAGCTCCTTGTTGCCCTGGAGGGAGCCTGGGCAGGCAGGTTACACCCCTGTCCCACGAGGAGCCTTTGCTCCCCCACTCCCTTGGCTAAATGGGGATTTATCCTCGGGGTGCCTGAGTTCCCCCAGACTGCAGGAGAACAAGGTTTCCACCTTGCTCCAGGTGCTGCTGACTCTCCGCCCGTGCTGCCCTAGAGAGGCTCTGAGGAAGCCCCACAAAGGTAAGGGACTTCGGGCTCTTACAACTTCGTGCAAAGCTCAGAAAGAGCAAATCTGCAGCTTCCATCTCCTGCTGACGTTTAAGAGCCCAGTTCCTCGTGCTCTGCCTCAGGCAGGAGGTCACCACACTGCCCATGCCATGAGTCTCAAGTTCAACCCTCAAACTCAACCCCAGGTTCAGCTGAGGCCCCAAAGTAAACCAGTGGGAGGTGACTTCATCGTATACAGACAATGCTGAACAGACTCACGAGACTCATGTAACATTTGCCACTAGCATAAGGCTTTGCATGGTCTGCAGGCTTTACAATTATTAATTCATTAACATTAATTCATTAGTCATCACAGTGTCTGAGCAGCGCAGTCTTATCCTGCTTCTTTGTGTAAGAAATCAAAGGGCCAAAGGGTTAAACGACTTACCAAAGGTCAAAGAGAAAAATCAATGGAAAAATTAGAATTAGAACCTAAAGGTACCCAATTCCTTGCTTTGTGTTTGTTACACTTTACCTCACCCAATCACAGGCAACAAATAAAACAAGCAAACTCCCACAAGACTCCTCATAGCCACAAGAGCTTTTTTTCAGCTGCAAGGTCTCTACCAAGCCCAGCTAGAATCTACAAGGCTTCATTGTGTTTTCAAATACAATGCACACTGCAGTAAATAGGTTATTTTACAACCCTGGCCCAGTTTTCAAAGTGGCCTCAATCAGTGCTGTGCAAAACATTCATGTCCAACCACAAAATTACAATCAGCCTTTGTCTGACTCCAGCCCGCGTCCCTGGCCAGCCGTGGTTAGTCCCAGCTCACAGGCTCTGTGATCTGTTAGTCAAAGGTTTTTGCAACATTTTTGCCCTGCCTGGATTTCTCTGAATATTTATAGGCTGCTGTTCTCCGGTGACTTTCATATTCAGAGGGTGTTGGCCGGCGGGGTGGGAAGGGGATGTAAATAACGGAGGGAGTCACATGTTTTCCACTCGCCCCGCTTGTTTTGCTTCCAGTAAGAGACACGTGTTGCAAGAAAACAACTGCAAGGCTTTGACTGCGAGACATTTAAATTAGGGTCACAGTATTTCTACACTCTTGAATGTTTTCAAACATCCAGCTGTTGTGAAATCGGAGTGAACCTTTCGGATATTCAAGCAGACTTGTGGGACTAAAATTTGTAGCCCTGCTCATCAGTTTCGGAGCGGGGATGAGACACATCTCTTCAAAAAACTCTTGAAAAGACTGTGAGGTATCAGCAGAAGGAGTCAACTCAAAAAATCTCTGCCAGGATTTATCCTGCAACCAAAACATTCCAAGGCAGGATCCACAAAGTTTAGTCACCGCTGTGTGGAAATTCATCCAGTGGTGATGAGATCAATGGAGAACATTGAGCACTTGGTGGTTACTGTCACTGCTCCTTACGTAATTCCAAACACTATGAAGAAATCAGGAAAGCATGTGGATGTGCAAATAGCTCTGTCTGCTGAGCATAAGGTACAAACAAGCCCTTGCATCATATGTATGTCCTGCTTCAGTGTCTCTCTCTCAATTGTGGCATGCTCTGGGCATGAGGGAGGGTTTCCATACCTCTTACAGGGTTACTTTAGCTCTGAGGCACAATGGGGATATGTCTCAGCTCCAAGAGACGCAGGTTTCCATCCTCAGTCTATGAATACTCACTTAAAGGTCTGTCTCGGTTGTGACGTGATTTTCATCTTAAAACACAAAGCCAATTCTGTACAGGAGGGAAATGAGCTGATGGCACAATATAGAGCTGTTTTTTGGAAACCAGGCCATTGTGGGCTTTGTCTGTTCAAAACATTCCTAACAAGGGCTAAACAAATGAAATATCATCATTTGTGCTGATGACAAAATATTCGGTATTCCAAAAAAATCTGATGAAACAGAAGTCTGTCCATATGGATGACAATTCATCTTAACTGGAGATGTCTGCAAACCTCAAGTGGAAGCTGCCGAAACCATAAAAGTTAATGTTGAAATGACACAGCTAAGAAACAAAACAGAAGAGAGAATGACAGCCCATGGGCATCTGATGGAAACTACCTCCGGTGTCAGTGCACAAAAGCCGAACCACACTGGAAACTGAAAAGTCTGATGTTGACTCAAGCCCTTTGTAAAATACCCAAATCTCAGAGGACTGCATGGAGAGAGGTTTCCTCTGAATGCAGCTTTATTCCAAGATATTTCCAGTAATTCTTGTCTCCCACCGGGACAAAAATACCAGGACAATTGTCTGGTTTAGAGTATTTTTGCTCTTTTATATAAATCTGGTCCAAAATCTAAAGTGTACAGGCTCATAAGTGGACAGAACATAAGGAAAAAACAAGAAAGTGACAATGGAAATGGTTTTGTTTTGATTATTTTCTTTTCCAAAAGTTTTGTTACTTCAGGTGTAACTTGTGCAGAGTGGAGATGGATTTCCAAAGCTGACGATTGCATACTCATACTGCTCATAAAGCAGCTGGATAATTGCATTAGAGGTTCACAGAAATGTCCTGTTAATGTAGACTATATTTTGTTTTCCCCAGGCAATTTCAAACAGACTGTTTGTCCCTAAAGGTTTTCAGTTTTGACTGAAAAGAGAAATCTTTGTATTTTATAGCTATGATGAAAAGACAACATGGAAATTACTTTTTTTTCCTGTTAATAAGATTGCTTCTTGAGCAAAAAAATTAAATTTTTCAGAAAATCTCACAGAAGACAAGAAGTTTTTTATTGTTCCTAGCTCTTTGTTAATTCACTTTTAAGTATAGCAGGGAGGGATGGATCTTTCCAGTTGTTGTCTTGTTCTGTCCATCCTTCCTGCATGGGAACATGAGAGGGTTTCACATTCATTAAAATTGCAACACAGCCTGGCTGAAACATGAGTTAAGCTGCATATAGAATAAACCACAGTTATATTACAATGACCTTTCCTGATTATCTTGTACTCTGTCACAAGTTAAATGAGGTCATTACTGATGTTACTGGCATTCCTCTTCCTTGGCCCATGACTTCAAAGACTAATGGGCCCCTTTTGTCACTGAATTCTTGTCAAAATGTTGAGTCCAATCAGACCCCTAATAACTGCACACAGGGTAACATTCACAGATGAAAAGAACATGCAGACACATGCCTTATACATAATTAATCCTTCCAATGAACTTCATGAATTTCAAAATTACACAAAATGGAACAAATCCAACACAGAGTCTCCTGTGGGCGTATGAGGTCATGTATCCTGCCAGGAGGGTGAAAAAGCCTTAATTTAACGTGGATACCCAGCAATGACTCACACAACTTCATTAACTGATTTATTTTCTCTTCCTGCTGTCATCTCTGTAGCTGTACCTGAGGGCTGACAGTGTTAATCAAGACACCTGTCTATCACACCTGAAAATGAGCACCCAAAACTATCACTGGAGTCAAAAGAGGTCCTGGCCTTGCTATCAAGCCCTGCTATCATCGAGGCAGCAATTTCTGTATCTGTCCAGCTCCAGTTATTCACACAAGCAAGGAACCAGATTTTTGTCCAGAAAGTTTTCCTCCCCGCAAACAACCTTGTTGGGGGTGGGGTGGAGGGCAGGACTTGTTCTTGGAAGCCTGTAAAAGCAGCGGTGGACAATTTTCTTTCTAATGAAAAGTTTGCCTAATTCGGTGCTGGCAAGGCTGTGCACATGTGGCAGCCACATCAAAAGGGTGGGCACTGGCACGGAGAGCAGCACGGCCTGCAGCGGTTTCTGGGCTGCTCCACGCCAACTGCGTGCTCAAACCCCACTCTCACACTTGGGGCTGTCATCCAAACACACACCAGCACTGCATTAACCAGCAGCTTTGTTGTGTTTGTTCAAAATCAACAATGTGGACGTCCCCTTCTTATAACAACATCAGTATTTCCTCCTCCCTCTTAATTCCACATCTGTGTCTCCATGTGTTGTTTCTGATAGGCATCAAAACATGCCATGCATATCAAAAGGAATATTTTAGTTTGGCCTTGCCCCAATTTTATGGTGATTGCTTGAAAAAAAAAAAAAAATAGATATTGTTTTCTTTCTTTATAAGTAGATTGATTTGTTCTAGAAATATTTTCAGTATAGGAAGCCACCCTTCCAGCCAGTCGTAAAGTCAACACACATCCACAAGTGTGAGGAAAAAATCAAACAAATTATGGAAGAGAAGAAAAACAAAGAGGGAAACAGTCACAAAACCAGCTCTACACACATGAAGATTTTAGAAGCTGAGTTCTTGTAAGCAAAATAGAAGAAATTGGTTTTTGACACCGATTATCATAGAAAAGGAAGGCTCGAAAGGTCACCAAGTTCTTCCCCTTGCACGACCATTGGATAAATATATCAATAATGCTCCTGGTTGATTTCCATCTAATTTGTTGCTAAAAATGTACAATAAAGGAAATTTGAAGCCTCCTTGGATGCATCTTTCAGAGGCTTCACAACTTTCATCATTTAATTTTCCTAATATCTTACACAGATCAACTTGCCACTTTGCAGTAATTGAATTCAATTACTTTTTCACTTGTTCCTTCTGACATGGAGAAAAATGTCAATTTTTTTTTTTTATAAGAACTTCTTACTTAGAGCAAAAGGAACCAGCTCCTAAGCTCCATCACAGCTACACCCATTGCAATGTCTTAGTTCTAAAGATTCCTTCTATTTATCACAAAGTTGAGCATTCCAGTGTCACGCTAAAGGACACTTTCAATTCTTCCCATCCCCACTCTTTGCAAATCTCATGCATCCTCTTTAAAACACACAACCCTAGATACCAATACCCCATAAAATGTTGACCATATGTGAGCCAAGTGCAGCCAGCTACAAAGCTGCTCTTTTGATCAGCCCTCCAAGCCTGACACCACATCTTTAATCATTCATTTCATGTCTGTCCCCATCCCCTGCCACCAACCACGTACCTATTTTCTGGCCACTTAACCTTGACCAGATTTCCCTCCCTCACCTACAACATAACCTGTCGAAAGCCCCACTAAAACTGAGACCTATTACATCTATTTTTTTCCTCCTAACCTACTGAAGTGGTTTTCCAAGAAAGAAAGAAAGAAATTATGTTATAGCAAGATGCTTCTGTGTCTCATTTCGAATTTCAGCATCAGAATATCTAGGAAGCTCTAGCAAAATTTAAGGACCATTCTGGAAAGAAAGTTGCTGGGAGTTCAGCATGGGAAGAGTCTGAGGCAAAAAGATTCTGATGGAAAGATTTTATTTTTTTTCAGGGAGAGTAACGGTAGATAACTTTCTCCAAAACAAAATATAGCTTCCACTCCTAATAGAAATCTGGGTTTGGTACACACAAAGCAATTAAAACTATATATTTTACCCTCAACAATTAGAAGGACAGAACTATAATCTGGAGTAACCACACATACATTTGCCCTGCAGCAATGGTATGTCAGTACAAGAGCCTGGAAAACAGTAGTTTATAGAAGTCTGCACTTAAATTTGAGGTTTTCAGTTTCTCAGTGGTTAGATCCAATTCAGACAAATAAATTCAGAAAACAAACATCAAAATACAGAAGATTGTAGCAGCAGAGAAGTTAATGTACTCCACAGTTATTGGATTTACTACCATTATAAGTGAAAAACAAAAGTGTGCTGGTACTACATTTTGAGAAGTAAGGTTTATAAAATTGACTCCAAGTGACTGTGACACTTCGGTAGGGAAAAGATGCTTTCAAACCAAAATCCACCCTTCATGAAAGGAGACAGAAGGTCATAATCCTCCCAGAGGAGCCATAAACAATCCAAGATAAGGGCAGGGAATTTGCTGAAAGTGTGCTCTCATGCTCAGCCCAGCTCTCCTTGTTGTCCTCTCCTGCAGATGTAACCTTGAAGGACACTGTCATGTGCAGCTGACTCATGGCAATGCTTATGAAAAATCAGCAGAGGGTTTTTTCCCTCTGCATCTTGCAATTTATCATCTGCTTTAATTCATACAGAAACCCCTGAGCAGTTCCTGGGAGCACACAGGGCCAAGTTCAGAGTCCTGTGGTCTATGCAATGGATGCCTGACCCTCATATCTTGAAGAATTTCCTGAATTTATAGGAAAGCATTTGCACAATTTGGTGTGAGATTTTCAATGGGCACCTTCCAAATTATCTCAGCCAAAACCCTCACCATGGTGGTTCACATAAACTCTGCTCTAGCAATGGATCTGACATTTCAAACTGGGCAGCCTGTCCTAAAGCTGGGGTAGCAACAGAGATGAACAAATCACAGCAAATCAGAATTCTGGGGTGAGTGAAACCAGACACGTGATAATCCCTCAAATCACTGTCCTCAACCAAAACATCTCCTCCTGTCTTTGATGGCTGTGAGGCCCCAACAGCTACTAAGAGGTTTCAGAGGAAAACTTCTGCACCATTCAGTATCCCAATGAAGCATTTCACTTCAGCATTTCGAAAATGAAGTGTCTGTCTCTGCAGAGATAAATATTGTTATTGAGGTTCTACCAATAGGATTTCTTTTGCTCTGTCTCAGTCTCTTCCATTAAGGAATGTTAGCCTCACATCTGAAAGGTCAGGTCTAGTGAACAGGTAACAATTTATAGCTATGCTGAGATGACAGAAAAAAATCTCTTAATTGAACATAAAAAGCTTTAGTTCAGTAGCTGAAATTTTTAAGAAAAAGATGAGAAACTTCTTTAAAAATATACATTACAGAGATTTAAAAAACTGAAGCCAGGCCAAGACAAATGACTAAATGTTTAAGTTCTATTTTAAAAACAGGTTTTTAACACCAAAACCATCAGAGCATTTTTCTGAAGAGCTGCACATAGGCCTTAGATCAGAATAACTCCAGGGACAGATTTTCCTTTCCGCTGTCCCTCTTTTGATAATCTTTGAGGTTAAGCATAGAAGAGGATTAGCCTCTGGGATTCCCCAGAGACCCTTCCAAACTGCATAGTGGGGGATCTCAGGAGGCTTGTATGCAAAGAAAACACCAAGATTCAGCTCCAGTTTAATAGTTTAAAAGACTTTTAATGGGGCCATAAACAAAACACATCACTAAACACAGCGATTTCGAGCAGCAGTCCCGTGCCTGTTTTCCAGCCACAGATTCACATGAAAATCTCCGGAGCCTGCACAGGAGACAGTGGCTATTAGGCAACTATTTAGCTTTTTGTGCTGTGTTTATTTTGGGTGGAAAAGGTCATGTCATAGAAGCAGTGACAAAATTACAATCTGGGAGTTTTGTCAGTACAACTACTCTTACACCAGTGACTCTTGTTGGAATAGCTGAACTGGCCAAGAATCACAAACCAGCCCATCTCTGCCCATCATGGCTCTGTTAGCAGATGTCAGTAGTGTAGGGCTGGCTCTGTTTGCAGAACTCTAACCATAGGTTTTCTGTTACAAAACACAGCCCTGAAACAAACCTGCAATCAACTCAAAAGTCAAAAAATGTAGGATTAAAAAAAAAAAAAAAAAAAAAAAAAAAAAAAAAGGTAAAAACAACAAAAAAAATGAAGTGACTGGCTCTTTGTTTCTTTTAATTTCCCTAATGGTACCAGATGAACTTTGGAAGTAGCCACATGGAAAAAAGGTAGGGAATGAAAGTTTCCCAGTTTAAATTGTCAACATCATAATACCTCTGGCAGGGATATAACATTTGCTGAGCCCAAGAATTGGAGGCCATTCAGTTGGAAACTTCTGCGTGTGAGACTAAATTCCTGCCCATTTGTATTTGAGAAAAATCTGTGTGCCTATTTATTTATTTTAGAGAAGGGCTTGGTTTTATCTTTCAGGCCAATTGCCAGTGCTCCTCATTACGTTCGGCCTCTAAAAGTTTCTCCTGCAATTACAGTTAAATCAAACCCTGTTCCCTCCCTGTCCTTAATGCTGAAAGCAAAACTCAGCTAAACTGCTTCAATGCTCCTCTGTGATGGAGGGAAAGGGTGTAATATCTACCTCTGAACAACGAATTCAGCTGTTCATATTTTTTCACGTTGCCATGAAGTCTGAGACTGGATGCAGAAGAGACAGAAAAAAGCAGAGGCTTATTAGAATGCAGAGAAACAGAATAAAACTTTTCCTAACACAGTGAAGAGGAGAGGTGCCCAACACTCATGTAGATACATAGAACAAAGACATCCTAATACTCGATAAACAAGGTTATGAGATAGCACAGCTGGATTTAGTAATTTTCATGCCTCATTCACTGATCTGAAGACTAAAGTGACACCTGTGCCTTGGATTAAAGGAAAAAGAATCCTTAAACTTTATAATATTAAGCATGCCCAGTCTTCTGTATCACTATTTTAGAAGGACTTTCTTCCTGGAAAATAGAACAGATTTTCTAAGTCTTTTCCTTATAAAGCAAGAAGGGGCTTTCTGGGCCCTCAAACTCAGCCACCTTCTCTGTGTTGCAAGGTCCTACCTTCACCTTTGTTAGGTTCTGCAAAGCTCAGAAAGAAAGAAAGAAAAAAAAAAAAAAAATTGGGGAATTCAGCTTTTTAAACCTTTTTCTGGAAGAGGAGAGGACTGAACAGCTATGGAAGAGGAAATACCAGGAGTTCCAGTTCAAGTACTTCTCTCCTTAAGCTCATTTTATCAGTGCTCTGTGTTACACCTCTCCCTGTCCTTTAGCCCCAGGGGCTGTAAGAGAAACCAAGCCATTAGAAGACATCAGGCTTGGGGCTCTGGGTAGAATTTAGCGCAGCTCAGCACGGCCCCAGGACACCTTACCGAGACTTTAGATGCCCTCACAAGACAGAGGGAGCAGAATCTGAATCGAAAAATCCCTTTTCTTTACAAGTGGGAAGAGGTAGTTTCCCAGTTCACTGTTAAGCAGCAACAGAGCCATCCAGTAATCTCATTTACACCAGTAAATCATTTGTAATCAGTGCCTTTAGCCCAAACTGGGACGAGCACGCTTAAAACAAAGTAGTCGTGGTCTGTTTAAGGTAACAGTGAGGAATATTCATGATGTTAAATACAAGCAGAGTGAAGGACTGTCAGTAGAGAGATCGAAGGGAAATCCAGGACCTGAAAAGCCTTCTGCTGGTGGCTTTTTTACTTTACTGACTCTAAACGGAGAAGGATCATTAGATTTCTAATTCAGGTGAATTATTTAGAGCCTAAAGATGTGGTTGTGCAAAAGCTAAAACTCTCCTCCCACCCCATGATGTTTTTATGACCCTTCCCTCGTTCTTGATTGAACTTGCAGTGAACCAATGAGGGGAGCAATACCAAAAGAAATCTAATCACACTAAACAAGGCAATAGTTTGCTGCCAGCTTAGCTCCTGAAGCACCTCCCGAGCCTGACCTGCTGCAGGGAGGAGAGTGCCCAGAGCTGAGTGCATCAGTGCATCAGTGCTGTGTGAGGATGGGGCAGTGGGGCAGCAAGGCAGACCAAGACTGGCTCAAAATGCTGCGGAAACAAAACTCAAGTCAGATGGAATAAATGCAGGCAGTGTGTTTCTTCCAGAGGTTATCTCAACATCACACTGACCTTACAAAGTAAGCTGAAAGTTCTACAGATACACACGTGCATTTAAAACCTCGTGTGATTTTTGTTGCAATTGGTACAGGGGGGTTTACACCTTCATCTGTGCACCACAACGGGCATGTACATCACTGGGTTACATGCACAGTGCAAACTCTGACTGCCAGAGAGTTTTTGGATTGCCTAAAGGGTTTAGGACAAGTAGATTCCACAATTCAGGCTTTATTAAAAGCAAAACAAATTCTTGTTTCCTTAAAAGAATTTGTCTGTTGTAAGGGCTATAGCCAAAAGAAAAGCGTTGCTATTTTTTTAATAATAATGTGGTTGAAGCAGGAGTTCTTTAAAATTAACTTTTTCTAGCATTTGAATCATTAGACCCAGATAGGATGCCTAAGACTGAAAGTTTATGGACAAATGGTTAATGAAATGGAAATGAAACTGAAGTGTCATTGCAAAACTAAATAAACAAGTAAAGTAGATATTAAAGGATAGAAAAAACAAAACAAAACAACTTTGAGGGGAAGAAAATTGAAAATACGAAAAGGTCAAACAAGTACGAGATAACTTCAATCACTTAATGCAGGAAGAAATAGGCATAAACTAAACAAGAACTTTTCAAAGATGAAATAGATAAAGAAAATCATTAGAAACCATAAAAATAAAATTAAATCAGTGGAAAACAAGGAAAAGTTGGAGGGAGGAGTTCAGACTACCTAGAAACATTCTGAGAAGTTCACCTGTCTCTCCTAAGGGCACTGAGAGGTAAATCCCTCTGTGCTTATAAAAATGTTGGTTATGAGACTTCAGTCAGGTATTTAAATGCAAGCCCTAATTATTACTTCTGTAAAATTCCTTTTACACATTCTTATCCCAAGCTCAGTGTGTGCCACCTGCACCTTTGGCACCATTCATTCCAGCACATCAAAGCCAAAGCTCCAATCGAGCAACCTGAAACCCAAAGAGGTGAAGCAGCTGGGGAGATGCAGTGTGCAGGGGCAAGTTGTGAACAGCTGCCAGGTCAAAATAATCTTTCAGCCAGGGCCTCTGCTGGGTCAAGAGGCACAGGCAGAACCCGATGGGTCGCTGAAGCCAGATCTAGTCAACTTTAGCTTTTGCACACTGCTTAGCTCGTGTCTGTCTGAAGGGTGATATCCGGGAACACCATCTCTGAAGTGCTCTCAGATGGAAACCTGGAAATCTCAGATCCTCACTCCAGCAGCCCCAACAGGAAGATGTTTATATCTCTTCTCATCCCTTCATCTGGATTTTTAACACACACAAGCCCAGTCTGGTTGCCAGGAAGGCGAGGAAAAGGTCAACAAACTCCTTTGCTGTGAGTTAGTTTGTCAAACTCCATTTTGGGCAGCGTGACTTTACACGTTAATGTGAGTGTTTGCCTCTGTGCCAATAGCCCCTATTGTGTGCATTTGTAACATAAGATTTATGGTAAAGCTTGCAACATTTTTCAGGCATAATAAGCATTTATTCACCATCCCAGGTCTATAAGCAGAGGCCTGACAAGTAATTATTGACACATTGTGCAGAAATAAAAGGGGTGGGCGAGCTGCTGTTGCGAATGGCAGCGTGGGTAGGGGGAAGGAGGGGCTGTGTCAAAGGACTGACAGCCTTGATGCCCAACATTGTCAAAGCCGACAGTGACTTGCACTGTTCTGTGTGCTTGACTGTATTTGTGCTCCCTGTCACTGGGGTGTGACATGCCAAAACAGAGGAGCGCTCCTTTTCTCATGCTAATGCTTTGTGATGACAGCTTTGTGATCCCGGCTGTGTTCGTGCTCAACAAGTCAAGGTGTGACAGGCAGCAGAGCCCTTTGTCAGCGGGGGGTTCTACTGCCCTCATCAAACACCTCCCTTCTGCTGGACTAAAACCGACCTAATGCCTCAGAGAACGCTCACACCTCACCACCCTTCCTGGGGATACCACCTGTGCCTGAGCATCGTGTTCCCAGTCACCTGCCACCCCCACAGACCCCACAGTGCCCTGTGCCACCACTAGATGAGGAGGGAGTGAATTTGAAAACCTATTCCCAAGTAATTTTTCATGAGCGGGGGTTCAAAACTGCTTTGCTCTTTTGCACTGGGAACAACTTTTTACCTTGAAGCTAAGCCTAGGAAAGCTCTGCAGAGGTTTTACAGTGGTTTCGCACAACAAGTAACTCTGCCCAGGATTATTTCAGATTATTTCAGCCTCTGGACTGCACAAGGTATCACCAGACTGGATTAGAATGCATTAGCAAAGCAGTGTGAAGGAAGGTTGCACGATGCCTACTTATATTATATTTGGCTGTAAAACCGAAAGTCTCATTAGCACCACGTTCATCCAAAACACCAAAGCAGCCCTAAAAGTGTATTTTATATGTGAAAGAAAGCTGAGCATGAAAGGGCAGAGTTCAGGCTGCCAAGACAGGGCAATGTGTTGGCTTCTTGGGATTTGGAGTTTGCAAATGTCTTGGAGAAGTGCGTGAGCTTGGCTACTCACACGAAGCTTATTCAAATTATCCAAAACTCAGTGATCAGCAAAGCTGGGCTAGGAAACTGGCCAGAACAGGCTTCTTTTTTGCAAGATTTATGGTGCTTCCTGCTTCTTGTTCCCAGGCATAACCAGGAAGTGAACTGAGTAAAAATGGAAAATAATTTTCAGAAAAATTATGACTCTTTTTTTCTAAGGTTAAAGAAGTTCACTGCGAAAAAAATTGTCAACTTTCAGACTTTTGTTTTCTGACTTACCCAAACTCAACCCAGCAGATGAGAGATAGATTATTAATCTGAAATGTTAACAGTATTGATGAGAAACACAAAGAACAAGTTAACTACGATACAAAATCGAAGCCATGATATCAGAAAACACAGGTTACTTACTGTAATTATTTCTTCTCCCTAGTGACACCACTGGGAATCAGGGATCCCATAGCATCAGGCATCCTGAACACAAAATGACACTCTGCTCCAAACAGCTTGACCCAAGATTTCAGCACACTAAGCATGGGGTGGTTAAAGGGGCTAATGGAGGGTGGAGAGGAAGACTTGAATGAAAACTATTTTATTATTTGGAATTCTAGCATCACAGAGGTTGTGATTTTCAAAGCTGCCTGTGACATCTGGAGACCATTGCTCTGCACAGAGACACCACCACCCCACGAGTTCTCAGAGCTGTGCTATGATGTTTTTCCTGCTCTCCCACCCCGCACGTCAGAGGCAGCTGAACCTCGATCTGCGGAGCAGCTGAGCCAGGGAGGGAAATGCAGCGGTTCTGCACACTGGGAGGGACGGTGCTCAAAGGGCCCTGCTGGAAGGGACTCACCCAGCTGCAGTGCAGAGCTGAGCCCCAGGCTCAGGGAGCCACTCCTGCTGTTGGACTGGACCCAGCACACCCCTGCACACTGCAGCTCGCGGGGAGCTCAGGTGTCCACACTGACAAAAAAGCCTGAGGAGCAGCAGTAAGAGCTTCCAAAACATGGGGTTTGGTTTGAACTGCAAGGAAAAGCCTCCACCCTCCAGTATGCACAGATGATTACTTTGGCAGAGGCTGTCCAATGTAGAAAATGGATTTGTGGAGAATTCTCAAAGCCTGGCAGAAGGCTCACATAGTCTTGTGCATCTGTATGAAAACTCTGAGACAAGATATGCTGACTTAGAAATGCCATGGAATAGGATGGACACTGTTGAGAGAAAAATGGAACTGGAAACAAGTTCCAAAGGATGGCCTTGCAAATAGACCTGATATTTTGGAGAACTAGAACTATGAAAGCTGCTTTATAGTAGGACCCACAAGGGGTAATTTTAGATGACTAGCTTTAAGGCAATAACAGTACTGAGTGGCAAAAGCTGATAGGTCAAGAAACGCTCATAATGTATTGGAATTAAGAAATAGTTTGGCTTCTGATTGTGATGGATTGTAACATCTGCACTGTCTCACCCTTCACATGAGACTAAAAATGGAATAAAAGTCTTTAAAACACCTCTCAGGAGCTCTGTCTTTGGATCAGAAGAAGGGATAATCTGACAGACCAACAGAAGCTGCAGTTTTGCATTCCCACTCCTTGCTTTACCCAGTATCTCAAGGTTTCTGTACATCTTTGGCTGTGTTCCAGCTGCATAGGACATGTCTGTTCGACCTGAGCAGGGTATTTATGTTTCAAAGTGGATTTATATGCTTATCTAAGTGTTAATAAAGACTGAAAACTTCCATGTTTTCTATCAGATGATTCTTTAGCCCTTGGAGTATTAAAATACCTGTAAAAAAAGTTGGTTTAGTCTGAGGCTGGTTTCAACTGATTTGCACAGAAAGAGCTTCACAAAGCTTCATTCAGCCAGATCCACAGTCTGAGCAGCTCCAACAAGGAAACTTCTGAGATCAGTGTAGGCTAGAAACAAGCACTCTGTGCATGAGGGATCCCACGCCTCTTTCTATACCTGAGAGCTGACCTGCATTTTCATCTGCTCTCTCAGTCCTCACTCTTGACTAGAATTACCCTAATCCCAGTGGTCTTTCCCTGTTTTCACTGAAGATTCTACCATTCTCTTGACTTCTGAAATCCTCTCATTTCCAACAATGGGCTCCAATCTGTGCAAATATTTACTTGCAGTGAACAGTCAGCTGTGCCTGCCATTTCAACTCCAGTACTTCCCTACACTGGGAAATTTATCTGAGGGCTCTGAAGGGTCTCCAGTGTTATCTGTATCTTTCATTTTGCTGACTCCTATAATTTCCTTCTTCTTTTAGGTTTATCTTCATTTTCATGGAGACTGGGCTCCACAAACAGAATCAAAACTGCCAAGTACCCTTTCCCCTCTCTCATCTCTGTATCTCTATATTCTCTACCCTCCTTAGCCTGAATTTCTTCGGTAGTTAATCTAAAATGCTAGAAATTTCAAATGGGCCAAATTCCTGGCTCTAGCAGATTTTCTTGGAGAGGAAATGGGAGTAACGAACAGAAGGTGTGAAGGTGTAAAACTCAGCAGGAATAATATCATCCAGTCGAGCTCACCTGGCCAGGGCCCATCAGAAATACAAGATTCTGCAAGTCTCCAGCAACTCATTAACATGCTGGTACAAATCTGCTTTCAGCTGTTCAGAACTGCTCTGGTAAATTGCTCTGTTTTTAGATATTCATTGTCGCTTTCCAACTGAGACCCAACTTTGCAGTTAAACCTGCCTCAACCCTGCCTAGAGGGAGGCAGGAGGAGAGGGGATGTGGTGGTGTGAGGCAATGCCATCCTGGGTGAGCTCAGTCTGGTTTTGAGGGCTCCAGCACAGCCTGTGCCTGCAGTTGCTCAGTGTGGGATTAGCCAGAAGCCCCCATTTTCTGTAAACAGACAGAAGGTATCTGCCACATAAATTGTGGTCTCATCAACAAAGGAAAACCTTTGATTTAGCTTGATCTATTTTTGTTTAATTAATGCAAAGGTTCCAGGACAAGAGGGTATTTTACTGTAAGTGCTACTTCTGGCAAGGCTCACATTGCCACTAAAACAGGCTGGAAATGGGATGACAGCACTCACGCTGCCACAGTCACATCTCACCAAGCTGCCTTGGGGCCAGAGGGGGATCCAGAATTGCCAATTTTAATCAAAGCCTTTATGGCCCAAAGGCAGCTCACCCTTCCCATCCACAGGGAGAGGCACTGCCCAGCAAGGGAACATCCAGCATGAGGTGCCAAACACGAAGTCTGCCACTTTCTTTTAGTGTGAAACCATTTGGAACATCCTCTGCTGCTTCCCGGTATTGACAACCTGGCAAACTGCAGGGCAGGAGGCTCCGCTCTGCAGCCGACAGAGGTTTGTGTGGAATTTTGACAAAGGCATCCCTGTACTGCCTGGTGACATCAGCAGGGCCGAGGTGGCACCAAGTGGGCAGCCTGGCACGGTGGTGGGTGATGGGGAACCAGCCCTGCCGGGCTCAGCAGAGCTGAGGGGGGACAAGGGGACCCAGCGGGGTGTGACATCAGGGCCAGGGAACCTGGTGGACAGCTCACGTCCCTTCCACTTCAACAGCTGAAATCTGGCTTCTGGTGGTTTAATTGACCAAATGTCAGGCTCAGGGAATGCTCACAAACGTGTCTGTAGTCTGCCTTGGCTTAGACAACAGCTTAAACCATACAAATGTAACCTAAACCCCAGTGCTTACAAATAGAATTATGTTTAGTAAGCATTAACATTAGTCTGCAGTTTAACACTCCCTTAAATTATTCACCCCCTCTGGATTTTGGTGGTGCCAAAAGTCACCATCTCCATCAATACGGTACACAACATAAAACTACACATGAAAAGGAAAGTCATCCTTCCCCCTAAAGTTATGGTATCCATATGCCAGAGGGAAGTGCAGGAGGTGATGCAGAAGGCAAAAATATTTGCAAAACCACACAGTGGGAGGACAAACAAGAACACCCAGGTCTTCTAAATTTGAGGTCACAAACCTATGCAGTCATGGGCACCAAATACAAAGCATGAATCTATGCATACTATGGGCACATGCACAGGGGAAAAAAAAGTTAAATTCAAATGAAACTTGCATAAAATTGGATAATTATTGACATACTGAAATAATTTCAAAATCAATCTCAAGAAAATTTAATGGCTGGTTTAAGCTAAATGAAATCCAAGCAAATTGTGATTCAGCACACATTTAAAGCATTCTCTTAACTTCATCTCTGCCCTGGAAGGATGCTAAATGCTTTGGTTAAGGCATTTGAGTGGTTTGGGTCCAGGCTTACTTCTTAGGTTTAGTGAAATAATACTTAAAAAAAACCCCAAACAAACAAACTTAACTTGACTGGTTCCAAACTTGTTTTGTACCATGTACATATTTGCCCCTAAATTTTTGATACTTTTTGGAATTTTCAGTGAGACTGAAATCACTTTACAGTTCATATTTTATACTGGAGAATGACAGGGTCACCAGGAAAACAACTATCGCCAACATACTAAAACTCTGCCTTGGAAACATTCAGGTCAGACAGTTCCTGTCAGAGCTTTTTGGTTTGGGTATGAGCTGTCCCACTGCTTGAGACACTGGGAGCCCAAAAGATACAACACAGCACTGGAAGCCCCCTGACCTACAGGTGAGTCAGGGAAGGTACAGGTTAGATATTAGGGAAAAAATTTTCACTGAAAGAATAATAAAGCACTGGAATTGTCTTCCCAGGGAGGTGGTGGAGTCACCATCTCTGGATGTGTTTAAAAAAAGACTGGACATGGCACCTAGTGCTATAGTCTAGTTGAGGTGTTAAGGCATAGGTTGGACTTGATGATCTTAGAGGTCTCTTCCAACCTCATTATTCTGTGATTCTGTGATTCTGAGTCCATCTGAGCCTCCAGCCAGACCCGTGGGAGCACGAGACAGACCCTCAGTCAGCCCAACCCCACCAGAGCCAGCACAATGGCTTTGCCATTCCTGGGGGGCCTGGAGAACAACTCAGGCGTGAAACCTACTGCTCCTAAGCCTTCTCTCTCTGCAGCAGATGATCAGGATTTGAGCAGTCATGAAACACATAAGTAGAAACAACTATTTGTGCTCAAGATGGAGTGTCCAGCCACAAGTATCTGGTGAAGAAAGTGATATTCCAGTTTCTTTACTAACTCATTGATTTCTCAAGTAAATAAATCCATTCTGTCAGTCCTATAAGCACTTTTTTGTGGCCCTACACTGTTGCCAGGTCTCATTTCCGTGTCCTTTTAATAACACCATACCACAATCTAACAGTGATCAGCAAGAGGCCTTGCCGAGCCAGCCTTCTCTCAGGGAAATTTTTAGAGGATATAAACTTGAAAAGATCAGTTTTATCAACACTGAATGCAATACATCTCGAGTTAGGAGCCCTCCAAGCCCTGCTGATCTATTCTACTTTTCCAGAAAGCAAATGACTTTGAAGTGTTCTCTTCATCTGTCACAGTTATCTGGCTCTTATTTACATGCAAATATAATAAAGTGATATTTGCAGTTAAAGACAAATCCCTCTAACCTAGTTGTCACAGAATTTGTTTCCTCTTAGCAACCTTTTTTCCTTTCCTTTAAATTAAATTATTCTAAAAATATTTATCATGGTAGAGATCCTTGATGAATTGGCCAGTCCAGTCCAGTGAGTCTTGGAAAGGTAGAGGATTCCCGACTCCTTGGGTTAATGCAACCTGGACAGATGAATAGCTGGTCTATCTTTAGGCTGATCCAGCTTCCATCAAGTTCAAAATAAGAGAAGGCAAACCAAGGACATCCTTCCCCCCTCAGGATTATACATTTCCTTTATTCAGCACAGTCCTCCCCTCATGCCTCTATGGAGATATATATTAAATAGCCTAAGTTTCTCAAGCATAGTAATTGACTTGTAAACTTCTAGGAAATTCCATTAGCACAAGACTTTCTTTAATTTAGCTTCACAACATCTGGTGAACACAACAACAGTGCCACAACAACAACAACAAAACAAACCACCAAAACAAAACAAAACAAAACAAAACAAAACAAAACAAAACAAAACATAACAAAGCCTTTCAAGTTCAACTTCTAGCAACATCTTGGGGAAGATGGAGGGTCATCATGAGGGAGAAGAACACTGATCAGCATACACCAAAAGTTGCAAATAATCCCAGGAATTCCAATATGGCTAAAAGCACTTTATAACTGTTAGTGTCTAATTTATGACAACGATATAATTAGTAGCATGAGGAAGCAGCCAAATTGGTCAATAGGAGCACAAAGGCTTTGCTTTTGTAAAAGATTTGCTTCCATTGACAAAATTCCTTGTGTTCAGTGAGGCGTAATTTGGATTCTAAGTTTTGTTGATAGCAGGTTGAAAATTTGCCATAAAGATTTTCTTCACATCCTTATGCTCCTGAAAATGCTTACACAAAGAAAATACTCATGGTGGGACTGCGCTGGCTTCCACCCCCAGCTTCCACCCCACCTTGGGAAGTGCTCTAGCACTGCCCCAGTCCTGTCCTGATCCTAACTGACAACCCCAGTCTTAAATGCTTTTTCCCCGCAACAATAATATATTAACTGATTTTAAATTAACCCACACCACCCTGAGGTATTCTGTAGTACCAGCACAATTCAAGCTTACATCTGATCCAACCTTCCAGCTGCAGAAGAGAAAACAGCTTGGTGTTCCACAGAGTTCTTTTAAAAAAAAAAAAAAAAACACACAAAAATGATACAGAAATATGAATTAATGTTTTTCTGCTTATCTATTCCTTCAGTGGTTGTTCAGTCTTTCTGGCCAGGACAGTTCCATATACATTTAAAATATCAATCTAATCTACCCAAAGAGCTATTGATTTATCAGCTCCATCTCAGTGTGGCTATTGAATGTCTTCAGAAATCTGCCAAATATGTCTATCCTTTCCACTGCTTCTATCAGTCCTCCAGCCCCAATGTCAGCTCATCTATTGATCCAAAAGCAGTTCTGCTCTTCCAGTCTACTGCTCTCTCTCCTCTCCTCATATAGATGTGCTCATAATTGGTGCATAAAATTTAAGGGTAATACTTGTGCTCCTTCCCCAACAACATCCAGCTCATCAGTCCAGTTCCTCTGAAATAAAATTTATGAAATGAAAAAAAAAGGGAGAAGATATCAATACAGAAAACATATTTCAAAATATATAAAATAAAGAAGGAGAAAGTGTATTTATCCCCAGGTATATTTCTATTATAATTTCAATGAGTATTTAGAAGAGTGGCCTCATTTTGCTGGACATGCTGGTCCTGCCAAAAGTCAAAAGAAATTCAGAACTTCCTTCAGCCTTCCTCACACAATTCCAGTTCTGTGTGCTACAGCCAATCCCATCCTTTGTCCATGAGCCTGACCTAAGGCCCTTTAAGTAGGAATCTCTGGAGTCACAACCACATTTCTGTCCACACTCTACATTTACAGGTCAACTCTCAAAAGACACCTCTGCCAAAATTCAGGCAAAATATGCAGAAAATCTACTCAGTGGTGACTTGAGGAGCAGTCACACATTCACCCAGCGATTGGCTGCCATTTGTGACGGCAATTAATCTTTAATTAACGATTATTCCCAGCTTGCCCATGTGTTCCAGTCACCTATTGCTTCCCTGACAAACTCCTGCAGGAGCACAAGGCAGCGAGGGGAGCTGTCACTGCTTTCCATCTGTGCTGCTTGGTGAAGTCAGTGACATCCTGCAGACTTGACACAGCAGCACAACCCAGCCAGCCCCGGCAGAAACGAGCAGCTCCCACTCACAGGATGTTTTCATACACTCCTCTGCTGAGAACAGACAAGGGACTCAAGGAACCAGCTGACAGGCAAACAAACCCAGCTTAACCTCTCTTTCCAAATTCCATTTTAATGTTCCATTCTTGGCTTCATTAAGAGCCCAAAGTCTTTTGAAATTTGAATTCAGTTGACCAGATTTTTCATTAGTGGGATTTCCTATGAGCAAATGCCATGTGAAAGCAGACTTGACTCCAAGGAAGAATTTCACAAGCCTGTTAATTATTCTGCCTGCAAATATGCAGAGGGGCAACAAACCCTTGGGTCATCTCCCCAGCAGCCTGTTACTAGAAGAACATGCACTTTTGGGGAACACTGAGTCAGACAGGCCAAGTGTTGATGTAACTGCTCTGCTTGTTCAAGAACAGCGAAGACTGTGCCCTACCACATCTGATGGGGGAGTAAATAACCCCAAAAAATACCTGCAGCTGCTGGGTTATTTTCTAAAGCAAAACAGTAAATTTGATTAAATTACAGAAGAAAGAGTTATAAAACTGAAATATGAATAAACTGCTTTTACTACACTAAAATGTAAAGCACTCAGGAAATAACTGTTGGTATTCAGTGTCATCCATGTATATTTAGAATTTCCTCAAAAACATTCACCAAGGATACTATATTCAGGTCTTCTCTTTTTTCAAAATCAGTTAAGCTATACTGATGGAAATTTTAAGGAAGACTCAGGTGTATAAAGATTATTTTCTACAACATAATCGTGTCACTGGGAATCCAGATTTGCGTAATTCTTCAAAAAGCAACTTTGTTTAGCTGTACCTGTAGAGGATTTAGGAGTTGAAGCTATAAGAGTATGTTTAATGCATTGTGGTTCTCTAATGTAGGAAAGGTTGGAAGCTGTATTTAAAAGTTCTGGCCTCTACAGAAATCCTGTTCTTCACTGGGATATACACAGAACACTTTGCAGGATCGAGGTGTCCATCAAGTAGTTTGTGCACGTGAAGAAAAAGCTCTTTGCCAGAATCTTACAGTTTGTGGCAGAACTGAAACCTGAAACTAGGTTTCCCAAGCCCAAAGCTTATCTTTGTTGCTATATCATCTTTCCATTTTTCTAACTGAACTTCTTCAAGTCAGTTCACCTTTCTAGTTTTAGTACAGAAATTTCAAAAATGGAATACAATTCCTTGAGAAGTAAGACTTACAAGGGAAGTAGCTGCCTCTGAGAAACGGGAAGTGAGGTTTGCATGGGGTAAACCTTTTATTTTTTTCTGGATTCTAGGACCTGGTAGGAACATGCCCCAAGTGAATTACCGTGTTATTGTAAGGTAATGCAGCTAATGCTGCAAACCTGATTGGACATGAGTACAATCAATAGAGATAAGCAGAAGCAGCAGCCAGATTTCTTGAATAAATGAATTCTTGCAAGCTACTTGCTCAGCTGCTCCATCAATGACAAAACTCCCATCGATTTCAGTGGGAAGTAGGATCAGGCCCTGATTTCTGACACTGCTGATACCACTAGTCTGTTATATAACAGGTGATATGCAATTAATTAGAATTTAAACTATATATGCCGTCTAAAAGAAACCTGTTTCTTTGTCCCCAAATTTCCATGGTCTCCTGCCCTACAATTAATCATTTCTGTTATTAATCTTTCCCAAACTGCAAAGCAACAGAGCAAAATGACAGTGCCAGCACTGCAGTTCAGATCTTGCAGCCCTCATTAATAAACTTAATATGGGCACTGGAGTATTTCAGGAGTGGAGTAAGTTACAGATTAAGAACTTTCTTCTGGGTGCAATTTTAGGTGTTACTTCACCTATATTACAGAAGTAATATATTTATTCCAGGACCTCTGTCTTTGTGAAAGTGAAAAAGAGAAATAAAACTCCCAGTTACTCAGCTGGCTTAGTGTAAAGATCAACTCTCTCACCTTACACATCGCAGCATCCTTGGAGCTGGAGAAATCCTGACTTGTGCCCTGAAACTGCTCCTCCCACAGGAGCAAGAGGCAAACACGGGCAACAGCTAATGACTAACTGAATAAGAAGGGGTTGATATAAAGCCACGTTATCTTCTCAAGAGAGGAAAGGAAACCCCAGAGAGAAAGCTCCAAGTCACACACAGTTCAGGACTTCAGAACAAGTCTTGAAAGTACTCTCCTCGCATTTATAACCTCCCTCTAGCTGATGAAGAAGCCTCTCTGTGGCAGCTGTAGAAATCCACCCCTGGAAGATCAAAGATAATACACTTTTCACCTGTCCAACACAATGCAGTACCAGAACAAACCTGGAGCTAACTTGGGGCTCCCAAGGAACAGGGTGCAAGAGGAAGCAGCAGTGAATGAGGGAACCGAGGGCTGAGGGACCACCAGGGTATTGGAGGAACTGAGAAAGACCCTCTTTAGTGACCACTCAGGTGTGATCAAGTAAATTTTCACTGAAATTCATTTAATATTATTTCATCAAATGCTGCAGCTGATTAAAAGCAAAACAAACAAACAAAAAACAAAACAACAAACCCAAACCCACAAAAAAACAACCCAAAACAAAACAAAGTCCTGCAAACCAAACAAAAAACCCCCTTAGGTTACACATTTCAAAATAGCTCTGCATAAAAAAACCACAACTGTTTCCAAATCTTTGGCAAAATCCCTTAGAAGCTGAATTTGGCTAAAGGTGAGAATTTCTGAGAATCTCTTGACATTCATCAAAAGATTTTTAAAGATACTCAGAACTAGAAACTTAGATTTTGGTGCTCATTTTAAAGCCATTTGACTTTCCCTATTTTTTTGTTGTTGTTGGTTTTTATTTGTTTGTTTATTTGGTTTTTTGTTTGTTTGTTTTTTGTTTGGTTGGGGTTTTTTAAAGCTATCAGAACTTGCTGGGAAAAAATCAACTAGAGGCAATGTGAATGTGAAGTAAATGGGGTACAAAAATAGAGGCCAATAACATACTTTGTACTTTCCCTGGGGCACAAGAAGATGTGTCCAGCAGTGTTTGGATTAAAAATAACATTTTGAAGCAATATGAATAACCCAAACGCATCAAAATACCGTTACTTTAATTCACAGTTTTAATGGTTTTATTTATTTCAATTAAACCATGATGTCTCTAGTCCATTACTTAGTTAATAATGTGAATTAGAGAATGTCAGTTAACACTGGTGGCCTGCAATTTCTCTAAAAGTGTCCGGCACCCATTTTTCAGGAAAATGGTGTTGCTTGCATGGAGAGATGCAACAATGGTCTGACAGGTGTTTATCACATCATGGGGCAGTTTTTGATTCTTTTCTTCCCCCCGCCCCCAGAAAAGGACCAAGTCTAAAAGCAATTCCCTGTTTCAGAAAAAATAACTCCTTAAGGATTAAGCATGATAAGGCAATACTTTTAGAAACACATCTGGTTTTGTCTACACAGACCAATATTCTGCTAAAGGCTTTGCTAAGTGCTGTTCACTGCCTTTGTTCCAACACACACTGATTTTTGCAATAAGCTGGAAATGTTTAGCTCCAGAACAGGTGTCTTCCTTCAGAGAGTTTGTAAACAGCCTTCTCTACCCTCTCACCCTGGAAGGGAAATCATAAAAATCCAATGGGATTGGAGTGAAAGGTACAGCTGTGAGAACTCAGGCTACCTGAAAAAAGTACCTGTGTGAAAATCATGGAGATGCAAGGACTACACAGCTACACTTGATTGATTGGGGTTTTTTGAGCTTCTGGAACTCCACTCTTGGTTATAATAGAAAACAGATACTTAATTTATTTTTTTCCCCTGAATAAAAGACTTCTTTTGAGAAAAAAAAAAAAAATACAGTAAAGATACACTTAAGTGTGTAGAAGCTGATTTTAATCTTTTTTTCTACCATGATGTATGAAAGAAGTACTCTCCACCAGGGACGAGAGGATGCAGGAAGGGCTCTACATAGCAGAGTCATGTGCACAGGAAAGGGAAAAGAACTGAGACAAGAGCCTGAAAACCTCATGACAATCTTTGCCAGGCTGAATTTGTGCATTTTGCAAATTAAGCTAATTTCTTCCGACGTCCTATTTACATGCTGTTTCCTCCTTTGTAATTATTATACCCTTAACACACAAACAGTTCCTTTTACCTTTTTCTTGAGCAGGCAAGAAACTGGAATGGGCTCAGAGGCTCCTGGTGGAATCCACACATCTTTTCTGTTTGTTCATCTCTCCTGATGTTCCTCCTCTTTGAGTCTGTGAATACACCAAGAAAATGGAGGAGGGAACAAAAAAAGAGAAGTTGTCATTCATTTATCTCCACCTATTTGACTGCTTGAAACCTGAGAGCAACATTAAAAATGGATCTATAACCTAGAGATTACCAGGAATTACAGAGAGTGGGTGTGAGTTTTCTCTCTGTCATCCATCTACAGCCTTGGGAGAGTTCATGCTGTTTCTATCCCTTGTGTTCCAGTCCATGAAGTCTCCTCCCCGTGCTTTTTTCTCCATAAACTCTCATATCCACACACACTCATTTTGCCCTCTGAACCGAAGCAATGACCCATTCCTTGTGATTAAATTAGCGTAAGTAATAAGATATCATAGAGCTGATTGATTTCCCCAGCAATAGTTATTAACCAGCTCAATTCAGAGGAAAGCAGAGCCATTATTCTAAACATTGATTCCTGGACAGGACTGCAGGAGAGGAGCGTGCTCGGATACATGGAGTGTGCATGCAAACAAATCTCAATCCAAACCCAGAAGGAGTGGAAGTTTCCAGTCCCAGCCAGAAACACAGAATCCAGTTCCCCTTAGAAAACGAGAGATATCTTGGGCGATAAAGGGGACTGTCTGCAACATGTGTTGAAGCTGCCACTCTTATGAATTTGTTTCAAGGCAGCAGCGACTGAAATTTGTTTCAACAAGGCAGTAGCCATTAGGGATTTAGGATAACCAAATGGGGAGCTTCTCCTATTTCCTCACGGCTCTGTTTGTAGGAACAAAAAGAGCTGGCACAGCTGCACCTCTCCCAGAGCCTTGGTTGGTCCAAGGAAAAAGACTGAGAACTCACTATTCACAGACCTGCCCTCCCTTCTTCTACACCCATTGCTCCAGCATTTTTTGTGATCCAAACCCTCCTGGAGGCTCCTTCTCCTCCTCCAGCTTTACTTCTCAGCTGCCCTCTGCAGGATTTCATGCTGCACATCACCACAGCACAGGGGACTGGGGACCAAATTCTCCATTTCACTCCAAAGTAGCTGTGTTTGCTCTACAAGTCAAGAAGCCCAAATTGTTCTGTAGTACTCAATGTCCCAAGATAAAAGACAACCAAAGCACTCTGGAAGTTCTGACTGTGCCCAGAGCATGGACTTCCTGAGCCAGGATTTTGTTGTGTTCCACAGCCCTACATAGGTTTTTCTCCTGTGACACTGTCTAGTAGTTTTTGAGCCCATGTGAACTTTACAGGATCTGTGGCATGCTGTGGCAAAGAGTTGCGTAGCTTAAATCTTTTTTTAACAGCTTCTATTTGTTTTGACCTTTTTCAATGGTTTATCCCATTTGAAGCCCTCCTGGGCCTTGTAAGGCAGCTGGAGTTTACTGTGTGGAGGAGAAAGGTAAGTATATTAAGTGACACAAAAATTACATGGTGTGGGTAACCTGAGGGAAGCAGACTGGTGTGAAATGCAGAAAAAACCTTGGTAGGAGTCAGAGGAAGTTCGTGGGGCCAGTGAATGAGGCAGTCATACATTCAAGCTATTAGAAACACTAAGTATCAACAAATAGCCCCACAGTAGTTCAATTTACTGCCATCAGTTTCAGTTCTGGTCCAAATAGCTCTCCCTTCTCCTGGAATTCGAAATGAGATGTATTACACTTTAAAGAATCTGTGTGAGTATATGTGTGCCTATGGGACTTTTTCAAGTCACTTATTTGTCTGAATGCCATTGATTTTTCTCCTAATTGTTATTCACTATGCTAATTTCCCCCACAAATCTCACATGCTATTGATCAAAAAGTAATAAACTCTCCAGCAAACAAAACAAGCATTATTGCAATGTTGGGAAAACATCATTTAATATCAATACCATATTTACAATTATCTTTAACCCAAATTTCACCCGCAACGCAATGCATAATCAAAATCAGAGAGCTACGGGCAAAAGGGTACTATGAAGGACTCCCACTAGAATATTTTCTAGTAGATTATAAGAAGAAAGGCTGAAACAGGACAATCTCAAACAGTTTAAGATATACAGCTAATGCTAGAAATAAATGCTGCTGAATAAATTATATTCTCCCTAGTCTATCTCCCTTCTGGTATTGGTCACTGTCACCACAAAGATAAAACTAAAGAAAAGGCAGCATCAGGATCTGTGCCAAAATATCAGCCTATGGAGAATCAGGTCTCATTTAAAGTGTGGTTTCTGCATTTCATTTTATTTTTTTGGTAAGGACACACTGGATTCAATCCAGTTTCTAACACAGGTCTGCCGATTTTCCTCCCCTTGAGTGGCAAGGGGAGTAGCAACAAAGGTAGGAATTTATGATCATTGCAGTCCTGAATCTTGTTCTAAACATTATGAAATCCCCCAAACTATCAGTTTTCCTTTTGCCCCCATAATTTTCTGAATTTTGTCTTTAATTTTCTTCACGTTAGCTTGAAAACTATTGCTCCTTTTCTTCTCTACCATGCTTCCAATGCAAACTCCAGGCAAGTTACTGCAGTCAAGGAACTCAACCTGCTGTAAAGTGAGGGCTAAGGAGAAGACCAGAGCCTGGGGGGAACCAGAGAACCAGCCCAATTTTTAAGTCAGATATTTATTTATCCAAATAGAACACTTTTAGCTCTTCGTTTGTTTCCTCTGTCCCAAAAGTATTTCTTGGTAAAAAATCAAGAGTTCACATTTCAGCGCACTTTGTCCATTTGTGATGAACACAGATAGGAACTTCACCCTGCACTGGCTGTACTGAACTGGGTTTGGCTGCTGACTGCAGACAAAAAGGCATCACTGGAAGCAGACACAAAATAAATCTGAAAAGTTGGAGGGTAGGGCAGCAGGAGGAGAGCAAACACACGCAACTGCATGCCAGGAGAACGACACACAATTGTGGGGAACTCAAAATCTGATTGAAATCCCAGAAGATATCTTTATTTGGCACCATGGCTCATCTTCAACTTCAGCATGAGCATGGTGTCTCATATTTGGGTCTGCATTTTCAAAATTCATAGAGTTCATGTGTTCCAGCTCAATCCTACTCTAAGGGAATCTAAGGTTCACTGTTATTTTCCTGTCGTTTTCTCTCCCTGCCCTTTCTGGACACTTTAAAATCTCTCCTTTACTAGTCCAAGCACACTCAGATTCAAGGATATTATTTCCAACCTGCATATTTCCAAGAGCTACATGTCACAGAACGTGACGAACACAGAAATCTGTAGCGTGGGTGGATTTGTGAAAGAAGAGCTTTTGAGTGTGGCCTGCCATTCAACTCTGCACCTGGCAGAGAGGGAAAACAATCCCAGCGAGCCAACTCAAACAAAACAAAAAGCAGGAATGGAATCAGCAATCTCAGGGCAACTCTTGCCACAACCCTGCTAAAGTTTCATGAATCCCACGTTCCCTGCAGCTGGAAGAGCAGCCAGGTTTCTGTCACTAACCAAAGCCACCAGAATTTGTGGGACTGGTCACCTCCAGAATGGGGATTATTGAGGTAATGGGCCAGCTCCCTCACTGGGGCAAAGTGGCATCGTGCCAACCGTGACACACCAGCCAAGGATCCAGTCCTCGATTTTTTGCATCTTAATAGGCAGACGTGGAATTATTTTGTCTCTGCAATTATTTCTGACTAATTCCTGCCATTATACCTCTTTGCATCCAGCACACCCCTGGGGGAAAGTAGATGATTTGTCTGGTGACATCGAGCTAAGTTGCCAATCAAAATAGGGGTTATTAATAAAACACTGAATGATATATCTAATTAATTTAATATTATTTGAAATCCACATTCTGCTCCGCACACACCCACTTCAGTAGTATTTTGAAAATAAGTAAATTTTTGAAACAATCTGAAAACAGTGATATTAATAACATTCAGTAACTTGATGGCACACCCTTCCTTGGATGGCTATGTTCACTCCTCACTCCATTTCAAAACCAGATGTAGAGGAAATAAGCAGCCCAAGAAGGGAGAAGGAAACATTTTTTGAGATTCTGGGAAAGACTTCCATATGAGACTGGTGAAAGGACTTGATTTAGTGAGAAGATCAGGAAGAGTGAGCAGCAGAGAGCACAGCACATGTGTTCTTTTTTACCCTTATAAAAGAGAAACAAAGAAACAGCAGGTAAAGATGAATGAAAACAAATTCAAAACCAATTAAAAAAAGAAAAAAAAAAAAAAAAAAGAAAAAAAAAAAGATCTGTTTCCTGTGCAGCCCACAACCAAGTTATGGCACTGATTGCTTCATATAAATCATCACTGATTTAAGTATTTATAAAGATGCAAAAAGGATTAGTCATTGGCATTGATAATCAATACAATAAGTTTAAAAAAAAAACCCTTAAAAATATGTTGGACAAATGTCAATTTTCAACTGCCTGAGATAAAAACCTCACTCGTGCAAAACGCAATTCCCTGGTTATAGGATATTGTGTAGGGTTTCTTCTGAAGGGTCCTGGCTGGCTGCTGATGGAGGCAGGATATTGGATCAGAACCCTTATGGATCCCATTTGCTGAGCAACCCATAATTTCTTTTTTGGTGGCTCAGGGGGCAGGAGGTGAAGTACTGCAGGGGTGCCCATCAGGGAGGCACTGACACAAGCATGAGGAGCACTCTGAGAAGAGATTAGATAAGGAGTAGATACTTAAGAATAAAATGTTCCTTTTTGGTTAAAAAAAATAAAGTTTCACATATGGAGGATGCCGAGGAATTGTGTCAAGTCAATCTTGACCAAAATTTGCTAGATATCAGTTCAGGTTCTGAGCGATAGCAGATTCTCATTATGAGATGTTATTCACTGAAAGGTTTAAACGTGGTCAAAAGAATTTGTGGTGATTTTGCTTTAAACATTCATACAGTGCATTCAGCCGCTGAGGGTCACGCCCAGAGCTGAGTGATGCTCAGCAAGGTTACCATCACCAGTCACACCAAAACGCTTCCCCCTGTAACTGACATGAGAGAACAATTTCTGAAGTCCATAGAAGTCAAGGAAAGGAGACACATCCACTTCTCCTGACTGTAAAACACTAAATTCTGCTGCACAAGGCCACTGAGAAATCACATTCCTTCAATTTCCCAGATCCTCTTGTCTCCCTTGCTTAGAAACTATAACATGTCCACAGTCACCCCTGGTACAGAGTGTGGGCTTGTTTTTTTCTTGCTGGACCAACTTATTCTATTTTTCCACTCCAAATTCAGTCCTCTTTGGTCAAAAGTTATCTTCAACATAGTTTAATAGCAAGAAACATTCCGCAAAGGCTGCACAGCGTTATTTTGTTCTTAACATACTGGGAAATGAAGTGTGTGGGTTTTGGATTCTAGGATCCAGACCATCTGTTAAACCTATCAGAGGTTTGAATTCTAATTTGCTGTTGATTTAAAAATAGTCCCAGCATTACCCTGTCATTTTCTGTAAATTATATATTATTTAGTTTGCCATTTTTAAATATTATAGCGTCTTCTTCTCTCTTCTCTTATGGTTTAATTTAGATTCCTTATCATCTGTACTGGTACCATTCTTCCCTCCCAATAACTGATCCTCATCTCTGTTCTATACCAGGGAACCCACCCCACTACTCATCAGAAAATGATGTTAATGTTATAATCTAAACACAACTTTATAACAACTGCAAGATGCCATCTCTGTATAAAAAGCAAAAACCAGCAAAAACTCATTTATTCCATTTATTTCATTGGTTTACCTATAGCCACCACACTAATAATATGCCTTGCAGTAACTTGTGTTACCACTTAACTGACCAGCAATTAAGGTATCACTGCCACCGCATTAAACTGACAAGCTTTGGAAAAGTTTTCCTAGAGAGTCACAGTCTGTGTTTTTCAGAGCAAAGATAAACCTCATTCTCATATTTTATCCCTACCAATGGACTCGGCACATATCACCATGGACTCTGCCACGGCCCTGCCTTCTCATTCCATCCCACAATGTTAAATATGAGAGCTTTTTTTCTCAGACTACAAACTATAGGGCTTCAGTTTGCCTCTAATGAGTCCTGCCCAATATAATCCTGGCTTTTTCTGCTGAAAAGGCCATCAGCTCAAGAAACAAAATCCTGATGGTTCAGTGGTACTGCAAATTACCTGGATGCTCCTTTAAAGTTCTTTAGAAATTCCTTTTCTTTGAATTACACCCACCACAGGAATAGCAGTTGCTGTTTTCAAGCTCTGGCTGCAGCAGGCTCCAACAGAGACTCATCCCACAGACAGGGGCAGAAACTGGAAGTGATTTATGTTTAAGTAAAATCTGACTCTGCAGCTGCCCATCAGCTCAGCTGAGTGAGGGATGGTACAGCAGGGCTCTGTGAAGATCAGGACTTTTTACATTTCCTTGTTGTCCCACCCCAGCCAGGGAAAGACGGGCCCAAGGTCCACATTTGCCGGTCTTTCTGAAAACAGTGGCATACACAGATATTTTACTGCCTGGCACATTCCTGCCCCCTCACTTCAGACTCCAGCTAGGAAAGAACACTTGGCACAAACGGGAGTATGTGCATGCTCTATCTTATTAATTATTTGTAAAACACACACGTCTAAAGCAGTGATTCTCAAACATGGCCAGTGTACAATAAATTTATTTCTCATTACTCAGTTGTATTTTGGTTTAGCTATCAAAACTGCAGCTGTCATGAATTTGTGTGGCTGCAGATGCGGCCACATTAAAAATGAATCGTGTACACTGGGTTACATACATGAATTCACAGGCTGAGCAGGGTGGTGGACAGACAATAGGTGAAAAAAAGAAGATTAAAAAAAAGGAAGAGCAATCTGGCAATTCTTGGGAGTTTATTTAACACTTAAGATGATGATTTATATATATATATATATTTAATAGTTATTGATCCCAAACTAAGGCATCTTGGAGTTATCATCCCTGCATGTGCAGAGCCAACTCTGGCTCTCAGGCACACTGCAACCAAACTCAACATCTGTGTAACATTCACTGTAGAGAACTGACCTACTGCAAGCTCTAATCCTCAGGGCAGTTCTAACCCTGACATCTAAGTTCTCCAAATCAAGATGTCTAAAAATTCAGGGATAATCACCAATAATCAAACTAAAAGGATATCATTAGATGCAAGAGCAGCCCTAAGCCGCTCCACAGCCAAAATAAAACACTCAAGTGTCAGAACCCCTAAAATTTGACACATTTGTCTCATGAGAGCTTGTAATGGTTTATAATTCAAAAAACTTGTCGTATCTTAAGAAATATAGATTTTAATCCTTTCAAATTGCAAAGATCCAGAGTCACAGTCTGGTCCTCTTTTCTAGGGCAGCCTTAGAAAGGACATGCTTGTTATTACATGAAATGTTTGGAGGATTACAACCAAAAACTATCATCTACTGACCCTAGCACGGGGAATGCCAAAAATTCCTGCCACTGAGCCTGTTAGCCACAGAATCTCTGGACTGCAGGCAAAGGTTGGTGCATCTCCCAGAAGTTCAAATTACCATATTTTTCCACATAATTTTAGATCTCCAGTTACAGATTTGAAGACTCTGAACTCATCCTCCAGCCACTCTGTCTTTCCACGTCATGGCAGCACAACGCAAGCTGACAGGAGTGCTTGTCCACATTTAATGAAGATGCATTTGGAGTCGGGACTGAGGCTTCTAGGAAATGTAGGGCAAGGGATTCAGCAGGGCTGGTCCCTGCTGTGCTTCTGTGAGGTTCACATGACAAGATGCATCTATGCTGACAGAGAAATTACCAGGGAGAAATCACCAATGAAACAGCTGTTTCACCCTGCCTATTCTTCCAGGAAACCAAAGGCCAAGAAGGCAAACAGCAAACTGGAAGAACCCAAACAAGAACAGCACAGATGATGAAGGCAAGGAAAACAAGCCCCGTGGCAATGAAAAGAACAAGGCAGCAACTTTTGAAGGGAAACAAATAGGGCTGTGCCAGCTTTTCTGATGAGTTTTAATTCCCTCCATGGATCAACTCAACCTTACAGTGGCTTCCCCTAACACTTGACGTGCCAAACTTCAGCTGCACACAGAGCAGAAGGCTGGACCCGTGAAAGCCCCAGGGAGTGGAGCTTGGCAGGGTAGCCCTGATGCACGCCGTGCCCTGGAGGCTCAGCCCTGTCCCACCGAGCTGGAGTGAGCTCCAGCAGCCACCCCAGCCTCATTCCTGGGCTGGTATTTGCCTGAAGTCAGAGGCAGACACGAGAGGGCTGCAGCAACGCATGGTGGTGGCCTCCAGCAGACTCTTTAAACCATAACTGTACATTAAGACTTTGTTTTGGCCAGACTCTCCTTTGGGTGGTTTATTTTTACTACTTTTTAATTACTCTAATTGAAGGGGGAATATTTCCCTACATTTCTGCCATTCGGCCGCTCCACCTCCTCCCACCCGCTGCTCCCCGTGAGTCTGTGCCTGCAAACACCACTGTTAGTCATATTTCTGTGTTAGGGTGAAGCCTGCTCGGGCCTCCCCCCTCCCTTAATTCTGCTGGAAAATAGAGAACAGATGAATTTCATTAACTCCCTCAGCTTGTAGGTTGACACACCCTCCGACTCGTAAACACAGGGATTAGCGAAGCCCTTCTAATAAACAGAGGAGCAAAAAAAAGATCTGCCCACTATTTGTCCAAGGGATTTTGTGTTTACAAAGGAGAGGGGAGCACAGGGGGGCAAACATGCCATTTAGCTCTGATGGAAGTAGAAAGGCTCAGAATAAGGAGAAAGGCTTTCCTGAAACACACTCAGATTTTAAGGCAGTCACCTCCACATAAAGGCTGAAACCATGGCACTTTCCCAACCCTTCACAAACTCCTGAAAAGACTGATCTGGAGCATCCTTTTTTTTTGCTGGAAACTACAGCTAGAACCCAGACCTGCACCATAGTCTTGACAGGTAATTACCTGGAAAGATTTAATTGCTTCTGTGCGTGCATTCAGCTGAACAGCCCAAAGCAGCACAGCCCGGTGTGGCAGGTGAAGGAAGGTGAGAAGCCTCTGAGGGGATCTGGTGGAAAGCAGAAGGCTCTTCAGAGTAACTCAGGAAGCATTCAGCACCTGCCTCGCTAATGCAGAACAGGCTTCCAAATCCCCTGCAGATTTTTCGCTCAACACTTGAGATCCATTTTTCACATCCAGTTATTAATCTGCATATACTGAATTCTTTGGTTTCTGCAGATCTGCCTGATTATTTAAGCCCTGAAATAAGAAGGCAGAAAATGAGAGAGAAAATGAAGATCTGATTCCCAGATGGATGCTAAAACAAGGAAGGAGGTGGGGGCACACAGACTACTTCATTATAATTCAGGATACTTATTTCTTGTTCTGCAGCCTTACCAAATAAGAATTTGGATCAGAAGAGGCAGGGTAGTTTGAGATTTAGTAGTGATTTCTGTGAATGACCATAATTATTGCAAGTTCTCAACACTGAAGCTTCACATTTCAAGGTCTTCCCCATCCTGTTATTCAGAACAACTGGCCTCATTTTACATTTCAACCCTTAGAGGAAGAACCACACTTTAACAAATCCAACATTGCTGATATAATGGAATACCTTTTATTTTTTAATGCCATCAGGATGTGCTGTTACGGGCATTCCCAGAAATAGTGAAAGTGAAGAAGCGTAAAACATAATCTGAGCGGTCAGTCTGTAAAAAAAAGACACTTCTATGCATAACCTCAGGTCCCTCTGGCCAGGAGAGTAAAACTCATACAGCTTTTTTGTGTACATCTGTCTTTACACTAATGCCTTTTGAATTTTCACCTTCCCCCCCCCCCCCCCCCCCCCCCCCCCCCCCCCCCCCCCCCAAATAAACAAGTCTATTTCTCTTTTAAAAATGTTTGCATTTTCTGATAAGGGATCAGATTCTGAAAAGGTCAGAAGCAGTACCAGCAGATTAGTAGGTGCTTCCACTGATTGCAACTGGGTTATGCAAAACACATCTCATTTCCTTTGAGCTCTCAAGCCAAGGTTTGAATACAGAGAGTGAGCAAATATAGCAGCACAGCTGCTTTAAGCTTCCTCCGACCCTCGCTCATGATGCACAAGTGGTGCTCCTGCAGCAAACTGTGCTGCGATCAAAACCAGCTGATCCTGGGGTTATCAGGACGCTACTGTTTAAATTGCACTTGAGTTTTTACATTTTCCCCCTGGTATGTTTTACGGGGCCCTTGTAAATCGGATAAAATGCTGGGGCAGCTATAGCTAAGTGCCGCTAATGCGTCCCTGCACAATTTCTCCTGATGCTCTCCGCTGCCTCGTGTGGTCCTTGGGGCTGCCTGCCTCTAATTCTGCTCGAAAAGAATCATTTATCCTGTTCATTCCTTGTTTCTGTTGCTCAGAGATGGACACCTAAAACACTCGTCACGTGCAGATCACAGAATACTCATCACTTGTTAAGGGCAAATGACAGAAAAGAACTTAAATTGCAAAGCAAGGCAATTTAAACAATTAAGACTTGATTTAACACACATGGCAACTCAAAAAACAATGTGGGCAGAATCCACTACTAGATGAATTAAATTTCTTTTTCTCATCAGAGATACAGAAAAAGATGGATATGCAGAAGGCCTTAGTAGGTAGATGACATAAAGGATTGAATCCACACACTGGCTCATCTTGAGTAGTTTCAGGTCACACACAGCCAGCTTAATTCATGGAAAACATGACAATTTTTAGTTCTGAGCTTTAGATAATGTGTTAACAACTGCCTAGAGGCTCTGAAGTGAGTGTCTAAGATCAGTTTCCAATATCCTAACCCTGCCTGTCTGCCTGTGGACCCAGCTCACTGTACTTCCCAGCATAGGATGTGAGCCCATCCTGTCTGCACAACAGGCTTAGGAGAGATTTCCTCCTGATCTTGTGGCAAGTTCTGATCTGATGATCATGTGCCTTCACCAAAAAGCACCCACCATCTGCAGTGTGTCTAAGAGCAGGCGTTAACATCCAGTTCAAACCATGTTGCTTGGAAACTCCTTGAGCATCAGCTGCAGAGAACCTTCTTAGAGTTAAAACCCTCTTTAGCTCACAGGAGAGTGCAGCAATTAGGTCACCTGCCCCAGACCAGACTGGGGGGTTTCTGATATGAAGGATGTTCTCAAGGCTGTGTTCCAGCAGCCACTAACAGTGGATTTACAGGAGCTGCTGTTTTAAGCACGCAGTGATTGTGTCTCTGATACTCCATAAAACTAAATGTGTCTGGTTCACCTGCCATGGCAGAGATAACAAGCAAAGCTGTTAAGTTGCCCTCCTTGAACTTACAAACCTCTCCAAAGCAACATCTCTGCACATGAGCAGCTTTGCTTCAGCTGAAAAAGCTCTGCTTATCCATGTTAAGCCTGCCATGCAGGACACTGTTTCCTTTTATTTTTCTCCCCATAAAAAGTTAAATTATTAAAAAAAAAAAAAAAAAAAAAAAAAAGGGAGAGAGAAAAGAAACACTTTCTTGAGTGGTTGCAGGTCACTCTGGATCAGTGAGGTTTAACTTTAGTGTGTTGTGATGAAATATTAATACTGAGTAGTGTGTTTATTTCTTCAAGCGTCTGGAGCCACCGAGTGTTTATGCCTCAAGATTAGCAGGAAGTGTGCCCATGCATAGGAGCCCTGTACTTAGAAACTCTGAGATTTCAACATCTGAAGACTGTCCACAGCAAATCAGCTGCAAAGGATTGTGCGTCAGCTCTGCTGTGAGACAGAGAGCCATTCCCATGGGATTTCATTCCCAGAACGAACCAACAGATTGTCAAGTTAATAGCAGTGCTAGCAAGGCATGTCTCTGTCCCTTCATTTCCGCTGCAAAGTATTCAGACTTATCTGGAGCAAGCAAAATTAGGACATAAACTTACTACCAGCAGCCAAGATGGTAAGAGAGTCCCAATTTATTCATTGTGACAGCAAATACTTTCTGGTCAGGTATAGCTCCCTTTGTGTTTCAGCATCTAAGACATCACCTGCCCAAAAGAGAGAAAGGCAGTTCTCCAGGTTTCGAGGAAATAAATGAACTCATCCTATGGCAAATGGACGCAGTTTGGCAGGTTATAAAAGCTTCCCCCAGTGCCTCCTGTAAGACACAGCAGCAGCAGGCGCTGGGAGAGGTGGGGCCGGGAGAATTGTTTGCACAGAAGGCCGGGACAGGAGCGCTGAACGAGTGCCAGGAAATCTATAGCCTCCCTCAAAGCCAGCCCGCACCACTTCACTCCATAAACATGAGGGACAGGAAGCCACTTGCCTTTCCCATTTGAAAGGTTAGAAGGGTCCTAAAGGAAGGGCAAGCGTAGGAGCAAAGGCAAATGTAGAGGAAAAAGGATACTGAAGGTCCTGCCCCAGTTTTGCAGTGTGGCTGGGGGCAGATCCACTTCCCTTGTTCCTACAACAAGTGGAAACAGGATTTGTGTTTTGGCTGAGAGTCCCTCTTGTGTCATTTACGTGGGGCCATCTCAGAATTAGTCTTTTTAGGTGGGTGTTTCTCTAAATGGATGAGTCACAAAACCAAGGTCCTGGCCCCACAGCAACGCTCAGTCTATATTTCCTTGCTGTAGTTTTCAGTCTGGCACTGACAATTGGTGCCAAAGCAGCTGGAGCCGCTCAAAAGGAAATGCAAGTGACTGGACCAATTTGCCTCTGCTGCACAGGAGGAAATCCAGCACAGTGCATTGCTTACTATGCCAAGCACTTTTCCTGCAAACAGTAGCCCAGGATGCCTTTCTGAGAGGAATATAAAAGGTTCGTGTGGTGAGAGGAGTTCCCAGGCAGGAGACATTCCTCCTATGGGACACAGGGAATCTCTGCACGTGCAGGTACTGGCTGGGGATGCTGCTGAGGAGGTGGCTCACCCTGACAGCGACAGGGTGTCACCAAGGGCACAGAGGGAAGGCAGCACTTTGTCATGGCAGGGACACGCAGGTGAAAAGGTTTCAGAGGAAGGCTCAGAGCAGCAAAATCAGCCTGTTTGCTCCCATGTCTGACATTTGAGCCTGACACAGAGGTGATGTGGATGTGGGGCTCCAAGTGGCTGAGTTTGTGTCTACTGGATCCTTGCTGATGTTATACAGCAATTTCCTCAAACACTTGATAATGTTTCAATACTCCACCAACTGCCATCTAGTCTATAGACACAGTGGTGTGTAGAGGATTTTTAATTCTAGTTCAATTATCTAAGTAAAAAATTAATGAGCATGATTAAAAAATTGATCATCTCTGGTACATGAAAGCCGTAAGTCAATAAATATTCCTTTCTAAAGAATGGTGCCAGCTCCACTGATATGATACACATCTCAGTGTCTATTAAACTAATTTATACCTGCAGGATACAGCTGTGTAAATTTGAGAACAAACAGAGATGCTGTTGGGATCCTACAGGGCTGCAACCATTAAGACAACACTGTGGTGCTCAGAATGGGGTCTGGTTCTGCCCTTTCTGGGGAGAACCCAGAAAGGGGTTTTACCCACCCAAAAGCTGAGGTAAATATTCAGGCCTCTTTCAGATCCCCTCCAAAAATAAAAATACGTATGTAGGCAAACATAAAAAGAGATCATCTCTGCTTGACAAAAACATTGGCAGTGGAAGTAGTGAGACGCACGGATGAAGAGGAAAAAATAAATTAGGTAAGTCATAATAGTACTACAATGAAACTATAAAGCAGGAGACTGCTCCAGGCATTTGACATGCATCTTGGCACTTTTAACGAGGGAAAACAAAAGACTCAACGTGCGTCCTCAAGAGCCTGTGTATGTGTGAAAGAGAGAGAGAGAGGCAGAGCAGGAGGGGCTGGCTCAGAGGGGAGGAGGATGCAAGGGAGAAGGATGTAGGGGAGGAGGAGGTAGGGGAGAAGGATGCAAGGAGGAGGAGGTAAGGGAGACGGATGTAGGGAGGAGGATGAAGGGAGAAGGAAGACGCAGGGGAGAAGGAGGATACAGGGGAGGAGGAGGTAGGGGAGAAGGATGCAGGGAGGAGGATGAAGGGAGAAGGATGCAGGGGAGGAGGATGCTGCTTGCTGAAACCCATCGGGTAGCTGTAAATCTGCCCCGCCGGGCGCTCCCCGCCTTGCTCCTCACGCTACATTAGGCTCGCTGTACTCCCTCTGGTTTATGGAGAGCCGTGGTGCTAAATGAGCTAGAACAAGGGCTGCGCTATCAGGGGATCTGGTGGCTGTCTCCACCGCACAGCTCCACTAAGTGAGGCTTTCTCCATTCTTTCTGAGCCAGGAAAAAAGTTAAACACCCCTCAAATTGCTGTATGAGTAATTCGTGCACACCCCAAGTTTCTGGGTCTGCATTCGGCATTCCAGGCTCTGGGAAAAGTGTTATTTGTCTCAGCTGTCAAAATGCAGTTTTGTGACTTGTCTCACTTTGTTGGCCTAAGTTTGATAGAGGAGCAGAGCATCTGTAATTTCCTACCAAATCCCTGGCACTTTTGGATGGGCAGGTCACATGGCAGCATTTTTTTGAAAAGCAGAAAGATGTGCAATCATAACTTAAACCCATGGCCGGAGCAGAACCCTAAGCTGCTGCTTCCCTCTGGCATTCTCAGCTCCTCCTAGAACCAGTTTTCATCTTTTCCCTCACCATTCTTCAGTTGCCTCCTGACCTTTTAGTATTTCAAAGTGATTCATTTTTTATTTTCTTTAACTCAGCCATTCAGTAATTCAGCCATTGCTGTATTATTTTCATGCCTTAAAAGACCAAGAACAAGTTTTGCACAAGTGCGTGGGCCACGCAGGAATATTGGTGGGCGAAAATCCAAAACCAAATCATTTGCCAGACATTCATAACATTTCAAAACATGTTTTCATGTCACACGGGGGCAAAAATTCAAAACGTTTAATGGAAATATAAGAAATGAGATGGGATGTTAGAGTAAACCAGAGCTCTGTACATTCTTAATGTACTGAACGTGGTTTCAATTTCCTTCTGGAAACTAAAAATGCAGCTTCAACCTTTGATTTTCGGAGCACTCCATTGTGGTACTCTAATTTGTCTGATAACTGCACAATTCTGACCAATATTATGAAAAGACCACTTTAACAACCACACCACTGTCTGCATTAGGAACAGGTATCTGTGCTGACAGAACCACACACAGAAAGAAAAACAATCTGAACCCAAGTTACAGGACGATCAGCTTAGAACTAACTACCGCATCTCAGAGAATTCATTGTATTTTTGTCAAAATCTAACCAAAGCTTAGCTGTAGACGAAAAGCAAATGGGAAAGTTAGAAATTAAGAAAGAAAAATCACTTCCTTTTATGACCATTGGCTCCCATATCTTGAGTATCAGAGGCAGTTCTGGTTGCCTCAGCAGAATTACAAAAATTACGTCAGACAAAGAAATAGGCACGGAGATATCCAGGGAGGACTGGACAGACTAAACAGACTCCTAGAAAAGAGGGATGACTAAGGAGGGATTACAGTAGAGGTCAGCAAAACCAGATCAGTAATAACTACAATTCCATCAATTGTATTGGACAGTTATTAGGAAACATTCAGTGGTTCTAATCCAAGAAGAACTGGATTATCCAATGAAACAGAAGATTTGGAGCTGCAAAAGAAAGGATGTTTTCATCCTGTACGTGGTCAGACTGTTCCCAATGGATGCTTTCAGTCCAAAAAATACGAGCACTTGAAAAATATAAGGGATTGAGAGTTTCACAAGGGTAGGTGGGCCCACTTGGAGAGTAGCAAGCATTTTCTGGGAGTCTGGGGTACTCTGGAATGTGCAGACATGCCCTTGTTGCTGGAAAGGGAGCACCTGACTTGTATGTCACATGGTTTTGAGCAAAGCTCAGTGTGATTGCAGGACCAGGGTAACCAGACACACCCTAAATTACCTGTCCCCTATCCCCAGCACACCCTCAGCTGCCCTGGGGACACCTGAACTCCAGCTGCTCATGGGGGCTTTTAGCTTGCCACCTCCTGCCCTTCCCACTTTATCTGAGAATGCCATGACCTTGTCTTGCCCAGCAGAACTTCTGGGGATGGATTTCAACGGACACACGTGGCTTTGTATCCAGAAAGGCAAATGGCTAAGCAGCATCGCCTCCATAGCAGACTTTCCACACAAAAATACGTGTCTGTGTATATATATGTATGTATATGTATTTGGATTCACAATTTCAAGACTAAAAACAAAAGTATAAATCTTTAATATATCTACCTCTGAAACTAACCCAATTTTGTCGATTCTGGGAAAGAAAAAAGAAATTTATTTAACTGTTTTCCTAATACCCTGTAAAGTTGGATTTTTTTTAAGAAAAACAGTAGTCCAGAGACCCAGGATGGAGAAAACCATTAAGGAGGTTTAGTTCTGGTTTCTTCCCACTCTCACGGTGCCATTTGTTCACACAGAAGAAACATTCTCTACAAAAACCCAACTTACTGCATGTTCTGATGGCTATAATCACACATATGGAGGGCATTATGATACCACCAGGACAAAAATACAGAAAATGATTTAGAGGCAACGTTTAGCAGAACATATAGTATCCCACCCTCCTGCTTCCTGACCAGCTTGGTAAGAAAGTATTTGCTTGATTGCTTTAAGAAGTTCTTGGCCACACCTCATTTAACTTATTTTCCAGATCAATCAGGTCAAGCCCCTGAAAAAATCCCCTCAGGTTGCCTTTTTAAACGTCGACTTGCTGCCTTTTAAGCAAACAAAATAGAAGTTTCCTTTTCAGCTGGCATGAGCTGTAGTCCAGATGCAGGGCTCCAACCCAAAAACAGCATTCAGCAAAGGACCTACATACCAAGCAGGATGACTGATTTTTGCCTTCACTTCCCCTCCCCTTTTTTTTTTTTTTTTTTTTTTTTTTCCCTCTGCCTTGGGAAATATTTGGGATGCACAAGGAGAGAGCCTTTTTTAGACATTGCCTGCTTCTAGGAAGAAAGGAGCGGGTGAATGGATACAATGGGCCCAGAAAGTAGAGCTGTTTAATCAAAAGCAGCCACGAACAAAAGAAAGCCAAGGAGCCCAGGAGGATAATTATATTTCACACATCAATTAACATTCTTTTGCTGCCACTTAAGGAATCCCATTTAATTGCCTGGTTGTATGAGATGTCGTAGAGAAGGTGAATTGGCTGCAGTGGAGGGTGCCATGGTGCAGAGAGCACACAAGGCTGGATCAGAGCAAAGTCTGCCTGCTCTCTCCCATGGAGGGCACCAAGGCATCCTCAGCCCGTCCAGGATCATGGGCAGCCATCCCAAACCTCACCCACAGCACTTGGGCTGTCAGCTCTTTATATTCATATCACAATAGCAGCTAAAGGCTCCAACAGAGCTCTGTGAGCACAACAAGACCCTCCCTGATAAAGGCAAAGAAAAAGCAGCATGCCTGTAGTTAAGGCAGGGAACTCAGCCTTGGACAGATTGAGCAATTTAATTAAGCAAGTTCGTAAGAGAAGAGCTGGAAAGTGGCCCCAGATCTCTGAGTCTCAGTTCCTTAATAACAGGTATTTGGTATTTTTCTTTCACTGGGATTTCTAAATACTACAAAAAAAAAAAAAAAAAAAAAAAAAAAAAAAAAAAAAATCATCTTTCTTAATTCCACTTTCCATAGAGGAAGAGGGGCTTTGAAAAAAGGCCGATGTGCCCAGTGTTTGGCAAATATAAAATACATTTTTCCAATGCATGGAAATATAGAAATATTTTTTTAAAAGTTTGAAAGCTAAGCAAATCATTTCTGCTGGAAAATCTGCCCAAAAACCCCAAGCCAAAATACTTTTTTGATTATTTATTGGAACATATTTGAGCATTGCACGGGTGGCAAGTCAAAAAATCATCCTCTGCTGGCCCTCTGGCTCCTACCACAGGCATTCTCAGCAGAGAAACTCTGTCCAAACCCTTCCTCCCATCACACAGCAACCACCTCCTTTGGTGGCAAGTTTCTGTAGCGCATTTTTGTTTTTAGCAATTAGGGTACATTTTTCAGAGTGCATCCTGAAATCCCCTCTGGATTCTTGCAGGAGCACAGACCTGCCTGACACCTCAGAGCAGCCTCGCTCAAAGAGCTAAGCCAGGAGGCCTCGTATTTTGCTTTTTTTTTTTTTTTTTCCTTTTTTCTCCCTTCCCCCAAATTCTGTTGAAAAGGACTTTGACTTTGCACTTTGATCTGCAGGAGCACTTCTGCTGCACAAGTGTTGATTTGACATCCAGCTTCTACTTCATCCATCTTCTTAACTAACAGTGCCCACAAAACTTCTACACCTAGGACAAGCCTTAAATATAGACTGGATAATGCATAAAATTATCCATTCAAAGCTCACTGACACCAGGACATCTACAGAAATACTGATTTTAATCCAGCCACTCAGAATAATAAGTTTAAAAGTCTTACAAGAAAAATAAATTAACTTCCCTCCACTTAGTGAGGATAATGAAAGCTGAATTGTTCCTTGTGTCTTTATGGAGTGCTGTATATCTGATAGAGGAAAACCATATTAAAGATACAGCATGTTGTTATTTTTAAATCATGCGATTTTCTCTGTCACTAAGAAGTAACAGATTTTATTCAATAAAATAGTTAAAAATATATGCATTGTGACAGCCACACATACAAAAAGAATAAACAGGAAATCATGAAGATTTTTTTCCTGTTCTTTGATGTGGAGACACTTTTTTCACCTAAAAAAACACTACATTAATTTAGATTAACTGAAAACACTACTACTTTTTTTGATTAATTGCATGATCTTTCCACAAAGTATGTGACTCCTTAGGCAGTCTTGCCATATGGACTTAAAAGTCTCCACGGATGGACTGCAGCTCCACCATAGATCTGTTTCAAATCAGCTCTCGCTGCTCAGTGTCTACAGCAGGAGCTATTTATGAGATGGGAGTTAGGAACTTCTGATTTGAACACACTGATTTCTTTTAAAGTATTTAATTGTCATTAATTTTTACTTGCTATTGTCAAGTAAGAGCAATTATTATCATAATTGTTAGCTTCTTATTAACACAATCTGTGACATTTGGTTGTAACTAAAGAGCGTGCTTTTTAAACTAATTAAAAAAAAAAAAAAAGTAAATTTTTGAGTTGTAAGCCACATCTTTATAGCACAGGACAAACCTTATGTGAAATTTAATTTAACTGACCAGGTCAGCTGGCTGCCCTGCCAACTTTCAGCTGTGCCAGGCTCCCCCTGCCCTGCATGGGTTGGCACAGGGTGCCCAGAGCAGCTGTGGGTGCTCCTGGATCCCTGGCAGTGTCCAAGGCCAGGCTGGACAGGGCTTGGAGCAACCTGGAATGGTAGAAGTTGTCCCTGCCATGGCAGGGGTGGCACTGGGTGAGCTTTAAGGTCTCTTCCCACCCAAACCATTCTGGAATTTTGTGGAAACTGAAAGGAACCCCTGGCACTGCTTGAGGAAATTAAAGCAAAATATGAACTTTCAGGGAAGGTCACCAAAATGTTCCATTTCACTGGACAAACACACACAGTTTCAAGGTGACTAAACTAAACCCATTAAAACTTAATACCCACTAAACCATTAAAACTTATTTTCATATGTAGCCAACATTTTTGTGGATGCCATTTTACATCTGCAATTTCCTTACCGAGACATGCAACTCCTTGTCTTACCCTATGTATACACCCACCCCTTGGAGTCACAAACCTTGTTCCTGTTATTTCTCAAAGCAAACTGGAGAGGTAAAAATGGAAGTACAACTATTTTATGAGTGCAAAGCCGTGCCATGCAAAGCTCAGGCAAGAGTAATGCTGGCAAAGGGTAAAAAAAGGAGAAAGAAAATAAGAAAAAGAGGCAGAACGTTTCTTTGAACCTAAAGTGACTTGTTAAGTCAGTGTTGTAGCACACTAGAAAGTTAGTTTCTAAACCTGAGCTGATCAGTAGCACTGATACTGGCAGGAACATCAGAGTGGTAAAATCTCCTTCCTTGGACCTGCAGCACAATAGACCACTGCCAGCATGTCAAACAGGTCTCCTCTGCCTCCTGTGACTTTCAGTAGGAGAGCTCATCAATCTCTCTATCCTCACCTCAAAGGTGCTCAATACTTCTGAAAAAATCTAAATATTTGAAATGAAGGATGCAATGCACAACAAACACCACCAGGAACTGGGGACCACCACAATCCTTACTGCCTTCAGTTCTACTTCAGCACCTTTCCACCTCCCTTCTCAAGTATAAACACAGAGTGAAACAAACATTTTCAATAAAAAAAAAAAGGAAACAAAAAGCCTCTAAAGAGGTTTTCTGAACAGTAGGGGAGTCAGACAGACATAGAGCTTTTAAACTAAGGACAAAATTAATAAACCCATGACACATTAGTCATATTTCTCCAAGCATTGTAGTGAGACACTTGGAACAACACTAATGAGGGGTACAGAAGGAACGGGAGAGAAAAGAAGGATGGTTTAATGGCTGAAGAACTTCACTGGGAATTGTAATTTTTGTTTCTATTTTCAGTTTGCTACAGACCTCCTGGGTGATACTAGACCAGTTAATTAACTTGCCCACCTGTTTTTTTAAGCAAGATAATGACAATATTTGTTCCTTCCCTGTGTCTGCATCTCTGTCCAAAATCTCTTTTTTTTTTTTTTTTTTCCTTACAGACTGGGCTGGAAGCTCTCACGGTACACCACAGACAGCACATCTTCAGTCAAAACACCATTGGATGAGGAGATTTTTGATCATGCTTTTTTTTAAATAAAAATGCTTAGGAATCAGTGTTAATCACAACTCAATTTCTTAACTTATTATTTTTTACTAAAATCTGTTTTATTAACATACTTATTCATACAGAAGAAGTTTTCAGACTAAATCTTCATAGAAAACAAAACAAAACAAAACAAAACCAACAAAAAAAAAACACCTCTAGTGTTTTTGTTGTTATTTTCAAACCCAAACTGGCCTTTTATGTGCACAGCTCCTGTACCAGGATATTTCACCCCCTGGTTTGGAAAAGCCTGGATTTCCCTCGCTGTTGGCTGTTCAGCGGAGCAGCCACGGGCTGCTGCAGTCAGCTCAAGAGCAGCAAAGGCTGGCAATGCATGCCAGGAGCCTGGAGCAAAGCCCAGTCATGTTTGAGCCATTAGAGATCTAAGAATGTAAAAGGAGACAGAAGCAAATGAAAAGAAAAATAAATAAATAAAGGAAAGTGTTTAGAGGAGAGCTGGGGGGAGGGGGGGGGCGGGGGGAAGAAAAACAACAACAACAACAACAAAACAACTAAAAAAAAAAACAAAAAAAAACAAAACAAAAAAAAAAAAAAAAAAAAAAAAAAAAAAAAACAACGGGCCCTACTGGAGATTAAAACTTTGTTCAGCGTCCAAAATTCAAAAGCAGCTCTTCTGTGGGTTGGCTCCTGCTTCTCTACAAACAAGCTGGCCCTGCTTGTAACCTGCATTAATTGATCCAGCCCCCAGCAGAGCCGGAGCCCGTCCGAAGCCCTGCCCTGCTGTTTGCCCGTGTTTCGGAGGCGGAGGGAGCTGCCCGTGGGTCACTCGTCAGTGATGTCCTTTCAGCTGCTCGGGACACCTCTGTGTGCCCTGCTGCTGAAACCAGCGTGCCCATCCTGCCGGGGACAGGCTGAGCTGTCCGGGAGGATGTCCCACGGAATGTCCCCGATGTCCCACGAAATGACCCCCATGTCCCACGGAATGACCCGATGTCCCACGGAATGTCCCCGATGTCCCACGGAATGACCCCGATGTCCCACGAAATGACCCCCATGTCCCACGGAATGTCCCCGATGTCCCCAGCCCGGGGTCACGGCCGCTCCTCCGGAGCGCTGCCCTGCAGCGGGGCACGGAGAGAAGGGATGGCATCACCCTCCCTTGCCCCCACACACCCTCCGTTTGTAAACGTGCAAAAACCATTTTCAGGTACAGCTTTTTATGAGTTTTGGTGGAAATAGAAGATCTTTGTCCCCGCTGCTTGCGTTAGGTGGCAGAGTGCAGTGGGTGCCTGGCGGGCTCGGGTCAGGGACAGCTCTGCTCCCGAGAGCTTCTCTCTCTCAAATGGGAACAAATGTACTCCTTTAGCAGGTAACTGCGAGTACATTTGGGCACCTTATAGACTCGTCGCCTGGCACAGGCAGTGCAGCTTGTCCGAGTGACAAGGCTGTGATACAGGTGCAGCATCTCAAGGCTGATTACCCAGAGAAGCTGGAAGCTGGGGAGTTCTCCCCTACCCCGTGCACAGCCAGCAGGAGATCAAGCCACTTGCTTTAAAATAACCCAGCCGGTGAGCAGCCTCTTTCATTCCCTCTCTGCCCCTAGAGGTTAAAAAAACACTCCCACCGATGCCTTTGAGGAGATATCTTACAAAGCACCAGTTCTTTTCAGAACAGAGCTCTGTTTTCTCTGTCACTGGTAACTTTCTGCATTCATTTTTCCCAGGTTACTCCTACTCCTGAGCACCTGCGAGGTTCAGGCTGCTCCTGCCCACAGCGTTCTGCTGGGTTTACCCACAATCTGCTCAGTTTTCTGAACTGCTGCTTCTTCCTGTTTTCCCTTTGTTTTGTTCTGGAGCTAGGAAAAGGTCCATTTCTTGGGATCAGGAGAGAACTGTTCACTCTAGAGTAGGTGAAGCCACTACATTTGCTGCTCCAGTTGCTACACTGACAAAGTGAGGAAAACAAGATCATTCAAGAGCCAAATCCACCTTCCAGATTACTGCATCACACGTGGACTTTATGGAAACCCAGCTACAGCCTCAAAATCAGACATTATCGAAAGTACTATAAAATACCTTTGAATACCTATAAAAGACATTTGAATTGTAACAAACCCACCCTGCCTGGGAGGCAAAGACAGACATTCAGAGATCCACCAGGAAGCAGAGTGAGCTGGATGCAAGGGCTCAGGGCACAAAGTCAATATGCATTGCGGCTCCTGGCACACATAACCAGGGCTGTACTTGAATTTATGCAACAGAGAGGATATGAGCAGTTCTGCTTAGTCCTAAATTCCACAAAAAAAAAAAAAAAAAAAAAAAAAAAAAAAAAAAAAAAAAAAAATTCATTAGGGATAGTAGGAGGAAAAGGAGAGTCACCAAACTGTTCTCTAGACTGATTTGCACCCACTGGAGCCACGAGGGGAGATCACATCAGGGCACACACTCCATGTGTGCGTGCCTAGGACACAGCTCCTAAACCACCCCTCTCTGAAGCAGTTGAGAACAAGCCAGGAGTTCCTGGAGCTCCAGCAGGGATCAGAGCTAACAACAAGCATTTTCAATCTTCTCCTCACAAACTTTATGTTTTTGTTTGGTTGGTTTTGGGGGTTTTTTTGCCTTTTTTTTTTTTTCCTTTTGTAATCATGTTTCCAAAGCCCTACTCACAAACTTAACCCTTTGCCAGAGCAAGGGGTGTTTTTATTTTAAGCTTCACAAATTATTCAGTTGTGCTCAGTTCCAGCAGAGACGCACAAAATCTGAATAAAAAGTTGGGGATGGACAATCTTCTGGGGTACTAGAAGTTCAGATATCATTCTCTCTAGATTTCCAGGGTGAATCTTTATTCCATAGAGCCCTGGCTTCCTGCTGCCCCTCTAAAAGTTGCTGGTCTGTGGATTGTGTCCATGCCTGCTGTTGGAGTCCAGGGCATTCCTTTGGTTGCCCTGGAGGGTCAGGGACCTGGGCAGGGGGGTCTGGGACCCCAGCCCAGAGCTCAGAGAGACAATGGATTTAATTTCAGTCCATGGGAGAGGCTTCTTACACTGCAGGAGGCATTGCAGGCCACAAGAGTGTGAAAAATAGCAGTTTAGAATATCACAGGGTGAAAAAACAGTGGGTTTGGGATTCTTGGCATTGAAGTGGGGCAAGATGGAGAATTTAGGGCGTTGTCCCTTTCTTCTTCCTTCTTGTTCCCTCACTCCATTTCTGCAGTGACGTTGGCACAAAGTAGTTAGTGAGGATTGGGTCAGAGTAAAGATGACCTTTTTAGTAATAGTGATAGACATTGGTAATAAATAGTAAATAAAGAATATGTAGCAATTAGTATAAAAGATAAGGACAGCCCAGAGACAGGAGGAGTCACCAGATGTCCGAGCCGCGGCAAACATCTTTTGGACACTGAGAGAATTGTAAGATAAGAACTAATAAACGAAGCATGTAACCTTGAAGACTCCATCTTTTCCTGCGTTTGGCACAGAGCTTTGCAGAGGGCCAGGACTCTAAAACCACCTGAATGCCGGGGAATTTAAACTCCAGAGAAAAGGAGCCCTCTACAGCCTGCCATACCTGCAGGAATGTTACACTACACCAGGGCTTCCAAAAGACACTGAAGTATAGATTAAAATAACATTATAATATATTAGATAACATTTAGTTAATTTCCTTTCTTCCATCCTGACTTCAGAAATAAAATTATTTTTAAGACAATTCACATTTTAAAAATACAATTTATTCCTACTTATAACTAGCAGCTTCCTCAGAATTTACACCACTAAAGAACTTCTAATGATTATTGAAATCTTCTGGAGCAGAAGCACCTCTGGAAGATTTCTTCCCTTTCTCTTACACCTTAACATTTTTGCAGGCCATAAAATTCACTTTGTTGATGCAATTGTGATTTTTGGAGACAACATCCTTCAAAACTGGATTGACAGTGCAAAATCTCCTTCTGTTATGATAAGTATTTTCACAAAAGAAATTCTTTTCCCTTTCAAAAGTAAAGCTTCATAACAAGAACACCATGTAAAATGTTACAAAGTTAACGGGAAAGGCAGATCTGTGATTAGGAAATATCTTCCAGCATCTACTTGGAAGAAGTAATCCCCTAAGTAGCAAAAACTGCATGATGAGATATCATTAAGGGCATAAATGGGGCATAACTTCAATACAGATGCCATCAATATATTCATTTCTTATAACAAATTAGAGAAAATTCCAGCCTTTTTTCCAAATGTAAACGTTGTGCTGCTCAATGAGAACTTGAGTTGTGCAGAGATTTGGAGCCCAGGTTTGAAATACTTTGTACTTGTTAGAAATATTTATTTTGCCACTTGGAAAGCATTGGATTGTGTGTGTGTGGTTTTTTTCCCTACTACAGCCTGGGTTTTCAGAGGATTTTTTACTCTCACATAATGCAACAGAGATTGCTGGATTGGCTTTGCCCAACAGTTTGGAGAGACCATAATTTTTGACAGCCACCAAGAAACACAAATTCCAGCCTAATAGGTATTTTTTTCCAAAGACCCCAAAGCACTGAAAACAGTGTCATAATGGAAGAAGTTTTGCAACCTTAACTGCAGAGTGGCTGCTCCTGGTGCCTGCAATGTTTCACGGATCTGCAGAGATGCACACAGGGAAGAGGCACTGGAGATTGCAGATGATCTTTTTTTTTTTCCCTCTTTTTAACTCAAATTATATGTTATAGTCCATGGGATGAGTTCCCTGGATAGAGCTGTATCTGAAGGAAACTTTGTCCTCATACTGCAAAAGGAAACCAGAAATAGAGGTTTTGCCAGTCTGGGGCTTTCCTAGTAGCCCACTTGTAATGAATGTAGGAAAGGACATGGTGGCCTACTTTTAAAAGGATATCTCTGCCAAGTCACAAAATAATAGGAGCAAGTATTTATGGTGTAACCAAAAAAATATATCTTTAGGTTGTGGAAATTGTGATGGATGACATCTCTTGCCCCTGTTGCCTGTGATCTGTTTGAACATATACAAGACTTTAATTACAGCCTTGAAGTAAATGATCAGGCTTAAGGAATACTCTTGGCCCAAAGAGAGGAGCAATCCAGGCAAAGGAACAGAGCTAGAATAAGCAGAAGTGTCAAAGTCCTGGAGGATAAACTGAACCTGGGAAAGAGAGCACCTCGAAAGCACCAATGTTGGTCCTGCTGTCTTTTATGGTAGGTGATGCAATCCCACATCTCCAGGATTTATTAATTCATTCTCCTTGGCAGCCAAAACCAGGCTTTCCCTGATCATACACTTGCAAATCTGAAAGCACAGTAAAAGAAAACAACAAAAAAAGACCAAGTTCCTCAATATGAAGTACTGAAACCAGCAAAATTACTCCACATGCCTTTGCTTTACAAAACCTAAAACATCCTTTATCTCCCTCAAAAAATCAACACTTTTACCTCAAGAAAAATGTGCTAAACCAAAAATGGCCAAACTTTTAGTGCTAAAAGAAACCCAGGGTCCATTTCACCAAAGATCCCCAAATTCAAGCTCAAAGATGGAGGTGTAGAGATGCCACCAGGCTGAAGTATTTTTACCAGAACCACGAGCCCCAGACATGAACTTTAGATCCCAGCCTTGCCTAGGGAACCTCAAACATCCTCAGGGTGGTTCCTCACCCACACTCCAACACTACCAGACTTCAGCAGATACTGAGTTTTGCAACCCACCATGGAAGGTCAGCGCTGGGTTTCTGCAAGAATAGCTGAAACTGAAAAAGAAGCTTCTAAGTCTGTGTTTACTTCAACTGGGACACAGAGGACTGTGCAGGATGTTGACTGGAGCTTATAAGATGATGTAAGAAACAGTGCACAAGGGCCCAGACTGAAAGGTCACAATGAGGAAATAAAGCACAACAAAAAGCTGTCTTCACACCATATGTAACCAAGCCCTTGCATTCATGGCCATACAAATTTAAATACCGTAGCTGGACTGCCAGAAAAAAACGAGCTAATTCGGTGACCAGCAATGAGATGGGTATCAGTAGAAACTAAAGCTGGCTGGATTCCACCATGCACCAAGTCATCACTGGAGGGGCCCTCTCGTTCCAGATGTACTGACACAGGCAAATCTCCTGAGTAATTCCGTCCGCTGCAGGCTTTTGCTGTCCTCTGAAACATCAAGTTTTGCCCAGGGCAAACATCGATATGCAAAACTGGGGTGGCAGGTCCAAAGACAAAACATGTAGGTGCCAGCACCAAATGTACACACAAATCAGGTTGTTGGTTTTTTTCCCCCCATTTTGTTAACAAAACAAGCTCTTTAAAATAGGAGGTGGGAGAAAATCATACCGCTGGAACACTGTGAACACCTCCTGCCACCACCAACATAACGCGGGTTAAAGAACCCCACCTCTGGTGGAGGAAGACTGTGCTTCCCTTCTGCATAAGTAAACATGGTTTTGGGCAGCACCTTGAGGCTGACCCACAGGCTTTTTCTAAAAAACCTGATCTGAAGTTAGAATCCAAGTGGTGACGGATTTATCGCTTCCCTTGGTAAACTGCTCCTATAGTTAATTATCCTTGCTATTTAAGTTACGTCTCATTTCCACTTTCAGAGAAAAAATTGCTGAAGGCCTCACAGTATTTTTCTACAATGTCTGTATGCATGCTTTTTGTGTGCACACACCCACACGCATACTTGTTTAAAATAATCCCTCTTTAATTCCTAAAGATATGCTCTTTTTTTCACATGTAATATTGTATTTTCACTGTATCTGACAACGGGGATTTTAATTCAGAACTGCTGCTGCACTGATATGTAGTTGTATGGCAAAAGATTCCAGTTCCCTACACAAAGTCAGGCTTCCTAAGGCAAACTGACAGCAAGCAGTCGGATTTCCCTTAGAAAAATAGGAGTTGTATTTTTGTACCTTTTGGTCTGTATTTTCTCCTACATTTTTAGGCACAGAATTGAATGCATGTGTGTATTTCATCAGTTACTGCTGCATGGTTTACATTATAACTATTAAAAGCCTGGCCACTGCTTATAATTATCAAATGTAGGCTTATAGACAAGTTTACATCGAAGTTATGAGACATCTTAAGAAAAGACTCTTCAGCCAACTCACGGTCAACATGATTTTTTCTCTTTTTTTCCAAACGTTCTAGAGTTTTCACAGCTTTTCTTTTGTGATCCTGTCAAACTACTATTATTAGTATTCTGAAAACTTCTGAAAAGACTGGAAGATCTGAAGATGTATCGAGGAGGCTACAAGAAAAGAGAGCTTGCTTTGTCTCCACTCCTACAAAATTTCTGCTGTCCAGCTGCAGTCTCTCTCACAGACGATGAATCATATTTCTAGAAAGAAACTACATATCTGAGTAAACCACATTGGGTTGCTGTCTCTGTTTGGTTACATATTAGGTAAACCCAACCAATCAAAGCTCATCAGCTGACACAGAAGCCAGTGGAATTAAAACACAGACATACAAAAATTCTTGTAAATTATTAGTAGGGTCACACAAGGCCTTAAATATTGAGAAAAGCAAAACAATCTATTAATAACCGAAACACTGATAAAGTTTCTGCAGAGTCTAAAAGAGAAGAGACAACCAAGAGGTAGAGTTTCCAAGTTTTTGTGGTCAGTGAGTTTTTAATCTGATGCGAAAATGCTTGCGTGCCTCCATGTCCCAGGACAACCAGGACCCAGGGCTGAGAGACAGTTCAGCTGGGGGTAAATGTATTAAAGGATTATGGACAAGAGGGGGGAATAAAGGTAGGGAAAACATCGTAAATTATTCTGGTCATGTGCAAAGTGAGACGTGTTTTTATGCAACATCAGAAGCAGATGAGCTGGCAGCTGTGACCCAACTGGGCCAGCCTCTGTTGTTTCTGCTGCTGTTCACGTCAGACCTCTGGGATTTGTGCTAGCAGGAGACCAGGAACACTGTCTGGGGATCCAGAGCTACTCAGGAGGATGTCCTGAAAGAACGAGCAGGGTGCAGAGAGCCAACAGCAAAAGGTTTGTCCTGCAAAGCCTCCAGCAGCAGGATGAACACCATGCTCAGCAGTCCAGAGCTGCCCTGTGCTGTTGCACTGCCAGGGCCCAGCATGACCCAGCCCATGGGATGCCAGCCTGCCAGAGCCCACAGCAAGCCCGATGGAATGGGCTCAACCCGCTGGCAGCTGAACGGCATCTTCAAGAAAACGATGGCCTTAATGTGCACGCAGTGTGCAGAGTAACCTGATCCAGTCACAGTTCGTGTCACCTCAGGTCAGAAATTATAGAGAAAGAAGAAACTTCTTTCTTTGGGTTTTGTTTGTTTATTTGGTTTAAATATGTGGCTGGTGCAAAGATCCGTTGTCAAACGGAAAACATTGGTTGAGAAGTATTGAAGAAAAGAAAAAGTCCCAAAAGAAGGGTCCTCTGTGCCACAGTGTAAAATCCACGGGTCCCCAATCCCCTTTAAGGCTGTGCCTGAGCAGGTTTAAACTAGATTCTCCACAGATCCCAGAAAAACTGCTTTGCACGACATCCAAATCCCAGCATTAGGCTTCAGAGCTGCAAGGCAGAAGCTGGTTTGCACTGAAAAGAAAGTCTCCCTGAACACCAAGTTATCTGATAGCTGTCCTTTCAAGAATATATAAATATACTTCCTGCTGAAGTAGCATCTGCTCTGGCCACTGGCTGGAATGAGACACTGGGCTGGAAGAACCAGTGGCCTGGGCTGGTGACTCTGATTGCCATGGCTCTGGGGAGTGCCCAGCAGAGACACCGCTGGAGAGAGGCATTTCCCCATTCAAGTGCAGGCCATATGTCGGGAATGAAAAAACAACTTCAAACAACCACACAGCATCCACTGTGCTTTTGGAATAACAGCCTGGCTATCAAGTGCAGGCAGCAATGCCTACCAGCCCTGCTGCTTCTTCCCATTCTGAATCATATCTAATAATTATTTGAGAGACATCAAAGCCCTGTCCACAGCTCATAAAATACTTTGGCAAATTTTGGAAGAAGGTTCTCTTGATGGTTCAACACTGTTGTGTTTGGCCTCAGGGACTGATTCTAATTCTCTGCCCAGCTACACACCTTGACTCAAGGAGGTTATTCCTGTGTGCCAGTTCTGGGACAGCCTACACGGGTCTTCAAATACCAAAAGCCTTCCTGTGCTTCCAGCACACCCAAATGCACAGGGATCCCCTCTCCATTTATGTGCCTGGTGCAGCAAAAGTTTTCTCTTATTGGTGTTTGAGGTGTTGCTACAAAAGAAGCACTGTGTGCATATTATGGTCAGGGATTTCAGTAGGACAACACTGGCACTAAATGTGATTTAATGACAGTGTGAATCTCTAGAGAGGAAATGGGAATGCAACCTGTAGTGCACACAAAAGCTCAAACCAGCTCTTGAGACCACCCAGCATAACCAAGTGCAGCCCCTGATTCTCAAGCTCTGCACGGATAATCCACCTCTCCACCATTGCAATGGGAACTTGCAAAGAAGCCCCAAAGTGAAGTGCTGAATGTTCCTCACATGAACATCTCAATTTCATGACAGCAGTCAGTCATCCTGAGACACCAAAATACCACATCACCCAAACAGCTAAACCGGGATTATGAGATACAAGAGGGTGTCCTTCCCTCCCAGACAGACCTGCCAAATAAGATCACTTAAATGAGAGTTTTGCCAAGAACATAAAGCTGGTGAGCACCACAAATCAGTATCAGCCCAGCCAAGGAGCCTCAGGAATGTTGAATTGATGCCTTGAATGGCTACTGGCATTAAAAAGCAAACATAGCACTTAAATACAGCAGCAGGATCCATGCTGTTAAGTCTGATGCACAGTTTCCATCTCCCCCCATTGTAAAATGTGAAGTAATTCATGGCAGCTTTAAATGCAGTGAAGGTAGAGGGGATGTCAGAATGTGGTGCCTTTTTCTCTCCATTTGGAAACATAACATGTGATGAAAGGGTGCTCAGTTACTCTGAAAATTCAGCCTCCAGTTTGAATTCAATTATTTTTTCCAATAACTGAATCAAAGATAGGGCTTCCTGTTTTCCAATTGCAAAGAAAGCCTGCCAATGAAATAAGTTATTTTTAAGTTTTAAATCAAGTGTCATAGAAAAATACCACATTTTCCAAGTTCCTCTGCTGTTCACTGTGAATACCAGACACCCATGACTTACACCTTCACCTCACAACATAGATAAGGAACAGAAAGAATCATCTCCCATGGCCAGCTTGGCCACTTCCTTGGCTCCAGAGAAAACAGAGACTGTTCCAGTTCACCCTCATGAACCTTTCAGCCTCCCCAGACACAGGTGTTTAATTGCTTTTCAGAGGGTTTTGATTTGGGTCGGGGGTGAGGTGGGGGGAAGAACTGAAATAACAAGAATAAATCTGGTGACATTTTAGAACGGGATATAAACCCAAATGGAAATAATTATATGTCAATGATGGACTGATCCCTGTCCTTACTTTCTTGAGGCACAAATTATGGCCAGGATCTTAGTTCTTAGGCCCAAACTTCAAGTGCTATAAACTCTCTCAGATCCATGCTGACTTTACCCTGGCGGAAGACTTGGCCATTTTACATACGCCTGTGACTAATACATTTGAATGGAACTTTGAAGTCCAAGCAACTTGAGGGAAAAACAAGATATTACAGTAAAGGCACCCAGTCCTCAGGCCAGCTGAACAATCCTTGAATGAAATCCAGAAGAAAAAAGTTTGGACTTCATCCATTCCCAGCTCCCATGGGACTGGAGAACAAGCCACAAATGCCAGACTGCAGTTCAACTTTGCTTTTATCTCTCCCACCTTGTTCCCATTCTCAGAACAGCACCAACAAGATGATGAATGTTATTTTGCAGTGACCCCTGCTCCGTAGAAACAGCATGGCAATCCCTCCCACCACTGCTTTCATTCCCAGCCCCTTTTCTTCTCAAGAATCACTTTGAAGGTTCATAACATTCAGCCCTGAAGGCAAGAGGGTTTTTCCAATGTAAATTTCTTTTGGTCACTGCAATATGAACAGAAATCTTGGGCATCTCTGTTCCATGACAGGGTTTTCATATTTCCTTTGCCTGCCCAGCTATTTATCATTTTCCAATAATCCCATGCCCTGGAGACAATAACAATGGCCTAAGCTCCCCTCCCCCTACCCCACACACACAATAATGTTTCCATGCCCGAAAGTCTGTCCATCAACGCTGATCAGAAGGAAAGATGTTTATCTCTACATATGGCAAGCCACAAAAGTTAGAGATGGAAAAAGATCTATTAGATCATTGAGTCCGAAGCACTGCTAGTGAAGGACATAGCCCCCAGAGAACACAGAGTTGTTTTTAAACAGATGCAATAAATCGTCCTTCACGATGTGGTGGCCAACTGAGATATTTCACATCCCTGACTTTGAGGTAGGAGATGCTGCAATGTGGAAGTTTTCCTCCTTTCCCAATAGAGTCGTGACAAAAAAATTTGTTGTTGGTTTCTGCTAGTACGCCCTAGTTTCCAAAAGACAGACCAACCACAACCAGAATTCTTCCGTCACTGCCTGATCCTAATTTAGTTAAGATACTTGCTGAAGTCATCAGTTGGACTGTTCTCAAATGACCCCAAGCTAGGATCACATATGGAAGTACAGAAAAGCAATGTGTTGCAACAATCCAACAATATCCTTCCAATTAAATCTTAAACTTTGGTATATTCAGTCAAACACCACCTCTTTGCCCTCCTAACAGTCTCTTGTTTGCTTAAGGGTTTACAGTCAAATTCAGTGCTCTGGAAACACCCAGGGCGCACCAGAACCAAACCAAAAATGAGCTTCTATCTCATGGGACCAGGAGGACACAGCCAGAAATATAAGGAAGGGCAAATATCTCTCTGAGTAATTCAGGTGTCTAAGAAAGCCCCTGAAACACATCCTGAGAGTCACTCAGCCCGTGAGCATCCACGTCCAGGCTGTTTGTACCTAGCAGATCATGGCTGATAAGGACCTCTAGGAAAGGAATAATATCAGCACAAAAAGTAGCTCCAAGGTCAGAAGTGTGGCTCTGTGTTTGGACACAGTTCCAAATAGGTATTAAATTACAGAGCACATAGACTCGACATTCATCATTATCAGCTTCATTAACATATTTTGAAATTAGGAAGTTCAGTTCAATGTTAAATCTAGAGCTATAAACAGTTTTATAAATTGGGACACCTCATGGAAATGAATCCCACCTTCCAGGCTTATGTGACACTGCATATCACTTTATCCCAACCTGAGACACAAGCACGGGTGAGGTGTGGACATGCAGCTATTGACACTCTGAAAATCCTAATTCCTCGGTATTCCAATGGTTACTGGGTTTAGCTGCGCTGGAATGAGTTGCCGCATTTTGGAAATACTTTAATTTTTTTAATTGACACGTTTTTCAGCAATAACCAAGAGATAGGTAGCAATGGCCAGGGTAACCTACAGCAGTTGCACATCAATGTATGCCCAGGTAACAGTGAAACTGGTATCTAACTCTTTTCACTCCATATGGAAATCCTAGCCAGAAAAGGATTTTAAAAAAGGCCTTAGCTAAAAGTGGATTCTGAAAGCATTGAAGAATATCTGTCTTTTAAACAAAGCCATCCAAATCCAGATTATTTAGTAAACAGGGACTGTTACTGGTACCTATTCCTTTTTCAAGACATCTTATTTTGTGCTGTAGTCAGGTTTTCCAGCATCCAGTGAATAAATGTAACATCAGAACATCACAGCCTTACTGTCTTCCACACCTAGAGCAGACCAACGCAGCCTAATATTTTTATAATACAGGCAACAGCAGTATGTACATTAAAAAATAAATAAAACATATTGCTCCACTGGGGAAATAGAAAATAAAACGTGTGTGGCAGACCTAAGCAATATCAGCTAATAGAAGGTGTTCAGATTTGAAAACATTGAGAGTAACATTTAACTAGACTGGGAGTTTGTCAGAGCTAGGTGATGTTTCACATCAGAAGTTTCAGAACGTTCATTTTTCATTTTGGGTATAAACCTTGATTCAGGAGTTGACTTTATATATTGACACACTGGATCTCAAGAATCTGGTCCAAAAATGCTCTCACATCTCCCCCTACCTCCACCCAAACACTTTTTACAGTAATATTGACACAACTGCAAGTAGCAGCCTTTCTATATTAAAACATCTCTTTATAGCCTGGGTGTACAGTGCAGCACTTACAGGGCTCTGTGAGGGATATCAAATCCATGTTAAAAGGCTGTGGTTATTCTGTCTGTGGTATGAGTGCTGTAACACAGTGCCTCTCTGGAGCTTGTGTAACAAGCACCAGCAAATGAAGTGCTCCAATTGCATCTCATCTTGCAGCCCAGTCTTGCAGGGTTAGATTGGCAAACAGAGGAAATCCTTCAGACTGTGCCCCAACTTGTGTCTCCAAGACAGAGAAAATCACATGATTTGTTGTTTTGTCAGAATGAGGACATCAAATACTGGCTTTGCAGTTCGCCCTTGAAAACCCAGAATAAAGTTTAGCTGGTCCATCTGTGCTGCCATTAAAATCCCTAGGGATCTGCACATTAGGAAAAGGTTTTCTGCAAAGCCAAAGGACTAAGATGATATGAAATATTCCAAAAGGAGCTTTAAATATTCAGTATCAGATCCATGCATCCCTCAAAAGACAAGATTATTCAAGGCTTTTTAGGTTTGAAAAAGAGCAATGAAATGCCCATGCCTCATTCCCATTTGGCACCGCCTGATTCCAGCCAGGAGTTACCACAGATAATTTTTTGCACTCATAAGAGGCCTATGGAAATTCTCATTAACCTTTCCTTAAAAAAAAAAAAAAAAAAAAAAAATCATAGAAACATAGAGCTCACGGGGGAACAGGAAGGGCAAAGAACACTCCCATTTAGAACACTGCAGATGTTGCAATTTTCCTCTGAATTCACGTATTTTTTCTTACTTTTCATTTTTACCACATGACCATTTCTAAAGATCTTCATTTTCAAAATGGATAAAATGAAATTAAAAAAGATAAAAGTCTGACAAAAATCCAATCCAGCAGCAACACGACTCCTTTGTATTGAAAAATAAAAAGAGAAAAGGAAGGTGCATCCAGCCTTGAAAAACTGAAGTCCCAAAGGAAAAAATACTTTTTTTTTAAATTAGATAACAATTTCAGTTTCAAAAGCAGCTTATCTTCCCTTATAAGAAATGCAAAAGTATCTTGAATTCAGAGAATGATGAAAAACAAACAAACAAACCAATCAACCAAAAAACCAGAACCAGATCTATTTCTTGTCTCTCTGCCTGGCCCAAAAAGCATAAATAAATACCTTCAGAGATTTTCAATCTAGTTTTACAGTCCCAAAAGACTTGAACCATTAAAATATTATGTAAGTTTTTATTCAGACCAACTACTTTGAAGTTCATCTGTTTATATCGGAGTTGGCCCCAGCAAAAATCCGAGAACAAAACACACACACTGTGTGATACTGAAATCAGATCCAAGTGTTCTTGGTTGGCCCCTTTTCTGCCATTTGCTGCGGGTCCATTAGTCAAAGCCTCTCTCCCAAATGGTGTGAGGAATATTTCTTTCAGGGTACCCCCTCCAGACCTCAAATACAAAAACAGCCTTGAGAAATGAATCTCTGCCCCTGATAGCAAAGAACAACCATCACCGCCCAATCTTACATTTCTCCTCCATTCCTGTTTCACCCTGGAACATCGATCTGCTTTCCAGCACAAGTCCCACCAGCAGACAAACACACATCCAGGAGAATTTATTGTTTTGTGAAGCACTGTTCTGGACTCTCAGCTATTCTCTTTTACATCCAAGGCAACTGATGGGGTGAGGATGCACTCACCCCATCACACATTACACTCCTTGGTGTAGGCTTTTGGGTTAATTTCTCTATTTAGTTCAACTGTGTCACAATAGAGGCTCACAAGCCTCCTCTTTCTCTAACAGCATTGGGTGTGAGCTGCAAATTCTGCTTTTTTCCAGTAATTTTTCCCTTCTCCAAAGTATAACTCTATGCGTCTATATCCTCACACACGCGTGCCTCCAGTCACACACGCACACACGTTTGCCTTTGGAGGATATTTCAAACCTACCCAACCTAAATAAGGAGAACTTTTAAATGTATTTTCTTTTCCCCTTGATGTGGTGAGATTCACAGGCTGTGGAAAAAGAGGCTGGGACAAGACACGGTTGCATCTGGAGCGGGGGAGGCATTCTTTTTTGTGGTCGTCTGATGAATTATCAAAGCCGACTTGTAAGGAGTTTGGGGCCCAGAACTTTAAACAGATAGAGATTTTCCTCTCTCCTTCCCTTTCTGTCTCCAACTGTCCTGGGGATTTGACTGAGTCATGTTACACTCGCTGTGACTTCAGATCAGTCGTATCTGGCTTTAATAATGTCTTTATTTTTATTGCTGTTATTTTTGGCCGCCTGGGTACTCTTCAGAGCCTCGCTGCACTCGCGGCAGAGGCGGCAGCCGGCGCTCAGTGCTGGGAGCGATGCGAGGACAGGAGGGATCCCGAGATGGAGATGTCAGCATGGAGCCTCTGGGACGCACCCAGGGCCAGCTCCGAGCTCCCATGGAAGTACAGCCAGGAATGCCTGGCATTCCCATCCCTTCAAACAGGATCACTCAGGGCTCCCCACCTGGAACATCTCCCCAGTGGGGCTGCACAGGAACCGAACAGACGTCAAGACACCGGGGAGAGGGAGGGTGGAGGCAAAGAGCTCCAGGGACATGTGAAATACATGTCCAAATGGGGCAGCTCTGGTTCAAAGCTAAACAAACCCAGCTTAGGTCAACCTCAAAGGCTGCAGCTGACGGGAAATCCCTCTGGGGAGGTCCAGGTGTTGGGCAGGAAAAAAAAAAAAAAAAAAAAATTTCCCCACCCTTCTTTTTCCCCTTTTTTAGTAACCATTTTTAGAGCCTGAAGTTACAGGAGCATGCCTGAATGGAGACATGGGAAAAGGGAAGGAAGGAAGGATTTTCACAGGTCAAGTCTCTTCCATTACATTTTTTGTATTTTTTAATTTATTTCCAATAAAAGAGACAGTACATCTCCAACTTTTTATAGGAGTGCAAATACAAAGCCAAAGAGCTTCCTGCCCAAGACAGGGAGGGGGGAGAAAGAAATGGAATGGCTTATTAGTGGCTACATTTCATCTTTCAAAGGAACATCTTGGAGGCCATCCCAGAAGGATCCTGCTGTGTTTCAATAAAGTGACTATGGGGATTGAAAGCCCAGTCGAGGCACCTAAAGAAGAGAGCCAAGAAGGCAACCAGGACCATTAGGGATTTATTTGTGCACAGAAGATAGAGCGAGACAAGGGAAGACTGCAGAAACACATCTTGAAAGCCCAGCATGTTGGGATACTATAGAGGGCTTTAGGGACTGAGGCTCCTCACCCATTTCATCAGTAGAATACACAAATATATAAATGAGTTCTAAACTTCCTTGTTCAAATCAGTTCCACTACCAAAACCTTAGATCTTAATGCTAGGGATCTCTGAGAACTTGCCTCGGAATAAACAAAAGTGGGTTTTATCTACAAACATAACTTCATTTCAGTCACTTACCAAAAATATTCCATTAGCATTCACACTACTTTTTCTTCTTTGTGTCAGCCATGCAAAGTGGAAAGGCTGCAAGTCCTACAGAACATCCCCAGAAGCCAAACTAACACATTTATAGAGGAGAGAAGGGGAAGTTCAAGACAAGAAGGAAAGTATAAATTTCAAGTATTTTCTTGCAGAGCAGAAGTGATAACAGGCAACTCATGAAGTCGTTGCTAGATCGCATATAATGAAAAGTCATACAGCAGGCAAAGAATCTTCATTAAAATCAGCATAAACATGAAAACTGGTGCGAGAAGCAACAGAGCAGTCGTAAATTGCTGCTCACTCCTAGTTTGGGTTGGACACGAGCATTACCCAATGTAGCCTGGAAAGAATATCCTCTCATTCACTCATCCCCCACCAAGCACTTAATGCAGATATATTGTCCCTCCAGAATTATAATAATAATAATAAAAAAAAAACCACTCTTCAAAATTTATACCACCCTCCTCCTTCTTGGAGCCTCATCTCTGTCCCTCACTTTACTGCCACACCCAGATCCCTCTGTCAGCTTTCCTCAGACAGATATTGCACAAAGGCAGGGGATGGACTTGGCCTGAATACACAAACAGGGAGGCAGATAGCAGAGATTTTTCTGTGGCTCACTCCCCAAACCAATCTGGAAGACAGAGCTGGGTTGCAGAGGGATCGTGGCTCGAGCTCTTCCACAGGACACTTCCACATGTCCTGGACAGAATGTGCCACTGTAACCTGAATGCAGCAGCCCAGCCTGGAATGTTTCTCTCCAGGTGCTCAAGCCTCTTTCCATTTTCTGTTTCTATGGTTGTATCAGACTGGAAGTTCTTTACAAAGGCCCATTACAAAAGTTAGGACAGCATTTTGCTGTTCTGTGAGGCCATGTGAGAAGTTTTGCTGCGGGAACTCTGAAATCACAAATACAGATTTTCAACCCCACAAGCCTCACGTTTCCTACTTACTTCCATCTTTAAGAGCTAGCACTGGTGGGAAGAGTATAAAAGCAAAAGGGCAAGACAGCGCAAAACAAGCACAATGAGGTACACCTCAAAGCCAGTGCTAAGGCTGTGCAGGTGTGTCTGAGGGATGCAGCAGTCAAGAAGATAAGGAATTCAAAAATTACAGAGCTCCAGAGAACTGTCTGGAGAAGCACTGAAGAAATTCCATGGTTTAAAAGATTTGTACATAGCGTTTAATTCGGATGCAGCTATAAGTAATCATCATTGTAGAAAAAAAATCTACTGAAGACCACTTTAAACAGCAGAAAGTCAGCTGCTCTCTCAACCTACTTGGCAAGAAATATATTTGAGCAAGAAAAAGGTTTCTTTCCTTCATCCTGAATATGAACTTTTGTACCTGCAAAAAGTGTATTCTTTATGCATTTTTATTTCAAAATAAGAACAAACAACCTTGGAAGCACAGAGTTCAATGCTGAAACAGGTAAATGGTCATGGCCAAAAATGCATTTCAGCAAATCCTAATAGTCCATTTCCGATTTGCAAAACTTCCTGAGCATCTTCAATGACCAAAAAAGAAGTCACATCAAGAAAGGTTATTTATAACTGCTTGGCCTCAATAAGTTTTAGAAATACTGTATATTTTTTGGAAATCCAGCAGGAAAAACTACATTTTTCTTAACTCCCTCCCCCTATACAGATTTGTGTTTCAGTTAGGACTTAAACTTCAATAATTAATATATTGTGTACATTCATGACGAGAAAATCTTTACTGATTTCAGAGAGAGAGCAACTGGAAACCTATCAAAGGCTGATCAGAAGAGGGAGTAACTTAAGCATATCACTTTGAACTATGGGATGATTATCAATTATCAATTAGGATACTCTTTTTTTAGCTTGGACTTTCGTTTTTTGGCCAAGCTGCAGTACTAATAGTAGAACAAAGAGCCACAAATGCAAAAGGAACATTTTTCAAATGAATAAACTGGCTCAGGGATTTAAAAAAAAAAAAAAAAATAAAAAAAAATTACCTGCACTGAAAAATACCTGAATCAGGTTTTATCCAAGGCAGTGAACATTAATTCTTGGTCTACTCAGAGTTTTATTCAAGTAAAACCCTCTTGTGTTGAAACCACAGATTTTACATCATAATGCATGTGTAAAGCTGGTTATTCCAAAGTTTAAATCATGTTTCAAATCTCTCTTCCCAACCTCCCCTCCCCACTGCAGGGCTGTTTAAACAGGTGTGCAAGCATCGATAACAGCTTCCCCCAGGTAAGGAGATAAGCAGTTTTTACCACTGCACAGGAAAGTGCTGCTCATGATTTACTATTCACCAGACAGAGCTTTCATTCTCCAGAAGTCTAATCTGCTTCACCAACTAATTCTAGGAGCTGGGAAGGTCTGAGCCAGACAAGCATCAGATGTTTTACAGAGAAACTCTGCACAGTAAAAGGTAGAACAGAAGGTATTACCTTATTAGAAGTTAAGGTTTTTGCTTACTGAAAGCCAGAGAAGTCCAAAAACTGAAACCCAGACAAGGTCCCAGACATAAGCCACATGGGGTTCTGAATTCCAGCCTCATTTTCCCTTCACCAGAAATAAGCTTATGCCCTGCAGCTCCAGCTATACCTGAAAATGTCCATAAAACAGTTTTTCCATTGCTGTATGCTAATTCTTGTCTTGAGATAAAAATCCCTGGTCAAAGTAAGGAAAGAGACCTGTGCCACAGTGGCATGCACTTTGGCAGGCAGAGCATGTGCGTGGAAGAAGGAATAATGCCAGAGGGGCAATTTGAACTTGGATCTCTGAAAAGCAAGGAGAGCACCTTAGCCCATACAGCCTCAGGTTACAGAGGAATTTGGGAGTGTGGGGGAAAGACAGTAACAAGTTTTATAAGGTCTTGATGCCATTCTGACACACAACATATATTTATAATTCCAAAACGTTTTATGGGGTCATAATATATCCTACAAACCTTTACCTGGTGCTTTTCGCCAGCAGGGCTCCAACATCCTCCTAGATCGGACACAGATGCTGCGCTGACTTGGAGAAGTCTATTTACTGAATTAGTAATTACCACATCCTACAGCACCTGAGTTTTCCTTGGAGCCCTCCCAGCCACATCCTGCCCCTAAGCCTGCATTGCTTAGCTGGTGAAATCTGACATGTTCTTGGCCAGCAGCGCGGCCGCTTTGGCCGCGTGTCCAGAAATATTCAACCTGCAGAGAGAGCTGAGCCAGAAAAGATTTCTAAATAATTTGGCAATTTCACTCCGCCTGTTGCTGGTTCCTTCTCGCGCTCTTTTTATGCAAAGAGAAACTACACCGGGCTGGCTGGGTTGTTTTTGTGTGGCAGCTGGGTGGGTAGGGGAGAAAATTCAGCCTGTGGAATACTGAGCGCCTCTGAAACGCTGGCTCTTGGTTAACGCACACAGAGACTCCTATCAGAGATCCTACTTCCAAACTGCTGTCTGTAGAAAACAAGAGTTTCTCCCTGGCAGAAAACAAAAAAATATGCAAAAGAAATAAAATTATAATAGACAGAAGAAAGCCCCAGCCCCGAGGAGCAGCTCAGCTCGGAATGAAAGGGAATGCAAGCTGTTTTACATGCTTTTCTTGTCTTCATTCCCTCTGTTGTCATTGGTTGTTTCCTTGTTTGCAAGGCTGGAACAGAGGGGAAAGCTGCACGTCAAGTACTGAAATTTCTCTTTGAAGGTCCCTTTTTCAGATGAAAAAAGGAGCTTCAGACAGAGCTCCCAAACCCTACTTTGACCTTCAAAGTTTGACTAATCCCTTTGTCAGAGTGGCATTTGCCACTTAAGGCATAAAGCCCTTTTAAACACTAAGATCAGGAGCCTGTTTTCATACCTCCTCCTAAAAGCATAACCACAGCAGACTTTCATTCATTGTAAAAGTGTGGGAAGGGGTTGTTTTGTTTGTGCTTTTATTTGCCAGCAAGGGCACCAGGAATTCAGCTCCATGTTCCAGGGGAAAATACAAAACTTGTAAAGCCTAAGCTGATGTGCCTGTGCTTCAGTGGGGCTCAGAGAGCACTTGGGGTCAAAGAATACCTTGGTACGAAGGCAAGAGAGTTTGTTTGCAGTCAATACCCACTAAAGACCAGTGACTGGGCATCCTGGGTGCTGAAATTGTGCTTGGCACGTGAACCAGTCTGGTCCAAAATCTACAACCTTGACAGTTTTGGTACCTCACCAACCTGTCACAAGAAGGAAGCCACTCATTTACATGCAGTACAACTAAAAATGCAAATGGTCTTATTCATAGGGTTTTTTAACCTGCAGGTAGTTGGAAAACCAAAAAAAAAAAAGTATTGCAAAGCGTGAATTTCATGCAATGAAACATGCTGACTGCTGGGATGAAACAACACAACCCTTTCGGAAGGCACAAACACTTAGGAATGGGGATTTTATTTATTATTATTATTACCTTAGATTTCATTGAGAACTTGAATGGACAGAATGCTTACCCCATCAAATCTTAGCCAGACCACTGGACTTCATCCTAATACTCTTGCAGAAACTGCTGCAAGGTCTTTTCTTTCAAGACTGCCAAGAACGGCATATTGGCAAGCAACATCCAGAGCAACACAGGCCTCGCCTGCAACAGCAGCTTCTGCAGCCTCAGTAGAGCAGGGGGATGGCAGGTCTAAGCCACCATGACTGGGACAGCTGGACACAGCCTTTAACTAAGGTCCAGATTGAGATTTACACTTAAAAATTCCAGATCCATAAACGTATTGTCTTAACCACCTTGCCAAAAATATTTTCATCTAGTAAAACGTCAGAGTTGTGTCCAAACAGCAGTGTAAGAATGTGATTTTGAGTGCAGCCAGAACCCCAGTTCAGTTCAAGAGGTGCCCCAAAAATACACCTGAACACTGACAGAATGCAGAGACAAGGTAAATTCCAGGGGTTAAATTCCTTCTTAGGTATCTATAAAAGCCTTACATAGCTATAAAATAATACTTGTTGCCATACCAAATAAAATATGAATAATTCTTTATCTGACTGAATGGGCCTGTACTGTTATGCCTTTAAAAGGTTATGAAATCCACAGATGCAAACTGCAAGAGACATTGAGTGTGGAGAGATTCTGGATCAAAACCAGGAGAAATGTTACAGATAAGTGTTCTGCAAGTGAAGAATTCACATACCTTTTTGGCATTCCAAGTGTGTGCTGTTCAGAGAAAGTACTGCCTGTTCCTATCCTACCAAACCAAAATCTATGCAAAAAGTGAGGAAGATTTTTAAAAATTGAGAACAAAAGCAAGGAAGATGTGGTGGATCTCAAAGGATTTCCTTCAGGTCAAGAGTCACCTTGGAGTTCAGATTTAACAGGAAATTTCTAGTCTGAAATATAGACCATACCATACTTTTGGATGAGAACAACAAATGTGAACCTTCACCCACAGCTGAAACCAAATGTGAAATCCATCTTTGATGCAGCTGAAAGTTAAGAAGTTGAGAGACTGGATCCATGCACCATGGGATACTTGGAAGCCACACAGAGCACCGAGGAAGCTGCAGTAAGAAAGAGCATTTTGCTGTTTTCTGTCTGCCCTGTAGCAGCTTTACATCACACTGGGGCTTTTCTGTGCCTTTAGCTACAACTCCATTTACAGGGCCAGGGAATCAACTAAACAACAACATCTCTGCAGTGATCTTGACTCCCAAATACAGATATTAAAGTAATAATATATGATATTATAGATATCCTATATTTTTGATAGAAGATCCATATGGAAATCAAACTGTGCAGTCTTTAAAATGACACCACCACAAGACCCCTCCCTTCCTGAGCTGCCAATCTGAAAGCTACAATCAGTAAATAACTTAGGAAGAAGATCAGGGCAGACAAAGCCTCTTTTCCTTGCAATGGTTACAAGTGACACACTTAATGAGCACAAGACCCCAAAACCAGGTTTGTTTTCGTGGAGGTTTTGTTTTTTTTTTTTTTCTGAGCTTAAATTTTTTTCTAAGATGAAACTCTTTTGCATTGAATTAAACTCAGGAAAGTCCACACCACCGCCATGAATTGGCTTCAATGTTTACCATACTAGTAAATGCAGGATTCTCCATCACCCCTTTTTTTATTATTCACAAACTTTCACTCACAAACAAAACAGATTGGCCAATCTTTCACACCTGCTTGGGAATAGAGAGAAGAAAAGGGTTGCAACGTCCTATGGCCAAGCATAAGAGAAGCACAGGAGTGATAAGAATGTTTGTAAGACATTAAAAATTCACTGCTATGAAAAATCAACCCATGATGAACAGGTATTTCAAGTTTCCCATCTGTCTGCATGGAATATGAGAACCAAAGTGACCAAAGAAAATCAGGAAGCAGCAAGCCAAGACTGAGTAAAACTATTCCTGTCACTGACTTGCAGGCGCTGATAGACAGTCTTCAGCAGAGATGCACCTGGACAGTGAGCCTCATCAGAGCACAGTGCGGGGAAGGACCAAAGTGTACATTTTTCAACAAATCAGTTGAGAAATCTTCTGCAATACATCAGAGAGAGGTAACAAAACAAGTACACCTGTAGAAAATCTGCTCAGAACTCCATTCAGTAAAATCTGCAAGCATACAAGAGAAAAAAAAAAAAAAAAAAAGAAAGAAAAAATCGAGGCAGGAATAAGTAAAGAGAAGAAAAGGAAAAAGCCAAGTATCTCACTCACTCTCGCTATCTCAGACTAAGAAAGCTCTGTCAGCAAGTACTGCTAATCCAAATTATTCTTACACAAATATCACTAAAGTATGAAACATAAGATAAATTTAAGGGCAGAGATTCTTCAAGCCAATCACACAGTTTGGGAGTAATCTTGCAATAGGTGGAGTTAATCTAAGACTATGTGGTAACTTTGGAAACCTCCGCCAAAAAGATAGTGCACTTTATTTTACTTTAAGCCATCATGAATTCGCCTAATGAGCAGTCAGATCTATCCTTCCAAACTTTAGAAAGACAAGTATATTATGAACACATCCAGGAGCAAGGGAAGCAGCAATTAATACAATTATAAAATGGAGTAATTCAGCCAATCACCACCAGGCCAGCAATGCCACTGGCCCAACTGATCAAAGCCTTCTAAAGCAAGGCTTCCACCAGGACAAGCACACCAGGAATCAAATCCCTCTGTACAGGACCACCTCTCACTCCCTGGAACAAAAAAACAAGGCATCATTTAGTGTTACACACAATTGAGACTAAAAATAATTCTATTTCCTTTCAGGGCATGAGTACAAATTTTGAAGCAACCCATCAATTCAAAGACAGAAGAAAAACTCAACTTTGCATTTACAAACTCTGCATGGTTTGAAATTGAAGAAATGACCAGGGATTTTTTTGCCTGTAGCACTGTTAGTTTCCCCCATACAGACATAAATGATGCTCATCAATAGAAATGTGATATTTCCGAGTATAAAAAAGCAACATAAACTGCACTTACTAGGTCTCCTCTGGTTCCCATTTAATTTCTTTTGTCTAATGTAAACTCACTGGGTTATGACTAACAGCTAACATATAATTTCTAATTGTATGGCATTATGTTATGTTAGTACAAAAACATTATCAGAGCCAAGAGAGAGACAGAAGCAGATCGTTCAGTCTTACTGGGATTAGACAGGAATGGAAAAATACCATCAGTATCAACTGCATTTGTCAAGGAAGCAGATTAAAAGCCAGCTTTAATGGGAAAATTTTCTTCCTACATTTTGCTTTCCTTCTTTTTACATCATAGAACTGTTACATAAACAAACCAAAATGTTCACCTTTCCAAGGGCTTATGAAAAAGCAATTGGGTGATACGTGACATTACTATTTTATTCTTTGGAAGATGTTCTGTATATTTCTACAGAAATGGCCTGAAGCTTTAGAGAGTTATAAAGCCTGAAGATGCATGATTATCCATAGAACCCATTCTTGCTGCAGAATTATGTTCAGATTTACATTTGAAAGAATTATGAGCCAGAGTCTCTGCAGAAAAAGGAAGGGAAAAAAAAAAAAAATCTGATTTACACCCTGTAGAGATTTCCCTCCCTGGGGAATAAACCAAAGGAACATAAATCAAGAGCAAGGCCATGTAGAAGTACTCTCCTGAGCCTGCAGACAGTCTGCAACAATAGCTGCAAGAGGCTGCCGTCAGCCCGTATCCTCCCACTGTGCTAATCATGAGCTCAACACGGACAAATTAAATGGTAAATGTGACAGACAGCACTGGCTTTGCTTGTTTAGGCCTGGCTGCGTGTGATGCTGCTCTGAAAAGCTGGGGCTGGGCACCCTGTCCCACAAAACCTGCCTCGGGCCAGGGAGGCAGCATGGGAGAGGAGCCCATCCATCAGACACTGAGTGTGCCCAGTCCCAGGAGTGCAGAGAGGGAGGGATGGAGAGAATGAGACCCAAAGACAAGCAGGAGCCTGTGCACGAGCAAAGAGAGAGCAGCAAAGCTGAGACCAGCAGGGAGGGATCCACAACAGGGTCCTGGAAGAGGGATGGATGGAATTAGTTGAAATAGGTGCTTAAAAAGGACTGCCTTGACCTTGTTGTCACACAGAAAGCAAATGAATTACTGAAATCAGAACAAATCTGAAGAAGAGCTATCTACATGAGAGAGCAAAGAGAAGAGGATTTGTTTATATTGTCCTCAATTCAGTCTGTCTTAACCCAAGTCAAATATGGATCTTGATCTGAATTTATGCTGGTTTAAAGCATCTATATACTTTCTTAGCTTGTGGTCCAACAAAACAAATCTTTTGCAATTTAAAATGCTTTTCTGAATAACTCACTTTAAGAAAGAGGAATAGCCAGGTTCACCTGAGAGCTCTGGCAGTCCTGGGGTCCTGTTCAAATAACACACATTGCCAATGGCTGCTGCATCAGTGTGGACTTCAGATAAAGTTTCATGAAGAGTTTGATCAAGCAAAAGCCCAAACAGTCTGTACAGTCTGTAAGCATTTAAGCATCTAGTAGAATTCCAGGAGCTGGAAAGAGACTGCAAGGAGTGCAGGCAGAGTCGTGGTGCTGTGTTAGGGATTTTGGGTTCACTTCCAGCTCTCCAGAGGACCCATTGTATGAACATAGCCTGCAACACAACCCCTGGCAGGTCACCCCACATTCCTGTGCTTGTGCTTCTCTTCTCACACAGCCTATCAGGCCCACCCCTTACAGCTGCAAACTCTTCAGGACTACATTTGAGTCTTGTTATGTCATTGTGCAAGGCTTTATATAAGAAAGCTCTCAGCTGGGGAATCCTCACAACAGCAGAATGCAAACACTGGGCCTGGGCTCTCCTCAGCACAGGCCAAACATCATCCACAAATCTACTCTATGATTCTACTCCATTATGTTTTTTCATCCAGGAATCCCACATTAACCAAAAAGAAATCCTAAAACTCCATTCACCTTACCTTTAATGTCATTGTCACCCTGCATGCACCTGGCAGCACCCAATCAAAACCTTCCAGGGCACCGTAACCTTGATACTATTGACCAGCACTGCTCTGATTTAAATTTCAAACAGCCTGCAATTTTGATTCTTTTTTCCCCCAGCTCTGAAAGCAAACATTATGGATTTTATAGGGAAGAGGGCCCCGGCCACACACTTGATTCACACAAACTTCGCATACGTGAAAAGGCAGTCAATACAAACAGAATTCATTTTAATTAACCTTAATATGCTGATGAAAACGGTGGGGAGTTTTGTGAGCAAATACGTAGAGCCACATACACAAGAATCTCTGCTTTGTTAATGACATACGCACACATCCAATAATACAGTCATGGTTAATTATAGTCCTTGTTTCCAAACTTACATTGCTACAATCAAACTGAGGAGCTGCTCCAGTCAACAAGCACATGGCATTTTTTGGGTTAGGTGGACTAGAACCTAGCGCTGAGATTTCAATCTTGGCAAAGATCTTCAATTTTCCATCTAATCATCAAGCCACAGGTGCCTGTTTGGGATAGGAAGAAACTTATCGTATTTCCTCAGCCTGGAAAATCCACAGGAAAAATTCCCCCTGGATCAGAAGCAGGCTCAACTGCAGCATCTCTTTGATAAGTCCAAGGAGCTCAATTCAGCCACACAAAATCAGGAGCAGCTGCTCAAAAAAGTGGTTATGCTGATGAAAAACCAGAGCAAAGAGGCAATCAAGAAGCCAGTCTATGAAACTACTGTATGCAAAGAGAAGGCAAATACCAGCAAGTGAACCCCTCTCAATAAATTTAGACATATACAGACAGTTTTAGTGAGGACTGGGTACAGAATCTCTTAATTAATATGCTCCAAGAGAAGAAGAGATTCTGAAGAAGGCATGGTACGATGGAGATTTCCCTGTCCGTTGCTGAAAAATTTCAAGCCAAAACAAACACCTAAGCACAAGTAGGTTGAAGGTTCCCCAACCTTTCTAAAACCCAAACCCAAACAATTTTAAACATCCTCATTTCAGATGTGTCTTTGCCTCCATGAGGAACAGCTCTCCCTCTAAGGCTTACCTGAGCCCAGCCAAAAGAATTCAAAATGAACCCTGTGTAGAAAGGACAAAGGAGTCAAGCGTTTCAAAGAATGAAACTCTTTTGCAATTGTTTTTGGGAATATGCAGGGCCTCACTCTGAAAACTTGCTATGAAATATCTGTGTATCAGACAAATTTCTAGCTAGGGTTGAGACTTTTAGTTATTTCCCAAAAGCAGAATACAGGAAAGGGGGGAAAAAAACTGTTCTCTTAGGTTTCCTCAGCACTCTTATCTTATCAGCACAGTGAACACGTGCTGTACAAAGAAAGCTGATCCAAGACACAAACCCGGGTATTTAATGTTTGTTCAGTTAGAAGAAAAATATTACCAAACCAATGGATTCAAGAATAATAGAGTTATGTCCTGAAAATCATAAGATTTGAGACTCACTCTCTTTGCTTTCTATTTTTCTAATCTTCCAGGGTGCTTTTGAGTTACATATCTACATTTGAGAGCCTGCAGGTCTGGAATTTATTTAAGATGCAGCTAAGAATCTCATTAATAACATGAACCCAAGAATTGGGCTTTGAAGAAAATATACAGGTAATGCAAAATTTAGGGTCATGACAAGTGGCACCAGTGCATACAATATCAATATCTTGCTAATGGACCTGTAATTGCTTAATGAGCTGAAGCCCACAAGAATAATGGGGAAAAAAAGGATCAGAAATGTGGCTGCTAAGAATTATACCAAATTATTCAGTCACAAGCAGTTTACTTACATGATAGTGGACTGGCCTAATTCTAACGTCACAAGGAGTACTTTAAAGTAGGTAAATGCTTTATGATATACCTTGATTTGCATCTACATAACCAAGCAAAAAGGATGCTAAACAGACACTTCTTCAGCCAAAGATGTGTTCTTAAGATTGTACACGAATCCACTACTTAATTGTTTAGTAGGATAGTTAAAAATTATGCTACCTATAGTTATCATTTCATCATGTCCAAAATCTAGGTGGTGTTAAAGTTAGGCTGTTAAGATTCTGATAGCTGAGGACAGACAAGCATGTTATAAAATGCATTTGGCAAAGCCTCAAAACAAACCAGTGCTGAGCAGGAACAGACTGAAACTCCCTTCTTGCAATATCTACTTCATGTTTGGAACATATCTGACATATTTCAAGTCTATTTTCATTAGATGCATCACCTGACCTGTATAAACACTGCTGCCATCTGCCCTCCTCCCCAAAATTATTGACTAAACTTGGAAAGTGTAGGAAATAGCACTGCCAAAATCCAGTCCTCAGACTAAAAGATGCAAATAATCGTGCCTTCAGTAGTCTGCCTGATGCTGAAAATCTGAACTGCAAACAGCCTGACTTTTCTGCAGAAACTTCAATGCAGAGGTTCATAAGCACAAATATGAAAAGTAAATTCCAGTCCTTGCAGCAACATTTCCCTCTATTTATACCTTAATAAATGCATTATGGAAATAAACATTTACCTGACACTTGTCCTTAATAGAGGTTCTCTCCTTTTAAATTGATTGAGAGCTTTAGAGTAGGAGGAAAAAAAGCACAGGGGGATGTACAGCAGTGAAAGTTTGGAGTTTAATGAACAAAGCCACTTATTCCCTCTCAAAGGCAGAGTGAGGCAGGGAGGGAGATGAAAGCTCTTGTTTCATTTTATGTGCAAAGCAGAACAGACATCTCCCATAGACATGCTAATGAAACATTGATTTGCTGGGGTGATGTCTCTTACCACAGGGCTCTCCACCTTGGACTTCTAGGAGAAACGATTCACAATTAATTAACTCCTTTCACAGATTATCTAAAATTTGGTTTGGGCTCAATCCCATTTTGTGATAATGTTGGTTCTGTTAGTAATATGCAGATCAATAAGCATAAATATATATAAAGATGTATGACAAGCTTTTATATACATACAAACCTATATTGCATTATAGAGAACATATAAAAATAGATTATATATGGCATACCAAATATACACGTATTTGTAGCCATATAATTCCCCTTCTGGTAAATCATACACAATTTTCTGCCATCAGCTCAGCAACCCCATGGGAGACTACCACAAACTTCAAAATACTTCAGGACAATCCCTGAACCACTCTCCCAGTCTCCTTCTTCCCACAAGTTAATATCAAACCAGCACCCTGGTACATGTAAACAAACCTTGCTCCCCACTTCCCAAACCACCACTTTAATGGCTTTTCTCAGGCACAGAAAAGAGACTGGCACTCATCTCTTAATAATTATAACTGCAGCAACAACAGCAATGAACATATTTGGGGGAGATATTAAATAAACATTTAAATAAAAATACTCAGGAATTTGCTTATTTGCTTTCAGAAAATAGTAATTGCAAATTTATTTTAGTTCAAAAAAATTACACACCCCCACAGGTTGTTTTGCTGTATATGGCAGACATGTGAGACACCAGACATGCCATATCAAGGGGTTTAATCTCGTTTATCCTGTGCCTAACAGATCCCCAGCGCAGGATTGCAGCCTCTGTGGGAACCCTTCTGCAAAAGACTCAAAATAGAGCAGCAGAACAGCTTCTTAACTGGTTTACTAGTCAATATTCGAGGTGGCAAAAAAAGTCTCTCAGAAGGGCAGCAAATGTTATATTTTCAATTGGAATTCCAATAAATGCAAGTTAAAGATCATTTTCTGTTAAAATTTGTAAGGAAATAAAGGAAAAAAAAATTTGTAGGTATTGTCTTTCCAAGATTTTTTGTTCTGGTTGAAAAACAATTGTTTGGGAAATAAGAAAAATGGATGAATACTTTTTTATAATCCAAGTATTTAGTTTTGAGCAATAGGAACTCCAAAAAGTTCCACAAGTGGATATTTCTTTCTTGTCTAAGTAGAATAAACCTTCTTCCTTAAAACCAAATAGTTAATGCTCTGTGTTTAAAGTCCTATGACAGGGCATTTAAAGCTGTGGTAGATTTAAATTTTTCTTTAAGGGATTTTAACCAGGCTCTGGGTGACTTTATCCTTTTTCTTCTGGGATGTTCAACAGAATTCTGATATAAGAAATAAGTCTTTGGAATATTTTGATTAAAAATAAAAACTACAATTGTTTTTGAGTAAAATATCTAGAGGATCAAAGGCCTAAGGAACAGCAACACCATAAATAATGTTCAACTTACTACTCTAAAGATTTTAACTGGAGAATTTGAAATAAATCTCTAAATGTACACACACATTCCCCCTCTCCTTCCTCCATGAATACCATTAACGTGAATTTCAAGCAAGGCTCACCTTCACAACAGCTATTATTGACATGGGGTAGATGATCAATATAGAACAGACTTGAAGCTCATTTTCAGAAATTGATAAAAGTTCAAACCCCAGAGGGGTGAGATGATTTACAGCAGAGGTTAAAACTATGCATTCGACTTTTTCCAAAGCAAGGGTTTTCTAGATGCTTCCAAATATTTAGTTTTTTCCTAAGTGCCTTAAAGTTCGAACACAAATTTATTTTCCTTCTTGGAATTCACAGTTGGAGTAGAAATTAATTTTGCTGAGAGTATCTATCAAGCAGGTAAACAGCACACAAGACAACTTACTTTGTATAACAGGTGCAAGAATCACGGAGCTGGAATTTACTGGGACCTACTCAGTATCTCCCAAACCCATCCTCAAGGCCAAGTTGTCCCATTCCACTCATTCCTGGCTGGGATTTTTTCCACACCCTTCCTGCACTGGAATCAGTGTTCATCCTGGCTCACTCCCCACAAGGATACTGGGAAGTGCTAGGATGGAACTGAGGTCCAGCAGCCTTCCCACCTCAGGGATCTCATGAGCCAACGATGAGACAACAAGATTTGGTACGTTCATGAAGTTCATTAAAAAATGCACAGAAAACAGTAGCCAATCCCTAGGGAGACGCAGGACTCGGTCCCAAAAAAACAGATGGAAAAGGCACCATGTCTAACCAAGGAGGGCAGAGCAAGGACAGTATCACACCTCCCCAACAGCAAGAGGCTTCCCTCTCCAATTCTCTGTAACTTCTCACCCACCCTCATTCCTTGATCGGGAGGCAGCAGGAGGTTAAACGTGGCTCTCCTTCGCAGGCCACCACTAAAGACTGGCCTCAGCAACCAAGTGCCCTGGCTGAAACAATGAACGACAGGCCAGTACAGAACTCCTGTGAGTCCTGGCCCAGCCCAAACCCTGATGTTGATGTTGTTATTTAAAAGCAGCACAGAGTAGGTAGGGCAACCCCACATCCATCACAGCAGTCAGAGGCCATTTTGTACTGTATGCTTTTAATTATTTCATTGACATCCTTGGACTTGATAACTGCCTGAATTTTCCTGTCAACACTTTTGCCCTTCATTTTCTTAGTTAAATCACAGTTTTGAATCGCGTTTTTTTTCTCCACCCACACCCCAACTATTTTTTTGGCTTCTAATTCCCTGAATACCCCGCGCTGTTTTAAATTACATGCTCATTTCAGAATACTTGGGCTATTTATCTAGGAGGCAAATTTCAGAGTCATCTGAAATTAATTTCCCGACCCCAAGGATCCTGGGTACCAGCTTCCAACTCAGCCATGGAATTTCCTGATGGTGCTGCATGGTTCGGGTTTCTCCACACCTCCAGAGAACCACCCCAGCAGCTGCAGGGCTGCAATGTGCCCTCCCTGCTGCTTCTCTTCCCATCCCACTCACCTTTCCAGCAGCAAAAGAAAACCTACTTGAATTATTTTGTAGATGTTAGTATAAGGTAAGCTATATAATTCCTAAGGTTGAATCCGATTTTGGGATGTGGAAATGTTTCAGACAGCTGAGGGATACAAAGCACTCAGCATAAAATTCAGCCTGGAAGGTTGTTACTAATTGTTTTGCCAAGTTCATTAATGGCCATCATCTTCCCTGTATGTCCAGCAATGCACGTTTTAGAAGTATCAGTTACCCCAGGTGGTTTCACCTGGACTTTGAGCACCCCCACCACCTCTAATGTTAGGGTTATGGGCAGAAGTAAAATCATTTCACACATTCCAAGCATAAAATGAAAACCTTCTGCCATGAGAAATCTTGAATTTTATTTTGCATGCCTGTAAAGAGTCCAATCTGATGGCAGAAATTTGAAAATCCCTGCTGTTTTGTTAAGTATATCAAAACAAGTTTCAAGTGTAAGAGAAGTTATGGCTTTTTAATGGTCACAATCTTTTCAGGCAAAATTATTTTTCTTTAAAATTATTTGTTCCGGTTAAATAATCTGTGACATCAGGTTTAACATGCTTTTGATTTGAAGATGGACACTTTTCAGAAAATGCCATAATTCTTTTTTTTTTTTTGAAAAAACCTTCAATGACAGTTACCCTCATAAGTCTTTTGGAAATACTTCCACCTATAACATGTTGGAGAACTCAGTGTTATTTTGGGTATAAGGATAGGGAATAAAATGATTTTGCAATATCAGACCAACACATAAACATTTATTTCCTGGTATTTTGCTGTGACTGAAAGAGTTTTTAACTTTTTCAACCAGAAACTGAAGTTTTCCAACAACTTGTTAATTATTTCTTTTTCAGTGTTTTCTGTGAAAAACTTACTGTAATCTGCTCCTGAAGTAACTTCAGTATTAAAAAAAAAAAAAATAAAAAAATTACATTATAGCCCTTAAGAAGGTGGCTTTTATACATGTAAGGCTGAAGGTTCTCTTACAGCAAAGCTCCCAAGAGTCACCTAATCGTAGCTGACAGTTGAAATCAATCATGTCATGCTGCAGGATATTTATCAGAAACCTGACGTTACCTGTTTGATCCACACCTGCCAATGGACAGTGTAATACTGCTATAACCACCCTTGAAGGCTGTGTCTGGAGCCTGCAACCCCCAAATCCCCTTTCAGTGACAGGGAAATCAGCTAAATCTGGAGATTTTTCCTCTGCTGAAGCCTTGCTCCACTGCTCCAGGGAGTCACTGTGGGGCAGGTGGAAGCTGTAGAACAAGCAGGTGGTCCAGCTGCACCCAGACCACTGCACAGCCTTCCTTCCCTTCTCCCAGAGAAAGGAGTCTCCCTACAAACAGGTCAATAGATGTGCTCACACCGTGCTGGGAGACACTGATGTCTCCACTACAAGAGACACACAAGGTGGTGGTTCATCACCAGACCTCCAAAACAGATCATTCACCTCCCAATACCCTGTCCCGGGTGTATTTTGATGTAGTTACAGTTTGTCCAGTTATTGCCATACTGGATCTCTCTCCTAAAGCTGGAAATATTGGTATTCTGAGGTCAAGAGCAGCTAAAAGAGCTACCTGGAAACTCCAGTGTCAGACTGCTCTGGGAAATGAGTGGCAGGAGAGCCACTATGGATGGGAGAGCATTAGTAAGGGATAACCAGGCCCAGCTACACATTGCAAGAGAGGCAGTAACTCAAAGATCTAATAACAGTGTTTCCCATGGATAAAGTGATTTGAGTTGCCCTACCATGAGAGGTTGGGTTGGTTTACTTGTGTAGGGGGTCACGTGCTGTTTAATTGCTGTTTGAAGACAGACAGCAACGACATTCAGACTGTGTTCCCTTCGATATCAGCTCTGTAAGGATTTCTCTCTGCAGATTTCCCAGTATAAAATGCAGAATCTGAACCCAAAGAAGCCAAAATGGAAAGAACTGCCAAAGATTGTAGTAAGGACACTGTGAAAGTCTTAGAATGCATTTAAAGTGCAGCTACTTGAGCTCAGAATTAGGTCAGTGTTCCATGAACAGTCTTCTACATGGCAAAAAAGTTCATATTTTAAGGAAACAGAAACAAAATATGAAACATATTCTGGGGAGGCCAGTTAAAAAGCAAGCACGGAGGGTGAGGGTGGTTGCAAAACCAGCTCTCCATAAAGGTGATCTACTGATGTTCATCATTACAGAGCTGAGCCCTCAGAACTCAGCTGAACACAGGAGCTTCAGGAAACTCAACGGCTCTGCTTTTCCACCAGCACACTGATAAAACTATACTGAAAGAAAAACTGGAAGGTGAGGTACATTTCAATCTTCCTTAAACTGTTCTTATTATATTTATTTAAACAAACTGAAATTTCACCCTGCCAGCTGCATATTCAGCTGCTGTGGCAGCCCAGGCATGCACAGGCTGGTTATTCCATGGTGATGTTTTGTGGTAAACTCTGCTTTCCAGTAAAGGATCCATGATTTCCACTCAACAAAGGTGGGCTGTGAGATGTACAGATGAAACGGAACCCACAGCAAGCTCATGGTGCTTTGATGTAAAAGCTGTAGGCCAAGCAGCCTGGCACCAGCTGACAAAAACAGCAGCAAGCACGTACAGTTGGGTGTCTAAATCCCACCCTAAAATACCCCAAGGAAAGAAGAAAGTTGAAATGAAACAACACTTTGGTAGTCATCACCAAATACTCCGAACAGCTGGAGTGCCTAAGTACATCCCTGCTCCTTTAGAAGGCCTGAAAAGACAGTTTAAAGAAAAATATACTGTACCTAATAACTGCACATTAAAGGGTGGAGGAGGGAGAGAATCCATGTCTGCCTTGATGCTCTGGTGAACAAAACCTGATTGAGATCGCCACGTGTTTTCCATCTGCCCTGTCTCAGCTAGGTATTTCTGCTTGGTTTGGTTTTCAGGCTTTCTTTGAGGGAGGGAAGAACTCCTTAAAATATTTTTTTAACATTTAATTCCTTCCCTTTCCCCTTACCATTTTCATAAACAAAGGTTAGAAGCAGTAAAGGACAAAGAATCTTCAAATGTTTCTAAAACCTTTAAATGCTAAGAGTAATCACTGCCACGATTAAGTGAAAAAATAATGCCAACTTTCAGGGGGTTTAGTATCAATGATCACGTTTTTCTCCGCCATAAGGCTGATCCTGAAGAGACAAGAGCCCCACTGCATTGAATTAAGGTTGTGGCCAATTTAATGAAACATTTAATACCTCCAAGGCCTCAGCTTTCCAAGAAAATTAGGTACATTGCAGCACAGGTACAGTAGGGGCATAACTGTGTTCCCCTTGATCAATCAACTGGACCATATAAAGCTCTACAAAAAATTACCTTTACATCCAGCTCACTTGCATTTATCCTAGCAGGACACACCAGCTCTTACACATCACTGGTTAAACCACCTCCTCTGCTCCTGGATCAGAACTGGCTCCCAGCCAGCTGGGGCAAAGCACAGGTTGAGAAGTTCAAACTTATCTCCTTCCCTTCAATTAGCGATACCCTTCAGCAATTATTATCTCCTAAAGAACAAGGCAAATCTTCCCTGCAGCTTTTTCCTCCAACTATTCCTGCTTGAAAAGAGACTCAGCTGAGTGAATGAAAGGAAACTGAGGGCACTGGTAAAAATCCGTCCTCAAGCAGCCACTCCACATATAAACACTGCAAAAACCAGCTGGCATTATAACCAACAAGTGACTCACAAAACTCCATGCTTCAAGGCTACATTTAAGATTTCAAGAACAATTGGGTTGTTAAACCCAGAGTAATGAAGACAACCGTTCATTTCCCCTCTGCAACAAAACCCCCATGCAATTAATTAGAAAAACATTTTCCCAAAACTGACACATCCAACACAAAGACTGCAGAGAAGGTGAATTCTTCCCCAGTAACCCAGAAGCAAATGACAGGCTGTAATTGTGGATATTTGAGTCCTTGACTTGAGCGTGCGTGAGAAAAGCTGGTAACTCAGCACATGCTCACCCTGTTGCTAAATCAAAGGCTCAAGAGAAGGGCAGGGCTGGAGTTTTGCCACACTCCGGCAAGAAAACAACTGCAGCAGCTGCCACAACATCAGCGAGGATGGACAGCAGATAATTCTACCAGCACCACATGGGACAGAGGGCCAAGCAACTTGCTTTAAAAATGTGATTCTGTTCCACTCAGAGGAGATGGGGTGTCCTGTACCTCAGCTCTGTGTTCATCTACTTCTTTTTATAGGAAAGTCTAAAAACAAACACCCAAAAGATATTCTGAAAACACCTCAGTGAGGTCCACAAGATAACAGATTATTTTCTTAAGATTATGAAGGGAGTTATTAGTACAAAAACACCATTATAGCAATACACCATCATGAAACTGACATCACGGGCTTTTCAACTGTTAAGGCAAAAAATCAGATTGTTCAAAGATATCTCCAGTCTTAGCTTTGGAAAATCCACATTTTCAGTCTTCAACTCGCTCTCCACATGTGGACCTAGGAAAGAAGAGAGTTTACACCTCACGTTCTCTCTTCTTTCTTTTTCTCTCTCTCCATTTCTTCCAATCCACCTCCCCCCAAAGCGGCACTTACCACAGTGACAAATGAAGCAATAATAAGGTTAGTCATTTAACTCCTTGCATCCTACTTAAAAACCACCCTAATTACTGTGTAATGGGTCCACAGAGGCAGAAGAGTCTGGGTGAAATCTACCCGGAGGGCACCGGTATAGTTCATCTGTCCATTCCCTAATAGCACTCTAAAGTTCACCCTTATAAACGTGTCACCTAGCCTATAATTAAGTGACTGGTCATTAGGTAACATATGTGGTACCTGTGGGTCACATATCAGTCAGCTGGTGATGGATCTTCATCCAGGAGCTCTGCAGGAGCAGCTCCAGAGCTCTCTGTCACCATGGCAGTTCTCCCTGTGCACAGCACCCTCAGAGGAGAGTTTGTGTGGGTGGGTTTTTTAAAGCAATAAACCCCATGTTTGTGAAGGGTGAGACCCTGAGGGGAGAAGGGAGTGGAAGGACTGCCACAGTTCAGCCTAAAACCTGCAGATTGAGGAAAAGCTCTGTTTATCCTTTATATTCTGCAGGCATACAGGTTCCTAAAGCACCCTTCAAACTTTGCTGACAGGTGAATTTCCCACTCACAATCTGTATGAGTCAAGATTGCTAATTAATATATTTTTATAAACTACAAGAGGACATCCGCTTCCCTGGTCATATTTTAAAATAAATAAATCAATATCAAGTTATGCTTTTTAACTCCTCCTTCAGCTTTCATGTCATGCAAGGACAAGGTGGACAGAGAGGAAAAGCATAAGCCAGTTTTATCCTTGATAAAAATCAAGGAAACAGGAAGAGTCTAGAAGCTACAGCTGAACAAACTCCCACCTAACTGAAAGAACCACACACCCAGGCTGATCTGGCCATTCATCAATGTAGGGACAAAGACAGATAAATACAACCAGCTTCACTGAACCCCCTCCTCACCTCACTCTGTGCATCATGAGGGGTTTGATCAAGGGTGATATCAGAACAAGTGCAGGACATTTGAGTCAAGCTCTTTCTCAGGCTGAACAAGAGCACCATTTTCCAGCAGCTTCTGTTGCCCCCAAGAGACAGAAAAATCTCAAAAGGGCATGATCACATGAAGTCTTGAGTTCAGACTTGAGTCCTAGTAACCCTGAGGCTCATACCTCTTACAAAATCATTCAGTTACTTCACAATTTACAAGTTCTTTGAACTGGCAAGAGAAAGAAAATTAATTTCCTTGAGGAAGGCCTACAAATGTGGGCAATGAATTTTATCTGGCTACAAGAGGACTGTACTCCTGCCCCTGTGTTGCATATACTGTTTTCAAGGAATTCATTGTTACCTTCTTCATTCTTGGTTTCAATAACGCAGTGAAGAGCTGGACCACACAGATTTCCAGATGGCAAATGAGATTTGAGCTAAGCTTTTCCGGGTAAGTAAATTACATGGGGGGGAAAAAAATTTAAAAAATCTCATGCCCACAACATTTAAAGGTTTATAATTGCTGGTTATTATCTGTAAGGAGTGTGCCCAAAGCCATGATCCTATGGGCAATAAAACAAGACCTTAAAATCAGGCCTCTGACCTCAAATGATGAAATATACCTTAATTCCCACAAATATTAACCTCCCATGATGTCTTCTCTGGCAGTGCACCTCGGTTTGATACAGCAAAACACTTGGGCCCCCCAGAGTTTTGGTAGGACAGGAAATAGGAGATTTGGCAAAAGCATTACATTGGCCATTTAATTCCAAGAACAAAATTCCAAGCCCAAGAAGAGGCATATCTCCAACAGTGACTAATTGAGCCCATTGTATTTAGAGAGAGATAACTAGATGTAACTGGACACACACACGTCACTGTTTTCATTATTTACAGAACGAAGCAAAAACTAGCATTTTGACCTAAATTACATTGGAAAGACACAGATGCACAGATTTCCTGCCCCCTCCCCCAGGAATTTTATTGCTTTAAATTCTACAGTCAACAAGAGGATGAAATCTAAAGAAATACATTGTTCTTGTGCATATTTTGTAGAGAAAATACCTGTCCCTCTGGCCAAGATGAGAATTTATATCCCTAGACTTGCACTCCTTACCAGGCTGTCCACCCCTCTTGTTTTGACTGCATTTCAGTCAGAAATTCATCATAACCAGATCCATCAGCTTCTGTTTTCTTCACACCAAGAGAACATCATGTTGCTCTTGTGCTCTCACGTTCTGTATATTTCACCATATTCTCGGGTTCTTTAGTCAAAAACAAGATGAGCCAAGGGGAGTGACATCGAGCAATATCTACAAACATGATTTATAATTTTAACCTCAAAATCATGAAATACATGGTTTAAAGCTGCTGTGTAGGACGGCTCACGCAGGGATCTCTCCTCCCTGGTACATTCTATATTATGTCAACACCATAATTTGAAATGCTGTTTGCAAACAGCAGAGATGACTTTCATTCCGAGCTGTCCCGTAAAGAGTTCAAATCTGTTTACTTGTGGGGTCTTTTACTCTCCCAGGCAGCTCTGGGCCTCGTATCAATCACCAATGATGGATGGGCATCCCATACCAGGGTCATGTGTACCTCCAGTGCTTATTGAGCTGCAGCACCTCATCCTCCCCAGATACTGACGGCTGATCCATATGATTCAGCTCCAATCGAAACTGTGATTTTTCACTGTTAAGGGCTCTTCCATCTGACGTGTTTGCACTGAGGCTATAAAGGATCAAAATAGTGCACAGAAAAACAGCCCTCAGATTAAGGGATTAGCTGACTACTGTGTGCTTGCGCCATATAAAATCATAAAGTGGTCCTCATCTAAAGAAAAAAGAAAAGAGAACGGGGAAAATAAGAAAAAAAAGCCTGTATGACAGAGTCAGCATTGCTCATTCAAGAGCATGTGACTTTATTTTAATGTGTCATTAGAACAATTCTTCTTCAAGAGTTTGACAATTAATTGGCACACACAGAAGCATGGCACAAATTAAACTTACCCCTTGTCACAGCCAAATACAAGTCATCATGTTTAAGGAAGATGAAGAGGTGCAGATCAGGAGAGAGGATGGGTAAAACAGAGAACCAAAGTGGTTTGACAGAAATTGAATAAACAGCAAATTCATTTCCTGTCAGAGTGGAGCCTACGTTAGGAAAGATTGCTCACAAATTTTAAGGGGGCAGGGATAAGAGCCTACATGAGAAAGGAGAGAGAAAATTTGGGAAGGAGATTCTTGACAGTTCTGGTTTTTTCTGTATTACTCAGTAGGTGCATGATACACAGTCAAAGCAAAAGGCTGATCTCAAGAAATCTTGTACCTAAACAAAAACAGAACCAATTCCAAAGCAAAAGAAATATGCTGGTTTTAGACAATTTGCCTTTAAGTTTTATCCCTGATTGGAAGCTTCCATAATAGTGTTTTTTCTAATTCAATAAGAGAAATAAATACTCAAACTGCAATTGCTTCCTGTGCCAGTAAGATGGTCTAATTGCCCTTTTTGGCACTCCCTGATGCAGTCAACACAGCACGTGCTCTTCCCATGCAATTGACATGCCCTGAGAAACATCCGAGCTGAACGCACTGGAATGCCAACCCTAGAGCTCTGCTTAAACCCAAGGTGGATTTCCTTACATACCTAGGAAAGTGATGTGGTCAGATCTGAGATTTCAGCTGACAGTAATAGCTGGCTTTATACTTTCCCTGTGGTTACAGCTGTTCACACTGGTCTGCTGCAACACACAGAAAACGGAGAAACACGAGAGACTGACATGGGGAAAGGCAAATAAAGGAAAACATTGTCCTTGTGGAGTGGACATGGCCAGAAGGATGTTGGGAGTCTAGAATGGAACACAGAGGGACCAATTCTTTGCTGCTTGCATCCTGTCCCCTTACTCCTCTGCAAAGAGGATGTAGCTCATTACTCTATTTACACAAGTATAGGTGACCACAAAGAGACAAGGCAAAACATAATACAGCCTTCAGAAATGAGACTTCTGCAACTCATTCCCCACTTACCAGTAGCTCGCTGGGTGGTCTTGAGCCATAAACCAAAGTCATAGCTAATACCTTCTTACACAGCAATTCCAGGGTCCAGCACCCACAGCAAAATATTGGCACTTTCTTAGCTGAACAATACTTTTAAAGTATATTTGGTCTCATTAATGTTTACAATTATTTTGCCTTTGATTCATTTCATGAGAATTTTTTGTCCTTAAATACTTACAAGTGCCTCAAAAACTAGCACCATTCTGTGGAACAGGAATATGTCATTGTTTCCACTTTGCAGAACTGAGAAACAGATGTGCAGATCCAAAGGGTTGTGGATCTGTCCGACATCCTCACAGAACACCTTTTGCAAGTTTACATCCATGTGAGGAGCTGCCAAATCCTTTGAGAACGAATGGCTGTCCAGTGTTCCTCAAAAAGAACTCAAGTTTCCTAACAGACACCTTGTGTAAGGTGATCATACTGACCACATTTCTGCTTTTTTGTCTCAAACTTGCACATCTGACAGATTAAAGAGCATTTTGATAGAATTCACACCCCCCCCCCCCCCCCCTCATTTTGCTGCAGTACCAATCATAGAGCCAATCTGAGGGCAGGTGTTTATTTTATTTTTATTATTCTGCTAAGCACAGCATTCTCTACAACCTTCAGGGAAGGGGAATGGGGAAGAACAGCATCAACTTCCAAGAAAATATCAAAAAGCTAATAACCACCCTTCTGAATTTTAATCCATAGCCAACCCCGAAATAGCTCACTCCATATACACTTTGCACTTTTGATGAGGAGAAAAGGAGGTGCTTCATTCCACAGTCATCTTAAAATGGGGACCATGTTAATAATGGCAAATTAACACGGATTCTTAAAGACTACACTTTTCTCCTTAAAATAGTAGTCAAAAATTGACATTATTAAGTAACTCAGGATCAAATAATAGTTCTCATGTGAATGCATATTTTGTAGAAGTTTCCTTTTTAGTTCGCACTGTAAAAATCTTTGGCTAAATCATTGGAGAAACAATTTTCTAGAAGAGATTTGTGATAACATCCTTGATGTCACTGTAGATGGGCCACTGTCTTTGTGTTCCTGATGTGTGCAGAGCCAAGAAGAGTCAAGAGCATTTGGGCACAGCCATTTGGTGCCAGAAGTCACCATTTCCTTCATCCACACTAACTAAGTGGCCATGCGACTCTTGCAGCACCACAGCTACTCAAGAAAAATAAGTGAGATTGAAAATATCTTCAGCACCTCTACATTCATCCTAGGGAAAATCTGTTTTCTAATTTGTCTTTTCAGTCATTCAGCTGCATGAATTTTACTGTCAGTGAAAAATGTGAGTATATTTATGCAGCAGAAATTACCAAATAATGAAGATCTCTACAACACTTCCAGATTTTTGGAAGCCCGTTGGCACAGAATCAAAATGAAACACAGCACAAGTAAAAACAGAAATTGCAACCCAGAACTACTTAATTTTGACAGGAAAGGCTAACATGTTTCTTAATAATTTTACAGCTTTCAAAAACACCAAAGGATTTGTAGTCTCTGCATACCTAATCTTAGGCAAATTACAGGCAACTACCCCACAGATCTATTTCACTTTAAAATTCTTTATATATGCTTATTACAATAGGTTGAAAAATAAATTAGCATTAGAGTTTTCACTGAGATAAAGCTTTAAGATTTCTTTAACTACTTTACTTTCCAGTTTTAATAAGTCATAATCTTTATATTTCTCTCATCTTTCATATGCAGAGATGACAAAAAATTCCTAGAACGTAGATTGGCCTGGGTTACAGTCATTATCCAAATGGATTAAAAGCTTTGAGATCAGGGTTACATGTAATCACAAAAAAGTATTTATGTCTTCTGCAAAGAAACTGATGGAACCTGGACCAGGATGGTCCATGGAAAAATTTGTACGGAGAAGGAACAAGGTGTTGCTACCCAAATAGTTAAGACTACTGTGCAATAGCATTTTCGTATCTACAAATAAATGAGAGAGCACAGCCCCTGACAAAAACAGATTGGGCTCAAAATAGACAAAACACAAGCATAGCTTAGTTATAATTATGCTTAGGCCAGCAAGACCCAGGCACTCTGTGTAAACATCAGGCAGTGGGATTTGTTTATTTTATTCTATAAACGAAAACTAGATAGTCGTAGGCAATCCGGGGAGATAAAAATTAAATAAAATCTAAGTTTGAGTTTTGTTCTGAATGGATTTTTATGCTAACTCTACAAGATCTCTAGTGACCCCCACCAATGAGAACAGTCTTGTCTTCAGTCTCCTCAAAGAGACAAATTGCATTAGTGCAGCACATAACACTGGCCTGATGAATTAGCTTTTACTTGACTAAGAGATTCTATGCAAATGTGGATAATCCCCACACAGAAGAGAGAAAAAGGGCAACCCTTCCCACAGCCAAGACACATAATTATACTCACATTAAAAAACTACAAATAGTTCAATTTCATATATAAAATATGCATAAAGTTAGTCCAGGGAAGTTTAATTATTAGTGATCTGCTAAGACCTTGAGAATACTCTGAGTCCAACAGGAAGGTGGAACAGGCAGCTGAGACCATGGCCTGGAAGGGCACCCACAGGAACCTCACCTATGGATAAATGTCACCTGCAGTCCCTATGACCAACATAACCTCCTCCCTCTGAGCCCAGGAGACCATCATCCCACCCACCAGGAAATCCTTTAAGGAAAGCTAAAATATGAACAACCACCAAAAAAGACCATCAGGGATTGTGGAGAAACATCACCTTCTTTGCTGCTGTTAAGAGATGCTCAGAATTTGAGTGATTTTTTAGAGAAATTAAGAAACCACCGAGCCCATTTTACACAAGCTTCAACACATTTCAGCTGCTGTCACAAACCCAGAGGTATTTCCAGAGAAAGCTGGGAAGTCAGGATATTACAGCCAGCCTAACAGAAGAACCAGCGATGCTTCTGCGGAACAGCAGCAACATCATATAATAAACATCAGATGGAACACGGACCAATAACACTTTAACCCAATTTCTGATTAAGAGACACGAAAAATCCTCTCTGAAATCTCTCATTAATGTTGCAGTGCAGATACACACCTTCAAAAAGCAACCTGCTATTGTAGGTAACTGCACACTTCTGATTTGCTCACATTTCATGGTCTATTCAATAGCTGTTTATTGTCCAGGAACAATTCTGACGAGCAGGAGAGCTCTGGAGCTCTAAACAGTTTAGAGATATCAGTAAAGACTTTAAGATGACCCTAACACAGTTAAGCTGCAATAATCCCCTGAAGTGTTTAAGTGCCTTAGGTCAGCAGTAAGCTGCTCTCAGGAGTTAATCAGGAAGGCTGTGTAATTAGGACAATGAGCTCTTCACCAGCACATCCCGATGAAGAAAGCCAATTATACTCTTAAAAGTCACATACTTCTATAATCCCGTGGAAGTCAAACCATAGCGTTTGCTAAACAAACCAGACACACCCCAACCAACCTACACAAGCCTGGTGTAGTTAATGTTTAAAACTGTTATTTAGTGCCACATTTTATACACAATTACTGGTCTTGCATTTTGTGTGTGAATTACATGACTTCATCAGGGTTTTGGGGTTTTTTTGCAGAAAGGCTCTTTTCTTGCAGAAGGCTCTACACCACCACACTGACCAAGAATGCCCAGACTGATTGCTTCCTTTAATGAGAAATCACCAGCCACAGATTTTATGAATAATTTACCAAAAATCTCAAAACTTGAAAAGAATAGAATAGCTAAATAAGTTGAGAATTTTTTTATATAAAGATTCCTTCTTTAAATATTGCTTAAATATCGCAAACTACTCTTCCATAACAAACAATGGCCCACCACTGAATACTTTTTTACACCACAAGAGTACTTTTATCTACATATTGTTCAACTTCAAATGAAATTTCACTCTCTGATTCAAACTGATGCTTGTATTATTTTGCGTTATTTGTTCAGAGCCAGATTATAAGTAGAATTAAGCCAACAGATCACAATTCAAACACTGGAACAGGCTGCCCAGGAAAGTGGTTGAGTCACCATCCCTGGAGGTATTGAAAAGTGGTGAGCTTGGCAATGCTATGTTAATGGTTGGACTTAATGGACTCTAAAATATCTTTTCCAATCTAAATAGTTCTGTGATTCTATGAATTCAGCTCCTATTTATTCAAAATCTCACAAAACAAAATGCCATCTATTATAAGCATTTTATAATAAATTGTTTGAGTAAGAATTGAGGGCTGAACATAGGCTTGTTAAAACCCATGCAATGTCAGAATATTACACAATTAAAATCAGGTTTAGTTGCATAAAACTATTTTAAAGCCATTTCCAAGCTTGCAGGTTGAGTTGCTCCTGTGATTTGGGAATCAGACTGCACATCCAATACATAGGTCTGGTCCTAATTTTCTATGACAATTTGCCAGTATACTGAGAGTAGATTCATTACTCATTGGTAGATGATTCATAATGAGAATGTTAGAATAGCTTCAGTGTGCTGAGGAGTATGTTCAGGTTACTGATGTTCAAAGAGCCATTTGTGGGGTGGGAAGTTTAGAAACTTCTAAATATCTAAAACTCCCCACCACTTCTAAACTTTCAGCAAATGACCAAATACACAATTCAGGCAGGGTTGGCAGAATTATCTTCGCTGACCCAGAGCATAAGGAATTAATCAGCATCACGAGAAACATGCAAGTACAGATTTAATAGAAGGGAACCAGCCATTTGTTGAGTCTGCTGAGTTTATCACGTGTATAGACTGTCAGTGGACACACAAGCATTTTCTGGTTTTCTTTTGTTTTTACAGTCTCCTTTCTCCTAATCAGAGAATTAAAATTAACAACCTCGAAACCAGCTTGAGTTGCCAAGAGTCTTTCCCGGCCTTACTGTAAGTCTGGGACAGAAAAGATTTAACGTGAAAAAATTCAGGTTGGGAATGACCTTCTGCACTGATTGACTTTAGTGGAATGTAAATGATGGGCAGTAAATCAGGAGACATGCACACTGCTCAGTGAATCACACCATTCCCTTCAATCCCATCTAGGGGGAGAGACATAAATCCTCCCAGTTCAAGCTGGGCCATGAGCAGTCCTTTATATTTCCAATTAGAGATGTACTGTCCTTTGCCCAGCACTCAGTTGGGACGCTGCACATTAATATTGTAATCAGCAGCCCAGCAGTGGGGCACAGGCACCTCACTGCCTCTGCCATGTGCATCCCAGGCTTCCTCCCAGCTGGATGGAGGGTTTGGTGTGACAGGCAAATCCCAAGAGGTGAGAGAGAACCCTTCATTCAAACTGATTTTAATGCCACACTGCCAGTGAGCAGTGTGCTTTGCTGATCAGGGCTCTCACACCAATCCTCTGGGGCTGCAGGAGGGTACAGACGCTTCCCACTCCAAAACAAGTGCACAAGGGTCCAAGCACAGCCTCATGGCTTGGACACTGTTCAATCACCACCATGTCACTGCCCAGTCTGCAGCTGGGAGGTTCTCTCTTACGGGAACAGCTTTTCTCTACCGTGAAATCATGGGAGGCTACAGCAGAGACAGCAGGCACAGCCCCACGGCTGAGAGCGTTAAGGGACATTCATAGCCACCACCAGCATCCCTCTGAGCCCGCTGGTGAAGGTGACGTTTGGGGGGTCCTGGAAAGGGGCTGCCTCTGCATGAGAGCCTGGCAGCACTGGCCAACCCTCCCGCTGGACCCTGCATGTCCCTTGGTATCCTGCCGTGCAATAGAGCAACCCAGGAAAAGAGGGAAGGGGCCAGGGAGGTGTGGGTGGTTCTGCACCAGCATTGGAGATCGTCCGTGTGAAGAGGAGATCCAACGCTTGACTGAGAGACAATAAAACTCCTCAGACTCCACAGGCAACTACAGGGAAAGTGGTTAATGAGAGAGTCAAGTTAACAAACTTGGGGGTTTAGGTGTTGGAAATGAGGTATGGACAGGATAAAAGGTCCCATCGCTTCCTATGGTAGTGAGGACAGGCTGCCTAGAAACAGGAGTCGGGAAAATTATTTTTGTTGTTGTTTTCACTAATTTGGCATCAAACTATTACCCACCCAAACACAGTTGAATGAATTCTTTGCTTTTTCTCAGGTCTCTCCAAATTCCTTCTACAAGAATCATATTATTTAAACCACCTCATTACTCAATACAACTGCTTTTGCCCAGAGCTTTTGAAAAGAGTGGATGGGAAGAGTGGATGGGGAGAGTGGACACAGACCCTCAAAGTGGGGTTTAATAAAGTTAGGAGCTGAGCTTGTATCTCCAAGCTGCCCTGCATGTAAGTTCAGCCACAGGTCCAGGGCTTTAAGACTTGGTGCTGTCAACAGGGGACAAAATGTGAGTATCTGGCAGGTAAATCAGTGCCTCCCTTCATGGCTCAGTTGAGAATTGCTAACTTCTGGCTTAAATCACGTGGATAGAGAAAATGGATGTCCGTTACTTCTCTAGAGAGTGATCAGAGTGCTGCTAGGGCTGAGGGCAGTGGTTATCCTTGTTGCAAAGCAGCAAATATGGGGTGTTTCTAAAAACATGAGATTTTCCCCCACAGTAAGCAGATAAAACCTGTTTTACCTGCAGAAGGCAGTGCCTTGTAACCGCATTTCTTTGTTTGTTTATTTTGTTTTACTTCTAGGAGGATTTACCTTCCCTAAAAAGATGTAGAGTAAAATCCTGGATCCAAAAGCATCTCCTCTCTCACTGGCCACCTTACCCCACCCTGCTCTCTTCAGTGCTCCATAGATATTTTTAACATCTCATTTCCTCACATTATGGCAATTTACATACTTAAACACATCACATTATCGTCCAATATATAAACAAAGTGAGATAATGCACTGTAAAGAGACTATTAAAAAAACCCTGCAGATACACACACAGGAGCTTTTGGAAATCAGGCAGTTCTTTGAAGCAGAGCAGTTGTCCTGTATCAGTAATGGGAGGATTTCTCAGCAACACTTTACAATAAAGCAGACTTAATGAGAGCCGAGCAGTGGTGTAATTCCTGTGGAATTGCATATTGAAAGCTACATTCATCCCCAAGGAGCCCATCAGGACCAGTATTGTTAGCATGAATGCTGAAGGAATTGCAAAATGAATTGCCATTTTGTTATCAAGTGCTTCCGATTGGCTCTATCCTGCCATCTGTGTCATCGGGAGGATGGGAAGCAGCTCAGGTCCGAACTCGGGCATCTGAAAGGTGGGTCAAGGGGAAATTTTATGCTGCAGCATCCTCTGCTTCTTCACTGAAGAAGCTCAGTGCACCTGCCTTCCTGTCACCGTACTGGGAAGAAAATCCAAAACAGAGAGCAGATTGCCAGGTCCTGGGTAAGGCGACTTTTGCCCTTCAGTGAAGGGACAACACAATTTATTGATAAGTCATGCAAAATCTAGTGACAGGCCACAGCAAAACACTGCTTTGAAACAAGAAACTGCAAATTATCTGGCTCTTTTGAGGCTCCTGCACTCTTCTCTACTTCTTCATGATGCTACAGTAAATGTTGTAAGATGTAAAAAATCAGGAAATCCCCAGAAAAATAAGGAATGTGCAGCTCATGTCTCATTTAGCTCCACAGAGAAAGAACAGATATTAAAATTACTGGAGTGATTTAGAAGCATAAAATACATTCTAAAATACCCAGATCACATAGAAAGTCACTCACTGCTGTTCAAAACCCAGACTTAGCTCATCTATGCTCTTAATTATTGTGTACAAAAAACATTCTTTTTTAAAGTTTTCTCTTTCTGTTAACTTCTGCTGGAATATTCATCGATAAAAGAAATCTTTAATGAAAAAATGTCTTTGCTTCATCATCTTGTTCTCTAACTGAGATATTGACACTCCAGTGAGTTAGATTTGATCTCTGTACATGAATTCCCACTTCTGCCTTTATTTACAATTCCCTTTCAGCCTTCAAGATAAAGAATTACTGTATTATTCATCTCCTTATGTTGGTATTGCCACATTGGGATGCTTTCCAAGCAGAAAAGCCTATTTTGACTCTTGGCACAGCCTTCACACCACAAATAATCTGGAAGCTACAGAGCTCTACACGCCCTTTAAAGCCAAAGAGACGCACCAAGACCGATCCGTGCGTACACACAGGAGCAAACCACAGCACCTTCCATGCCCACTTCCTTTCGAGGTCTTCCAGCCTGACACCTCCCATCCTGTGTGTCTGTGCCTGGCTCAGTCAGCAGCCTGGGAGAGGCAGTGCTGCCTCCTCCCTATGACATCCAGCTGTGAGGGACTGGGGAGAACTCAGGAGGAATTCCAAAGGTTGGTAACGCCCAGGGCACCTCCCGTTAGTGCTCGGGACTCTGGGGAGTTGTGCAAGTTTGCTTTAGGGTGCAGCATTTTCCTTCTAACAGTTCCGGAGCTCCATAACGGCGAGGTCAAGGACATGCCTATTTCATTTGAGAGAAACTGAGGCTCAGAGACAAACCCCTTTACTCTAGAAGATATTATGCCCACAATACTTGACAAGATGGAGCCAAACAACACAGACTGGAATTAATTAATAATAATGAATTAATGACAAATGGCTTTGTCCTCGCAGTCACGTATCTGGGTTGTACTTTGACCATGCCAAAGCCATCGCTTGGCTCTGTCCCTCTGCAATTTCTTGGTGGCTTGCTATAAGACTCGTGCCAAACTGATCCATCTCAGATGATGAACAGGCACCATGCAAACGCTGCAGTGGATGCTTATGGGTCCAATCCCTGACAGTCAAGTTATATGACAGAGCACAAGGAACAAGTTCTTAAAAAATTAAATTCTTTAAATTTACTGTACTATTAAAAAAAATAAAAAAGGAATGAGTTTAAATATTTCCAGATCTACCAGAAGAATTATTCTAACTCAGTTTATAGGTCTGACTCTCCCATATATCACTCTAAATCAGAGGGGATTTTGCTAGACCTGAATGTAAATAATTTATGATCTAATGGGAAACGCTCTTCACATACCAAAAGCTTAAGAATAGTTCCCTCTCCAGAGACAAGGCCCCAGTTTAGCAAAGCACACACTTAACATCACAACTGTTCAATTGAAGTATCACGTATTGAAGACAAAAGAATCAGTCATCCTTAGGAAGGGTTGGTTGTAGTTCCAGCACTGGAATAAATAAAGCTTCAGTAGTGCAGGCATTGCTGCCAGCACTGTGCCTGCACCCTCGAGCACGTTGCCAGCAAGACACGCAAGAGAAGGTGTCCATCTTCCTTCCAGCTTTATTACAGCTGAGAACAAGTTGATCTTGCAACACTGGCTCAAAAGGACAATTCTATGGGGTTCCAGTGAAATGAGAGACCAGTGAATGCTTTTGGAATGAAGCTCAGACTTAAAGATACTTGTATGATAATTTGAGACAGATAACTCTTTTCTGTCAGTTAGATTTTCCCTCCTAACAAGGAACTGAGCACCACCTCATGTCCAGAGGGTGCAAGAGACTGACCCTTGTATTTAAAGTGTTAATCCTTTTAGCACCTCGTCCCTACCTGCAAAGCACCTGACTGTACTTAATGTGGGTCCTACAAAAACAGCAATGATTCAATAAGGGCTAATTGACAAAAAGCCTCAATGCTCCCCCTTATTCTTTCCTTTGAAATAAGAGAGGGAGACAGGCATCTTTAAAATTCTGCATTTCAAAGTTATCCTTTTTCCTTTTGTTGGGAGGTGGCAAAATCAGACTATTTAAAGAATTGTCTGATGATATTTTAAAAGGCTTTGGTTACACCGCCTTGGGGAGCTGAGTAAAACAAAGGTAATTCAAAGATAGTGCACAGGTTTGTGATCTGTCTCAGCTTGGTTGCTCTTGCCCTTAATTGCATGCATCTTTCTTGCAGGGATTTCAAAGGAAAGTTCAGCCCCTGAAACACTGATCCCTGCATCTGCATGGGGAGCAGGTTCCAAACCACAATTCCTGCACATACAGCTCAACTGAACCAGCAGGATCAGCCTCAGGTACACACCACAAGCCAGATGTGCTTGTGCACTCCTGGAAGGAGCTCCTGGTAGCACATCCTGCTAGGTTTCACTCCATATTACTCCTCAAAAGCAGCATACACATAAAATACGTGAAAAAAGTCAGGAGACACACGTACAACCCAGTGTCCAAGCCATTAGGGTCTCCAGTCTCTCTGCTGTGTCCCATCCCCACTTCCCACTGTAACCTTGATCCAGTTGCTGAGCACAGATTTCATCTCAACTAATTGAAACAAATAAAATAGGGACACCTACATGCAGGAATGTTATCCAGTTCCCCTTCATGATCAGTGGGGAAAAATGATGTTTTCAGAGCAGTTATTTTCTTCTAATGAGTTCAGAGGACAATAAACCCATTCCAGAAGTGCCTGTTTCACAGAGCTTCACTCTGGCTGTTCATGGAGGGCAGCACAGAGCTCCAAGGCACAGCCTGTAGTTTATATCAACCCCACCCCTGTGGACTTGGGCTGAGCCTCATGAGAACAAGTAAAAAAAATCCCATTCTTCTCAGTAGGCACCTAACACACCTCATAACTCTGGGGGTTGGTATTGTGTTAGTTTGAGGTGTGGGTGTGTGTTGGGGGGATGGGGGGGTTTAAATATTTTTATTTTTCAACAGATTTTAGCTGTTTAATGATTCCTTCAGCCAGCACCAAAACACAGTGGATTCAGTCCATTCAGTGCTCCAGAACTGGGAGTTCTGCACCAGGCTGACTTTTTTTACAGCTCCATATCCCCTCAAATCTTCTGAAGAACAGACCCTGCTATGTTTTGCTTTCCTGAATTTCGTACTGCTATCAACTCTTAACTCTCCAGATATCAAGACAAGTCATTTAAGCACAGGAAATGTTACATATTAGCACTAAGAGAAGACATAAATTTTCCATTCCTATTTCAAGTAACTTTGGGAAATACAACACATTTTCACTTATATAATGCATAGTTTGAATTCAGATAAATGAGGGTGAACATTATATATGCCTGTTCCACTCGCAAAAAAAAAAAAAAAATCCTCACTTTTTAGAGCTATAAAAATCTTCTGTTGCTAAAACAATAAAGATAAATCCAACTCTGAATTCAGCAGGCACATTTCTGCAGCCATTCAGTTCATGGGCCAGAGCTTTAGACAAGGTCCAGTTGTGAGCCAGTGCCAGGCTCAGTCTGAAATCTGTGCAATGATGAGACACAGCCAGATGTGAGTGGTAGCACTGTCCAGGCTCCAAGCTGGCTGGATGCAAACCAGTCCCGCTCTGAAGCTGGAAAAAGGAGGAGTTTTGTTTGAGAACACCCTCATTAAAGTACCTGAAGAGGTTTCCAGAAGATGCTGGATTCTGACAGCAGAGGCACACACATTAGAACAGCACTGTCCTTCTGGGGCAATGGAGCTCTCACCTTCCTGCTATTTATCTTCACTGCCTCAAGTGGAATTTCCCGGTTTATTTAGGTGGAGAGGCCTGTTGCAGATAGTTAGGAACTGATTCGTAATGTACACACACAGTATTTGAGCCTTAACTGTTAGAATTGAGACAAAGTTTTGCATTCAAAAATTCTTCCTGCACACAGATACTAAAACGAAATTCAACAACTATCAGTGTAAGCTACTGTCCTAATCACAGTTTAAGGAACCAAATATAATCTATTTTATGGCTCAAAAAACCATGTTTCTTTATTTTATTAATCATTCTATTTTTCACTTATGGTTGACCCTTATCTTCCCCCTGGCCTACATCACTTTGCTGACAAAATTTTCATTATTTAGAGTTTTCCTCTAGACACAAGGCTGCTTTCCTGCATTTGAAATACAGCCAGAGAACACTCAGCATGGAAACCTTTCAAAAAAGGTGGGGTTTTTTTCCAGCTAGAAGGGTGGAGATGGTTACATTTGAGAGTTTTTGTGCTTCCTGAAGTGCCTTTTCACCCACAATGTAAATGAGTGGTGACCTTCTGTTCTGATCCACAGGTCTGAAGCAGAAGGGTCCTGCACATCCTTATAATTTCCTCAGGAACTGGTGGGATGCCAAATTCATTTCAGCTGCTGAAGGAAGCTGCCATACCTCAAGTTCAACAGACTTAATAGCCTTGAGCTCACAATGCAATAGCATTATTCGGTGTGTTGGATGGTGTGTAAAATGCATTACACCAATATTTAGATTATTGTGGATCTGACCAACCCATCAAGAACTGTGCCAAACAAAAGGAAGCTCAGCTTTGAAATGCCCAAACTTGGCTCTGCTCCAGTGAGAGCACAGCTAAAATAAATAAATAAAATTAGTCTAAGTTTTCTGTGTATTTAAAACAAAAATAAACTATATCTGATTGTGATTCCAATGTATTCTACTCTAATACTTAATGAAAAACAGCAAAAGTAAAACCAGAATGTAGTTTCAAAAGAAAAATCAAAAATGTTTCACTTGAAAAAAAGAAAGTCACAAATCAATCTTTGTGCCTTGCCTTCAAACTGAGATATCGTGAGAACAAGTGATAATGCAGCAATTTATTCTGATTTGACAGAACTGAATTCAGGTGGAGCTCTACCAAAGTTTGTAAGAAGTTTATCTTCAAATATCTTCTTTACAGCATCTTCTGCACCTCCCTGACCACCATGGGAGTTATTCTCTTCAGCCAGAAATAAAAGAGGAATCAAGCTGTGTATCTCCGTATTCTCTTCAACCAAAAGGCCTCTAATTTTAAAAGCTTATAGTCTACAATAAATTTATATTCCAAATTAAAAAATGTCCATGATTAAGGCATCATCCTGCACTGATGTCTTGTCATTACATTTGATGAAAGGCTTGTCCTTTTGATTGGTGCTGTCTGTGAGGCAGAATTAGGAATACCTTTAAAGGAATCTCTTTCAGAGTTAGAGGCTTTCCTACTTCCTGCAACACAGTCTCTATAAAACCATTTCTGGGCACAAAAATGTCAGTGCTGCCAGAAATCTTGCCTGGACAAGTATACAATACCTCAGAACCAGATGATATAATCACTTTGAAAACACAATCTGGCCACCATAACTTTCACTGGGAAGTGCCTCAGATGGAGAGCAGAAAGTAATAGCTGGGATATTACTGAGGGCATCCCTTGCCACTGCCAGGTACCATCTCCAAAGCTGTTCTCAAAGAATGCTGAGTGCTCTCCCACCTACGTCACGTGGCCCTGGCACCCAAAGCTGACTTGGCAGTTTCAAGCCCCTTCAGTCTCCTCGACAATATAAACCAGCCTGTGATAAGTTCAAATCTCTTAAGTCCAGAAAGAAAACCATGTTGATACGGGCAGACTGTAACTATGAATATTCAAAGTGTCTCCATTTTGGCTTTCATATGTTTTAGTATAAAGGGCCTCAGCTATCTGATCCAGGAGAAAAAAGAAGAAAATTAATATGTATATTTTCAGGTACACAATTCTTTTATTGAAAAAGTTGGGTCTTACCCCTTCTCATATCCATATTTAATATGTTTACTTGATTACTGATAAACTGATCAATTAGTTATTCCAATGATATTGAAATGTTCTTAACAGGCATTCCCTCTTTCAGGACCACTCTGCACTGCAGATAGTATTGCAAAGGAGACAGCAAAACAAATTAATTCAAAGGGAAATACTTTCCACACATCCCCATCCCCCCCAAACAAAAAGAAAAATAGAAAAAGCCTGGATATTAATACCCAGTGTTGTTTCCAACCAAAAGTGTATTTTCATTCAAACATTGTTCTTCCTACTGCTGCAAAATATGCTCAGGAAAAAAACCAAAAAACACGACAACTGCTTGTAATATTTACAAGATATCACTGCAGTAAAATATTAATATATTTTCCTCCTTGCAGAACAACCGTATACCCCATTTCCATAGAAATATGCGACGGGTTTATCAGAGCCGCTCGCTGTGTGCCGCACGAGCCTTTCCAGCACACACACTGCACCCAACACTAACTAGGACTGGTGCCAATACAATTTGTACTACAGTAATCTATTAGATTCAGACAGACTTGCCTGAGCCTGAGGGGCTGAAACAGAGCAGCTACACTGGGAATGTTTTGTACAACCCCGAGCTGAGAGGGAGAGGAGGAGGAGGGCGATACCCCAGCACTATGCCAGGCTGTGCTAACACTGGTCATCATCCCATGACTGGGGACAGCAGATCACAGCATCTCCCCCTCACTGCCATGCAGAGGGTCCAGCAGAGCTTCCTCAGGCTGAATAGGCTCCTTTCAAACTCCAATTCTTCTTTTACTTCACCAGAGCTTGAGCAATTTTGCCTCCACTTTCAAATTATCTGACTTTCTAAATATCTGCTGGATAGAAGCACGACTCACCATGTCACAAGTCCTACATTTTCAGTGTCTCCTTGCCTAATCCTCTGCCCTTCTGCAGCTCCATAAGCGTGCTGAGAAAGCAGATATTCCAGTTGCAGATGGCCTCAGGCAAGCCTAGGTTGGTTGAGGTCAATCAAATCCAGCAGCTGCATTTTGCCAGCCCTGCCCTCCTGCTTGGAGATGAACAAGCAGCAGCTCACTCCTTTGCTGGCCTCCTCCCAGGCCACACTGCCACTGAGGGGGGTGAAGGTTCCCTTTCCATTCCAGCCACTCCTCAACTCAGCTGAGGTTTCCTCCTGTAGCTCTTCCCCAAGGCTTGGTGTTGAGGACAGGGTTGATAAGTTTTCCAGAAACTTTTGTTCTCCTTCTCAGTTCATACCAAGGTGTAATTATTGGCTTCATCAGGCAAACTTTCGGTGCCAATTCTCTCAAAACCCTGAGATAAAACAAGTGACACTAATCTCTGGGGATTAGGGACAAAACCACACAAACCCAGTGTGCTCTCTGTCTGGGACAACAGCAAACGTGAACATTCTCTGAGTGTCTTAACACCAAAGAACAACAGAACACAACAACTGGGGCTTCTCCCAACACTTCCAAATGCTTCATGGGCCAGCACTTGCTTTTATTGTTATTCTTATGCTTCTGAAATAAACAACGTGGAAAACCCCAGCGCTAATTGACAACAGCTTACACAGTGACAGCCAAATTAATGAAGCTTGAGATCAGAGTGGAAAGGTTTCAATTACCCACATGTCCTAATGTAAGGACGAGGGTTGCAGTAAGAGTACCCTGGGCCTGCCTGCTGATCAAAGCTTTTCTCCCAGCATCCCAAAGATGACAACTTAGTTATCATTAGCAATTATTATCATCCTCCCAGCCTTTAGAGTTAACATTTTTAACTCCAAAGTTAACATTAACACTTAATGTTAGAAACCAAAGAAATTCACTCAAGTTATGTGGTATCTGAGTGAGTCAGCCTTAATTTTTTAGGTTTGGGCTTTCTAATAGCTGAAGTTTTCATCATTGCTCGACTGCTGTTTTCATTAGCTGATACTGTTGAAAGTTAAAATACACTCAAGACTACAACATTCATTTTACAAGTCTTCTTAAGTAAGGTTTGGGTGTGTAACCTGCAATTAGACTAGAAAATGCACTATAAAGTGAGTTTATTAGCATTTGTAAAGGGGAAGTCAGAATGATCTGACAGCTTTTTTTCCCCTGTAACTTCAAGAAGTGAGAATTCACTAAAAATAGTGTGAAGCAGGGAAAGAGTTGAAAGGAACATGAAAAGGGGAAGGCAAAAGGAATAATGGGACCATATAAATATTTTAAATACCGATTTGTATATGATGCACTTCACAGAACTAACACATATTACAAGATTTCCAGCTACAATGACGTCTGACCACGCTTCCCCTTGTCCTGGAGGGAACACACTCAAGCAGCAAAGAGTTTATAAAGGCCAGGAATGAGCACAAATACAATTCAGTGACCTCCAGCGTCCTTGTCACTGACATGTGATATTTATGCAAGTGAGGCTAATCTGAAGCCTCTCTCAAGCTCCCATTCATCATTAGCCCATCAGATGCTGACTAGACCATATATCTCTACCTGGATGCTCGCTAATCTTTGACTATTAAACAGGGATAAACCACAAATTTTATACTGGGGGCCTGTCACTCAACTATTTGGATCTACTTTGTGGCCAGCTCCTTTTGTAAGGGAGATGAATATAACCTTCACCTAGGGCTTGTCCTGGGCACAAAATGCTACTTAGCAAGAGCACCCACGAGCCAAATTCCCAGGTTTTGTACACCAGCATGGATCTGCTCAGTCCAATGGAGTCGTGCCAGATTACACCAGCTGAGGATCCGGCCACACATTTTCGAGGTACTCTATAAATTAATTAAGCTTTATAACAACCTTACAAAGTTCAGCAGCACAAAGTGAAATGGGAAAAGTGCAAGAGCTCCAAGCCAATGGCACACAAGGAAATGCTGCTTCCCAAAGGGCGTAGATTTTGACTGCCCTGCTTTATAACTGTACATTCCATCCTTCCTGAGTCAAAACCCCTCCTAAGCTCCACAAAGCGAAAAATAGTTGCAGCATCAGGCTGCAGCATTAAGAATTGAATCTGGAGGCCCTGTGCCTGTGTGTGTGAGATTGCTGCAGGAGCTAAGAGATTAATTTGGGCAGCTCAAGTTGTGTTGAGTTCACCCATCTGCTCAGCCTGGCCACAGAGAGATGTTGAGTTGCTCTGTATTCATTATAACAATCAAAGAATTGTCTATTATTAGAGATAATTCTAATATTAGAAATTAAATGCTTGTCTTTTCTTGCTTTTCCCAGCATTTAAAAGAACAGGGCATGGTCAGTAGAAACCCTCCTGCTTCCCGTGTGCTTGCAGAAGGCAGCTTGACACTCAGAAGTTTTGAAACCCACAGAAATACCTCTTTTCCACACACTGCACTGAAATAGTTTGGTTTTATTCAGTAACACTGACAAAAAAATTAAGACAAGGAACAAGTGAAAACAAGCCTAAGATTGAAGGTTTGAAATCTATGGAAATAGCCCGAGAAACAAGTTCTCTCCCTGCATGAGCAAAGACTATGGAATTTCACCTGATAAATCATGCAATAACCCAGCTCAGCTGTTTCAAACTGTGTTTTATTGCCCTGTGCCCACTCAGCTTTAACCCAACTCATTGCACTGAAGAAAGGAGCACTAACATTAATAACTTCCAGATTTGCTGGACTAGCTAAGGAGTTCTACAGCCTGTGCTGAGAGGGTTTGGGAAGGCTCCTGGCATTGTCTCCTGCCTTTGCACATCTACAGCCTTGCCCTAATTGCCCCGCTGTAAGTACTCCTATCGCTTTATCCTTGCTAAAGTGGAGAATGCAGCTTATTCAGGGCATCTTCCTAGGCCATAGATCGTGCCTGGAGAGATGAGTGAGGAGCAGCTGGAGCGAACTCCACCACCACAACAGCTCCCACACTCCAAGCCCTGCACTCCCACAGCCCAGCGTGCAGAGCAGGAGCAGCTCTTCAAAGGCACATCCTGAGCATCAGCTTGACCTTCAGCACCCCGAGCTGCCTCGGGCCTTTATCCGGAGGAGCGAAAACACCCCACCAAATTTCAATCAGAGGCTTTCAAAGGCACGAGTGCTCGCAGTTACAAAACAAACTCCGGTGCGGCTCCAAGGCTCCGCTGTGCCACAGGCAGCGCGGAAGGTTTCCGCCTGTCGGGCCGAGTGTATAATAGGCCTGATTTATAGTTACCAGCATGGGACTTGATTCGAAAGCTCAATCACCGTGACTTCTCACAGTGGGGTTTGCATGCTGCAACGGGCCTCAAAATTGGAGAGGAATTTACCTCCCGCTGCCGAACATTACATAACAATCAACAGAAAACAAGCGGAGAGCAGCAGGAGGTCCCCATCATTAGCCTGCACAGTCATGTTAATGGAGATGTACACACACTCATCTATCTGCACTTATTATGGAGCTTGCCAGACTGTGGGATTACACTGCAAGAAGGAGTCTAGGGCAGAGAGAGAGGAGATACGGGCAAAGAGCTTCCAAACTCCGCTCAACCCGCTGAGATTTCTGCATTAACGCGAGAGACCGGGGTCTGGGAGGTCCGAATGTCACATGTGGCAAAACGGGTCACAAACCTTTGGAGGTGCATGTGACCTCGCACTGTGCAAAACACTGCTCTTCCTCTGCAGAAATAACAGCTCTGCCTTCACCTGTCTGCCTCTTTTGAGCCTTGCTGCCAAGGCAACAGCTCCACCTCCACTAAAGGATACCCACAAAGTTTTCTGAACTTCTGTCAGTACGGCCACATCAGTCTGCATCCCAAAGTAACCACAGACTCCAACGCCAATGAGAGGGTTCACATCAGACAAACAGTAGTCCCTGTGGGGAATCCTGCTGCCCTGGCATGCAGAGAAGGACAAAAGCAAAAGCCTAACATAATTTAAAAAGCCATTCACACCTAAAGGACTCATTTTAAACGTAATATTCTGGGTAATCGTAGCCTTATTTTCTTATGATATATTGTCTTCAACATCACAGAAGTACTTCAAAACATTGCTAAATCTCTCAAGACTGAGGGACAAAACTGTTCCATTTGTGGGCTTTTTAATGAATAAAGTGCTTGAGCACCTGATGTGACTGAGCAAAGGTGAACCCAGTCAGAGCAGAAAACAGCCACATCACATTTTCTCTCCAGCCACCACTTTGACTTTTATATACATTCCGGTTTCCCTCCCAAGCCAGCAATTTATTGTTCCTCCCTCACGGGGTAAACCCTGCAAATTCATTCTAAAATTCAAGTATACAAGGTTAAGAAAAGGTCAAGACAGTCCAAGTCCCTCTATGCTAATTTAACATGAAGGAGGCAATCCATTCCCTCTTCCCAAACATGCATTAAATGCAGAGCATCTCTAATGGCCTGAGAGTTTTCTCCTTAATGTTTAAAATATTCTTTCTAAATCACTAAGCTATGGATCTAACTTGCGTTATTTCTTTTAACAAAATTAGAAATGACAGCTTTAAACAATCTTAATGCTATAATCAAATCAACAGGAATGTCATTACCTTTCCCAATTGCCATTTTTCTTTTCTGATTAATGCTGTGATTCCTGTAAGAAACACTTTTCTTAACCACTATAAACAACTAGTACATTAACCCCATGCAGATTGACTATTTCTTCAATGTCCTATTTACTAATTAGAGAAGTCCCACCATTTCTCCCCTACCTCCTCAAAAATGTTGTACCTTTTCTCCCTATCGATAAATTATTTGCAAATTATTTATCATTTTACATTTTAAAATGAAAAGCCCCCTGCAGAATTCAGCCACAAATTGATCTGTTTGTACAAGGATCTGGAATGTATCTGTTGCAAGGACTAGACAGGACAACACAAACCATCAGCCACCAAAGAGCCCTTGGTTTACTTCTGAATATTTTTCTTTTAGACAGCTCAGAACACCAAGCAAGCTGCACTATTTACCCATTTCAGACCCTCTTTAACCTGAATACTTCTATCAAGTTCATATGGGAAAATAAACGAGTAGCACTGAGAGCTAGAGAACCATAAGGGACTAAATTGAATTGAGAAAGTGGTTAAATACTTTCAGACTCTACTTCAGCTATGTGAAAAGAGCTGCCTGCTTAGTGGATGTTCAATGATCTCCAAAAAATCATGTGTTCACCCATAACATAACTGAATTGCTCTTGCTCAGTTTCTTCCCCAGTGAATCACCTTCTGGTTTTTATCTTACATATAAACGCTTCGTACTTTTGGGTCAAGAACACATTTCTTGTTTTGTTTCTGAACAAGCCCCACCATGGGAACCATGACTAGCAATCATTAGCACTTAGTGAAGAACTAAGACACAAAGATTACTAGTTTTCAAATATTTCTGTTTGTTTGTTTAATCTTAGTGGGAAGAAATGAAGCAATAAAATGCTTCTCTGCTGATTGTGCCTTGTTTTCATGGACAAAGCCTCTTGGCTACAAAGACAGTTGAGGTTAGAAGCCCATCTATAGATTAGTGAGCCTCAACCCAAACCAACCAAGTGGCATTAATTCAGAAAAGCCAGGGACCAACTGGTTTTCCTCTGGAAAAATCATCTTCTTTAGACCATGTTTAACATTGTGCAACTATTTCAAGCACCTATAGCGTAAGGAAGCAAGATGAATCCCACCTAGAACTGCTTCTAGATCAGGCACGAGCATGACAACAACCAGGCAGAAAACAGGGGCAGCAAGAGATGTCCCCCTGCAACACAAGCTGCACAGGGGCCAGCTTTAACATTGTGCTTTGTTATCCATACTCAGACTAGTCAAGGGATGGTGGAGCCCCTTCCTGCAGTGCTTAGGAGTGTCAGTGAATCAAAAAGGCATTATGGGAGACACTGTCATGGTTTAAAAATTAAAGTTAGCAATTTATAGTCTGCCAAAATTGCAGCTGGAACTACGCTGTAAATTCTCCCATGCCACCTACTGGTGCCTTCTTTATCTGCCATCTGTATTTTATAGAAAGCCACACAAATGTGGTGCATTTATGGGTAATCTTCAAACTCATTTTTTGGTGGACTTGAGTGGAAAGGCACGAGGGTCAGTCCATAACACAGGATCTCCCTGCTTAGGTACCTTAAAAGATAATTAATTGTTACTGCTGACAGCTTCAAGAGCCCACAAAGATGGTGAGAAGCAACATGAAAGAGTTCAGGACAGAGAATACTGCTCATTACTAATGCAGGTCTGCCACAAGAAGGGCAGGGAAGCCAAATCCCCTCACACACACACCCCGAGAAATTATGTGAGAGCAAAGCTCTGCTTGCTGCTCTCCAGAACAGAGCTCCTCCTGCAATCCCACAGTCAGGACTGCCCGTGATCCTACTGGCACCATGACTCTTTGCTTGGCTGGGCATAAAATGGAAAGAAAAAAAAAAAAATTGGTCTTGTTTAATCAACCTAAACTACTTTTTTTATTATTTAACATTAAAAATTAGAGTCCATCCTCCTCTATTTAAAAAGAGAGCTGTCAGGTTCTGACCTAAGTCTAACCAAAAGGAAGGATGGGGAGGAGAAGGGGGGAGTTGGGAAAAATCAATGAATCTACACTAATAAAGGTTATAGGAGTAAAATTTACGCTGGATTCAAGTATGATCCTGTAGTCTTTTTATTTTTTTGGCATGCTGCCCCAGCGTGATTTACGTCAAGATAACATGATGGAGCCTCCACCATTGAAAGGAATTAAATAAAAATGCAATAAAGGAGTACAAAATCAATCCGCTTACAGTTTTGTTTAATAAAAATTCATGAAGGATGGGCGGGCAGGCCCATAAGAAATACACCAGTTCAATGAGGGGGCTCTATCAAGCCCACAGCCATTAGAGTGTAGCAGCAGGATAGGATTATTGAACATTAGCATGAGTTAGCTGTGTGCCAGTGTGTTGAATATGCCTCAGTTCCCCCATCATTCCAAGCTCTGTCATTGCTGCCAGTCAATAGCGCATCTATCACCTGAAATAACGGCCAAGAAAAGTACAAAAGATGGGGATTTGACCTTGACTGAGAAGCTGATCCATGGGGATTTTCCAACAGGGATAGCTGCTTTTTCAGTCAGGATGTTGGGACTAAAACCTGTGCCTGGACATGAACAGGTTACAAGTGTTTCCCCAGGCTGAGTTTGGGTCTCCCGTTGGCACTTTTCACAGCCGGGTGAAACTTTTATCCTCTGGAAACATTTGCCCTAATGATAAGTTTGCATTTGTTTTCTTAACTACGGGCAGAGGCCTGAATACACAGACAAACAAACGTACCCTGTGGCACCGTGAAAAATTAATTGCAAAATCCTTTAGCCACCCTGGTTTTGTAAGAGGAGCTGTGAGGCTTAGCCTCACTCTTTCCCTCTAATGGGCATTTTAAAAATTATTGCTTACAGTCATCTTGACAAAAGGATTTTAGCGGTCACAGGTTACATAGATGAGCATTTGAAAACAGAACTCGGCCAAATCCATGAAGCATTTCAGTGGTTTTCCACAAATTTGACCAATAGTGGAACAGAACTATTTCAATTTCTACCTGAGCAAACCATCTCATTTTCAGAACATTCACTTGCTCTATGCAAAAATCTGCACTCTTCAGGTTGTTTTTTTATTATTATCACACGGAGTTCAAGTGAAAACATGGCTGAAAAAATGTGCCTTGCATGAGCAGAAGCGAGCTTGTGAGTCAGGTGTGAGCATTCCCACTGGAAACGCTCACAAAATACGCTGAGTGTGTGATGTCACCTAGTGGTCAGGACACACGGGACTGACAGGCAATTAACATTTTCTGCTGATTCCTCCACTAGCTGGAGGTACCTGCTGAACTTTCCCAAGGTCCTTATCAAATAAAGACCGCTCCAAGCCAGGAGGAGGTAGATTTAGCTTTACACACACCTGTGGATGGGATATGTGCAGAAACAGCTGTGACTCATTTCCTCCAACACCACCCACTGCTAATTCCAAACTCCTTCTTCCCTGTACTCAAGTCAAGCCAAAAAAGTTAAACCAAACTTTTTCAACCACCAGCAGTGCTATCGCCATGCTGCAAATCCTGCAGACACCCAGGAGCAGATAAAAGCACAGAATTCATCAGACTTCATAACTTATCCCCCAGTGTGCTCTCTGCGAAAAACTCCTCTCGTGGCAGGGCTGGGAATGACCGAGCCCACAGCCTCGGACACATCCCAGCTTGTGCCAGCCACGCACTGGGTTTGCTGGGCTGGCTCATCCGCCCACACCTTTCTCCCAGCAGAGGGAATTCAAGCCTAGGGAAGCAGTTCAGCTTAGCTTTCCCTACACCGGTCCAGGGGCAGCTCAGCTGACTGACTCTGCCCTGAGCACTTATCACATAGGAACACAGGCAAAAGGCAGGATGCTCTATCAGCCCACTCCTCCCCAGTGAAACCTTAGGCCAAGCAAAACCGCCCTGCCAGTTTCTCCTGGTAGGCTTTTCTTGGCTGTTCCAGTACGTTGACTTGAAGGACAATAACCTCTAGCTTGTTTAACAACTTGTCCCTGCTGTGTAATTACACTTCTTTTAATTGGCTCGTGGGGTTTAATCATCTCCCGGGACTCAGCTTCCAGCGTTTCTCATTAACTGCCGGCACGCACTCGTGTTCTGAGGACAGGGGGATGTGCTCCAGCAGCGCACACGGGGGAGGCTCTCCGAGGATCCAAAAGGAAAGACTCACAGCAGAGCTCTCAGCCGCGTACAGACACACACACACACTGCTCGGAGCCAGCTACACCCCATCTGCAGAGAGCACAGCCAGCCCTGCATCCCCGGGGAGAGGCAGCCAGCCCTGCTCACATCCACTGTCAGCTTGTTGGAACAACTGGAGGAGGCAGAACGCACCAAGGATTGAGAAACCACGGGGAGGAAGACTCCTGGCAGAGGCAGAGAAGAGTGGATATAGGAGCCATGCTGAGCCCCTCACAAAAGAAACTTCTCCCTGTTACCTCCCTGCGCCTCAACTGTTCCAACATTTTTCTCAGAAGTTGGAAAACTTCAGCTGGTCTCAAAATTATGTTTAAATATATCTAAAAATACTCCCACGGTAATATTAATATTCTTCATTTTATGCCAAGTGTCTTGGTGCCCTCCTGGAGCACAGGAGCAAGTCCAGAGGAAGCCACAAAGATGATCAGAGAGCTGGAGCACCTCTGCTTTGGACACAGGCTGAGAGCAATGGGTCACTGGGCTTGGAGAAGACAAGGCTTCAGAGAGACCTTAGAGCTCCTGCAGTGCTCAAAGAAGCCATGAGATCTGGAGAGGAGCTTCCTACAGAAGCAGATAGTGATAGGATGAGGGGAGGGTGTTTAAAGGACTAAAAGAGAGGAGAAGAAATTTAGATTGTATATTAGAAAGAAATTCTTCCCTGTGAGGGTGCTGAGGCCCTGGCACAGGGTGCCCAGAGCAGCTGTGGCTGCCCCTGGATCCCTGGCAGTGTCCAAGGCCAGGCTGGACAGGGCTTGGAGCAGCCTGGGGCAGTGGAAGGTGTCCCTGCCATGGCAGGAGGTGACACTGGAAGAGCTTTAAGGTCCCTTCCAACCCAAAGCAGTCTGTGATCCTACAAGGTGGGTTGTACGGAGGAAGTCTCTGCTAAGGGTGACTGCTACATCCCGAGCAGTCAGCACCAGAGGCTGCTCACAGGAGGATGAACCAAGGACACGATACACTGCAGAAAATGGAAAAGGATATTTGACATTTGCTGAAGGAACAACACTACGTTAAACTTGCACTGGCAGGGCCTTGAGATCCAAGTAGTTTCCTATTACTTCTCAGCCATGCTCTGCCAGTTTGTTTGATTTTTCCATCAGAATCCTGCAGCTCAGTTCACTTTACCAGAGGGGGAAGTTGCTGGGAAAGGGACTGAGAAACAAGAATCTGTCAGAGAGTTGTTTTATTTCCTACAGCACTGGCTGACTGACCAAAATCCTATAAAAAAAATAGAAAAGAAAAAAGTCAAATTCAGGAAAAAAGCCCTGAACGTGTCAAGGCTTTTGGAACAAATGGCACAATAGGTTTTTCCTGTAGCTATAGGCATGTATTTCTTCTTATTTTTTATTTATTTATTTAAGCCCCTGTAACACACCATTTCCCCCAAAGGGCTGCAAAGGTTCAAAGGCTTTGAGAGCACCAATAAATCATGACCACATAAATGTCCTGTAGTGAAGTTTGATTCTTATTTACCCGGGGTCTTTGGGCCAGTGCTCAGTCTGTGTTGGAGAAGGCAGATTTACTTCTCCTGAGATGCCCTCAATTCACAGAGTGCTCATCTTTCAAGCAGCACTGCTCCAGCTTCAGCTGCCAAAACACTTCTAGCTGCAAGTTTCCATCATTTGCTTTATCACACTTCCCTTTCCCCTCCCAGATACTGGTCTAAACTCAGTTATGTTTAGAAATACCTTGTGAGTGGCCAGACTGTGAGTCAATGAATCTCTGTAAATCACTGCCATATGCAGAAGAATTTCAGGCTTTAGTGAGCTCTCCTCTTAGGCCACCTCTGGCCATGATTCCCTCTCTGAAATAATCCTTAGGACTGTGGTACGTATAGGAAACTCAGCACAGGTATAAGCACGCTACAAGAGTGGGGTATAAGAAACAGAGCATTAAAAGCAGGACAGAAATACTATTTTAGATGACCTGGATGCCCAGCTGCATAGCTAAGGTGCAGTTCTGTCCTGCAGGCAGTAAAGCAGTATTTCAGTCTCTATTCCACAAGGATGATCTGTTCATCCAGCTCTTCTAAGAGAAAAACAGGATCAGCAACAGAAATTCCAGCAGTTTGATTAAGGCAAGCACTTAATAGAGCAGCTGTTTCTTCACATTTTTTCCTCTTAGATGACTTAGTCTAACATTCATTCTCTAATGTCAATGAATATTTACTCCCAATCCACTTTGAAGTACTCGTTTTAATTATTCACTGTTCGTACAACTGCAGGTATTCACCATCAATTTGTGAACCGAGTCCATGCTAATTTTCTGGAAGATTTTTTTCTGACAGGAAAGAGAACCAACACCCAGAGAAGTAAATTAACTACTCACACGACTTAAAACTAAAAGACTACAGATGCAGATGATTTTTCAGAGGTGTACACGGAAAAATAAGAATTAAAGACAACTAATTCTAGCAAGCCATTTTGCTATGGAACCCTAAATTTTTTGGGACAAATAGAAAAGAAAGTGCCCAAGCACCACAGAAACATCACAGTTCTGTGCATCATCCATTACAGACATAAATTTGTGAGGCACATTAACAAAAAAAAAAAAAGAAAAAAACCACCCTCTTTGATTCACTGGAGTGTGACTGGAACGTACATAGGTTCAATTGCAGTGGGAACGCACGTAGAGAATCTCATCCTCAGACAACAGCCTTGAACCCTGCAGGAATCTGCACAGCTCTGCTTTTAGGAAAGGCCTTTTGTCATTAATAGCTTGAAAGTGTTGAAGGGAAATGTTGGCAAAACCCCAGCAGCAGATTTGAGTTCATTCTGTAACTTGAAAAACAGGTGGGTGAATTAATCTGCAACCGAGACCACTTTGTTCCACCCCATGCAAAAAAGGAAAGCCTAAATGGGGATCTGATGTGCTCTGAATTATATCTATTTGACTTTTATTTAATTTGCCTTAGTTTTTCCCACTCTCTTTTTGTTTGGAGAATGCAGAAGCTCCTGGCCAGAGGACCTGCCCTTCAGCTTATAAATTCAAGGTAATGCAAATGCATTTGAGGCTGTTGTTATTTATGCTGTAATTGGCTGGGGGTTATTTTAATAAACATGGCTGAGCACTTGCCATGTAGCCATATCTTCCAAGGGTTTTGGTCGGGGTGGTGCCCACATTACCCCATGGTGTTTGTGTTGTGCGCTCTGGATGACAAGTTTATTGGAAAATGAACAAGAGCCTCTCTCCCCAGCCACTGACAGCAAAAATCCATCTCTAACATAACAGACGGATATAATTGTTGTGCACCCTGTTAGACATGCCAAGTGATTGATACAATGCAAAAAGGAGTGGGGTGAAATTATGATGATCTATAAAGATCTTTCTGGAACAGAAAAAGAGGAAGAGAATCATTTTTAATATGATTAATATTGCAGCAGAGAGGGGGAGAAAGGAAAGAGATGGGATTTGTTCCCTGCTATAACACTCTACTCCCAGGCAATACTGCTTAGCAGGAAAGCCTTCCAGCTGAGGGCTATGAAACAGTTATCACTGGTAGGTGATTAAGTTACTAATTCTTCAGGGAGAAGACATTTAGAGGCCCATATTAAAGGAGAGCGAGGCAAAATTACATTCCGTTTCAATTTAGTTTAGCAATTCTAGTGATTTAGTTAAATGAAAAGCAATTGTTCCAATTAATAGTATTGAATGTTATTCATCAAAAGTGTCAAAACAGCTGTGTTGGTGCATTAGTAACCTATTCTCTTGTCAGAGATATGGATAATTCCCCGGGATTGCACGAGGGGAATGGCAGAGCAGGCAGGAGCCTTCGGCAGGAGCCGCACGTCCCGCAGCGTTAATGACTGCGGGGTCATGGAGCTGCTGTCAGGCTCCAGCGGCTCCACACCGGGGTGGGAAGGACAGCTGGGGTTCAGCAGGGCAGGAGATGCTCCCAAACACATGAATCTGGCTTTCACCCTCCCCGGTGCCATCCCACGAGCGTCCTTGAGGATGGTCTGACAGGACAGCACAGCCCCGCGCCGCCTGCGAGGGCAGAGCAAAGGCAGTGGCTCCTCTGCTCCCCATCCCACTCCTTTCAGGGGTTTGTGCAGAAGGGGTGAGAGCTCAGCCTTGCTTTGCCTAGAGATGGTGGAAGAACAATTAGGAAGTCAAGCCCCCAGCACCAGGCACCATTTTGATCTGTGCTGAGTCCTCGGCAGAGGCCCTGCAGCAGCTTTTCTCATGGAGCTCATCCATTAAAACAGTGATCAAGGAGCTAAGAGGAAAAGTTTGGACATAACCCCTGAATACAATGGGGTAATAAAACACAATGGTGCTGCTGGCCTGGGAATATGACACTCTGGCACAAGACAGAACCTTCTATTTTGGGATAAACAGACCCCGGTCTGAACATGGCTGAGGGCATCCTGGAGCTCATTAATCTGTATGGGAATGACAGAGACAGGATAACAGGTCTGATAAGGGTTTCCTCCAGCCTTTTCCTCACACCATACAGGCCCCTGCAGCCACCTCAGCTATCTCCACTCAATAAGGCTTTATACACTTCCTCCCACAACCCATAATTGCCATCTCAGAGCAGGCGATACTATCGCTTTCCTTTCCTTTCAAATTTCCATAGCCTTTTTACGGGAGATTAAAAAACCCCGTCGTTTTTGGACTCTGCTGTTTGTTTTCTCCAGGAGCTAAAGGAAAACAAATGCACACCGTGTAGCTGAGTTGAAGGACAAGGGCAAAAAGGGTGCAAAGGGCCCAGCAGGAGCCTGCTGCAGCTCATGCTGCTCCTCACCCAGGGTGATGCCTTCACCCTCCTCAGGAACAAGGCAAACCATAGCCCAATCCCATCCCACAGGGCACTGGTGAGATCCTCCAGGTCACCACAAGCCAAGAGCTACAACAGTCTCCTGTGTCAAATGATGCATCTGTTCTTTTTTAAAAATAGTTAATAGATAAAATCAACAAAATGTGGGTACAATTCAAGGAGAAATGGAGTTAGATACCTCAAGTGAAAGATAATTCTGCTTTTTCTCCCTGTCTCTGGAGGTACCCTTCAGGCCAAATCATCCTACCTTCCTCATGAAGGTAACAAGGCTTTACAATGTGACTTCTCCTTCCTCTTCCCTACTCCGATGACTGCTAGGGATCACACCCCAGCAGTTACCCTGCTTTAAAACACACTGAGACAGCCAGGTACTCTTGCTGAACACAAGTTAAATGCAGAGCATCACATCATACCAGCACTGCTGGAATTGAAATGTTACTTAACAGAGAGGGAGATAATCTCTCTTATCTGTACAAGCCAGTTTGTTATCAGCTGCTCATACTCAGAGGAGGAGTAAGACTTGAGAAACTTGTAACTGCAAAAACCTCCCCCAGCTTCACAGGTAAAAATGTATAAATCAAGTATCCTCACTAGGTTTGGTGCTCCACAAAATCCCCTTAAAGCCCTAGCCTGGAACTGTACCTGCATCTGCTTTTATCTTGAGGCACGTAGGAAACAGCTCCTTAACTCACGGGCTCTGTGTTTTGTTACAACCTCTGGTGCTTTGTGCCTCAGTAACAAGGCTGCTGAAATAAAACTCCAAGCCAGAGCAGTGAACTAACCCCCCCCATGCTGGTCCCAGCACAGGGGAGAGGACACACAGGAGGTCCATGCCAAACTTCTGCAGAAGGTTGGAGAACACACATGTTAACTTCAGAGCGGTGGCCAGAAGAACAGAGAAACACTGTGGAGGCTCCCCATATTACAGATCAGGTTTTTGGCAGGAAAGAAGCTTCTTTTTGGCAACTCATTTTCTCATTCCTGCTCAGGATGGTAGAATTTTAAATGCCTTCAGGGCATAGAAGGTTACTGATAATAAAAGTGTGCATTTTAATACACTAGAATAACTACAGATATGCCTGCTTTGGTACACATGGCTCTATCTGAGCTGTATTTCAAACATGCCACATAACATTTATTATGAAAAAGAATTAAAGAGCCCTTCATTAATTATTTGTATTACCATAGCACCTAAGGGCATTAATCGCACATCAAGGCATCGTTCAGCAAACACTGCCAGAGCACCGTCTGCCCAAAATCAAAATCCAGGGCAATGAAAAGGAAACAACTGCACAGAAATAAAAGAATGCACGTGGTGTAGGAAGCATGGGTTGATGGCTTTAGTCAGCAGGAGAGACAGCAGAAAAACCATATCCTCTGCCATCAAATTATCTGTGTACAGCCCAGGTGAGGAAGGTTTTTAAGAGAAGCTGGGTGAGGATTAAGAGTCAATAATAAGCGATCAGAATATTGGAAGACAAACCCAAGGAGAAAGTGTGGAAGAAAGTAAAGAAGCTGTTGAGGTGCAGAGCCCACAGAGACAACACTGAGCAGCCAGGTACAGTTTGAGTCAAGTTACGGATCAAGAGGACTCCTGTAAGATCCATTTCAGCCTGGTCCTTTGACTTTACACCAGTTAAAAATAATTTTAAAACAGGAAAGTTCTAACACCGGGTTTGTTAAACAGGCTCAGACTTTAAATGTTTCATTACGAGTTAATTCCAACAGGATCCCCTCACTCTGAGAATCCAGGACACAAATGTGTTGGGAACTGCACTTCACCCATGACAGATGCCCAGGCAACAAATCAAAGCTTCAGCATTCCTCAAGATCATTTTCTCCTGCCAAAGTGAAACACCAGTGATAAACAAATACCAGCTTCTGGTCATAAAATGGAGCTGAAGCCAAAAATAAAATCTCAGAGCCTGCTGAGATGATGATCAGTCACTAATACACCAGGTAAGCTCTTCACACACCTCCAGTTCCTACAGCAGCCCCTGAGCTCAGTTCCAGCACGTGCCCAGCACTGGCTGGGAGCAGCCATTCATTCCTAACCATCATTTTGACTCTTCCTAGCCCATCTCTTGAAAATGGGATGTGCCCTCATGTAAATGTGGTGATTAGAGAAAATGAATGTATGTTGTGAAGTGAGCTGAGCAGCAAATATAGCTGATCCCTCCTACCCACACAAGGTTTTGAGATTTTGGTGTATTAAATAAAAACTAATTTATGTCTGCATTTCACATGCCCCATTTTCCTCCCAAGAGAAGGCTCTTGCATTAAACAGATAGAACAGAACAACAACTACTGCACACAGAGGTGATAGCAAAAAATTAAATTATTGTAATATAGCACATTGCCATATATGAAATAAACTACTGTATTTCCCAGCTGTAGCTTTCTTTAATTCTTATTTTACTTTGTCACTGGTTTGTTTCAAAATAAAAACAGGCTTATACACAGCTAAATAATTAAAAGTGGCTTTTTTCATTAAAGGGAAAAAAAAAAAAAAGGAAAAAAGTCACTGCCCTCCCAGCTTTCCTAGTGGGGACAAAAAAAACCCCAAAAAACACAAAAACACCAGACCAACTTCCCATTCAAAACCTAGAAGAACTGTTCTCCTAAACCTGACTGTATTAATGTGGCTAATAAAGAAAGGATTTTTTTTTTTTAATAATTATTTAGGTGCATTCTCATAAATTAATCAACTAATCTCCTTCTCGATTTCCTAAACCAAGAAAAGGCCAGATGTAGTAATCTATTACAGACACGATATAATTGTACTGTAATCATAACAGAACAATATCTGCACATATGCTTTTGTTAAGCATGGGGCACAGCCTGACACTACTCATTAAGAAACAAATGGAACATTCAACCACGGCTTTCATTTGATCTTACAAAGATAACACTCAGTATTGTTATTCCGGATTTTTTTTTTTTTTGTGTGTGTGTGTAACACAAAAGCATTCTCTCTCACGAGTAAAAAAAGAAAATAAAACCAAAGCAAGCTGGTCTACACAGGACAATTGACCAGTGGAACAGTATATTCTGCTATTATCATTCTACAATAAGTTAAAAGTCACTCCAAGCACAGAATTAACATCAAAAAGCAAGCCTAAAACAGTTATCTCAGCTTACTAGGGGCTTGCTGGCCATTTTTCTTTTGCACATTTTTCACTATCACATCAATGCTATTTTACACAGCATTGTACTCATCTGTATCGTAATTTAAACCTAGTCTATGCCCTGTGTATGAAAATTTCTCAGCATAACTAGGAGCAATACCAGAAAAGGAAATATCAAACAAGCAGCTGGTGCTGCTTTAGAACTTTCTGAAGGGTGTTCCTGGCAGGAAAGCAGTTAAAAAGAAGCAATGTGAAATTGCATATGATACAGCACAGTGATGCTACTGCATTATAAATAATGCTGAGGGATGCATTATTTATATGTCTAATATTGGGCTCGCTTATGAAGAAAGCTTCTTTCTCCAGTTTGTCTCCAATAGTAATAGGCAGACAGGATCACAGCAGAGATCGGAAGGAGACGTGGCAACTCAGGGAAATTTGGGAGGCAAAACACAGAAAAACATTGAGTGGAGCGCTCTATTGCATTTCCTAGATTTAATAAGTTGGAAATCTCAGAAGGTTAGGAGCTCACCTTTCATTCATTTAAATATTCAATAGGAAAAAAAATCTGGATGTTTATTTGAGCCTTATCCCGAGTCTCTGTCCTTTAACAGCTGAAGGACTGGCACAGAAATGCTCTGAGATTTCTGGCACCTCCAGATCACTGTTTTAAACCAGAACTAGAGAAAGGCTCTGCCCCATAAAAGTGTTTAAATTGGCTCTTGCAAGGGAATGGAGCCTCCAGCCCCACAGTGAGCTCGATCTTGTAACACACTCATTTTCTGTTCCTGTGTTGAATACAGCACTCTGCACAGATCCAGCAGGAATGCTGCTGCTACGAGCACCTCTTTCCTCCCTGCACTGGAAACCCCACCAGCAATTTGTAAACAAGTGTAACTATGAGGATGAAAGCACGAATAAACCTGGTGGTTAGCCAAGGTCAGAGCGCCAACGGGGCTAAATCCAATTTTTGGTTCCACCAATACTCTTCCCTTCAGCTAAAATTTACCACCTGTAGATAAAATCCTGTAACAAGCTTTTATCTGCCCCTTATCCCATTGGGTTTTATATCACAGTGTGAGACGTCCACCAGAGCCACCTTTCATTGCCATCAACACACAGAGCTGAGCAGGGAGAGACCCCAGCTACCCACGGGCACCACAGGGAAATAGATTTCTCTGGAGTTTGGGTGGACAACCAGATTGGTCTGCAAAAAATAAATCAGTTCCAGTAGGTCAGCAACTGCTCCCGACAATGAGCACAGAGCTGTTGTGGAAGTTAATGAGTCCCACCACTGTCTAATCCAGCCCAGGCAGGGCCTTGGGGGAAAAGAAATCTCTCTGGTGCTTTGCTGCCGTTGTTGCTTCAGTCCAGCTTTACCTCATAAAAGCAAGCTAGGCCTGTGCTTGAGATCGTGGTGCTGACAGTCACATGAGCTCATCCTTACAACTTTCTTTTGTTCTTGGAGTTGCAGAAGAAAAAAAAAGGCTTGAAGACCAGAATGGAACAATGATCCCAAAAGATAGCTAGTGGGATCTTTTGGTGGTTTTTTGTTGTTATTGTTTTGGTTTTTTAAGTACATTGCATGAAACCATTCACTCCAAACCTGCTGTTTTGGAAACTTGCTTTCACAATCCTGTGCTCCAAGGTCCCAGATTATCCAAATTCCACATGCTCTTGCTGAGAAAGTTTTATAGTTCCATGTCTAACGGAACCAGCCCTATTAAAACCCAGTAATACAGTTCAAAAATAAGGGTGACCAGTGGCAGGAACTGAGGTTCATCTTCAAGACTGAAGCTTATCTTCCAAGTCAAAATATTTCTCATGCATCTTTTCAAAGCAGTGTTTAAGCACATCTAGTTACATTTTGGTTCTCCCCTACAGGTGTTTTGTTGCCTCTTCTTCGTTAACAAAGTATTTAAGGGCAGGGGGTCCTCAGCTCAGGGGCCACAAAGAAGGGTTCAAAGCCTCTCCTTCCCACATGATTCCTCACAGTCGCACCAGTAGGGAAAGTAATTAGCATCATCCCATTTACATTCCTACAGCAATTTTTCCTGAATGCTTCCAACTGAGGACCAGAACACTCCCCCAACTAAACCCAGTAACATGAGAAACTCATGTTCATTTTAAAGTGTTCTGGACTTTCCTAACTGGGTACAGAAGTTGAAAACACAGGCAGAACACACCCTGCAGCCTCCAAACTGAAGGCAAATGAGGGATGCTCAGATTGTGTTACACAAATCAGAGTCACGAGACTTGGTTTGCGTTTCCACACGGCTGACTCCTTCTGCTTGGTATAGGCAAACTGTCTTTTCCTGCTACAGGGCTTGTAAGAGGGATGCAGACCTGACACCAACTTATCCCAACATATGAAGCTTGTCAGGAGTTCAGGTTTAGCCCACAGACTCAATTTTTTTGTGCCACTCCACTCATGACCATCCTTGAGATGAGGAACTCCCCCCGTGCAGAAAGCCCAAAGGCAAATCACATACTGCAGCGTAGTTAATACTAAGCAGAATTTCCAGATAAACTTTTGTAGTCAGATCTTCTACCCAGCACTGCTGATCACGGTTCTCCACTTTGCTGTGCAATTTCAGACACAGCTTAAAGGGGAGAAGCCAAAAGAATCCAAAAATTAAAAACCACTTTTCCCATATTCCACTCAGCAGCTGTCATAGAGGAAATGCAAGTGAAATGATTAATTCTTCCACTTATTCTGATGCAAGAGCATCAGCCTCTCAGATTTGGGCTTTATTACTATGCTCTGCCTCCCCAGGCCAATCATAAGAGTCAAATTTTGACAAATTTCATACTGTGAGGCTTTTAAACAGTCAAATATTGCTTTATTATTTAGAACATCATTTTTTCGGTTTTGTTTCCAGCTGTATGTAGTACTGAAGTTTGCATTAATGCCCTGCATTATATCATCCTTATCAGACAAGTTTCTGAGGTACAGCTGATTCTCCTTTTTGATTTTCTACAAGAGCTATTAAAAATGCTGACCAAAGAATATAGATTTTCATTAATATTTCCTCTTCTTTTGATCTGTTCCTTTGATTTACCTGACTCTACAATCCAAATAATCAGAGGAGTTCCTGTCTTTCATGCAACAAATGTAATGCCAAAATTTAATCAAGCCAAGGTTTTTAAGATGCGGGGGGAAGAGGCAGTACATTTAAAGAGCTTTTCCTCACCCTATCTCTCCAGATGGCTTTGGGAAAAGCAGACCCCAAAAAGATGTGTCACTGAAGTATCCAAGAGCATTAGTAATCTCAGAGGACAGTCTCTGCTTTGTAGGCATGAAAAACATTTCTACAAGCAGCAAGGCTGATGAGGATGAGAATTTAGATTGAGATGGAGACAGAGCTTTTTTCTTTTGGCAGGGGAAAATGAGGTGCTGCCCTAGTGTTTTCTCCACACTGTCTCTTCCTTCAGTTCAGTTTTCTCTGCTAGCTTAAGCAGTTGGTACACTCTCAGGACATCCAGCTGACTGTATACTTGTTTTTCTACCCTGTTTTGGCATAAGGTTGCTGTCCTTATTCCTTTTGGTATTGTTCCTGCACAGGAAGGCAGGAAAATACATTTCCAGGCTCCTGATATACATTTGTTTTCCCTTACTGTTGTTCATTCTGTTTACACAGCGGTTGCTTTTCTTCATCTCTGACGATAAAATTTAAACTCTCTCTTAAGAGGGGAAAGACTTCAGGGAGTGGAAAATACAAAGAGAGGAATGGAGCAGAGACTTTGCTTTCAGAACTCTTGAGGAGTCAACCTTGACCCCAAGATGCCCAAGCAAGTTGCAAGTGTAACATGTGCACTTTTGGATTAAGCCCAAATGCCCTTGTTTTATACTATTTTTACATTAGCGAACAAGGGAACAGATGTGGTTCAGGGAAGTCAGTGCAGCCCAGAACACTGCTGCAATCACTCCAGTGCCATTAAATCACCATCAGAACAGCTTTGCTCAGGAGTCCTTCAGCTGTTCCACGTGATTGCTGCTCCAGCCCAGCTCCAACATGCCCCTCAAATATATGGATAGCTCAGAGAAATCAGAGAATTTGTAATTCACCACCCTCTGTCTCAGAGCCAAAATTACTCATGGGGTCCAACACTAAAAAAAAAAACCAAATACCTGCAGGGTGGTGAAAGCAGCCATCATCTGTGTGTGACAAGAGCTGCATGTAGGTGCATTTGTAGAGCTGTACTTGCTCAGCTTTTTTTCCACATTTCCAGTATTAACTTGGTGACACAATAATTTATATAAGCAAATGATGGGGATATTTGCATAACCAAAGTTCTAACCAGTCCAAAAAGAGGGGTATGCCAACTAACACAGAAGTTCAGGAGATGCATGCAATCAAATAAAGGAAATTTGCAGCTTCTCACAAAAGGACTTCCAACCAGATAAACAACAAACAAATCAGCTTTTGTGATAACCTGGAAGAAGACTTTTCCTTCTTTCCTTAGAAATCAGATAAATAAGTTCATATACACATAAAACTAGGAATAAAGTAAATAGATCTGAAAGCTCTTAATCCTCACAAATTCTTGCCACATCACCCTTTTCAGTGAAAGCCTTGAAGCTTAATCCTTCAAGCAAACACTGTCACAGAAAAGGAGTGCCAAGGGAACTTCCCTGTCTGGCCATCCAGGAGCAATTTGCAGCCACACTCACAACATCTGCCCTGGGACTGGGGCCCCTGCACACCTACACAGCCACAGTCAACAACCAGCTTGACCACAGCTTTCCCAGAGCGGACTCTCAGATGCCTTGATCCTTAAAATAATTTAATCACGTTGCAATAGCAAAATAACAGCTTGAGATGCCTCTGGGCAGGGACCCCAAACAAAGGGGACCCAGGAGCTTTTATACCCTCACCGTCCAAGGGTACTAAATTCTGGAGTCCTCAGCTCCTGCTGTGTCCCTCCCCTGGCAGTGCCACAGGTCTGTGTCCCTCAGTGTCCTTCCCTATGGTTGTGCCACTGGTCTGTGTCCCTCAGTGCCCCTCCCTGTGGTTGTGCCACTGGTCTGTGTCCCTCAGTGCCCCTCCCCGTGGTTGTGCCACAGGTCTGTGTCCCTCAGTGTCCTTCCCTATTGTTGTGCCACAGGTCTGTGTCCCTCAGTGCCCCTCCCCTGGCAGTGCCACAGGTCTGTGTCCCTCAGTGCCCCTCCCTTGGCAGTGCCACTGGTCTGTGTCCCTCAGTGCCCCTCCCCTGGCAGTGCCACTGGTCTGTGTCCCTCAGTGCCCCTCCCCTGGCAGTGCCACTGGTCCCTGTGCCCTTTTTATGCAAAGCTCAGCAGTTCTGTCTCTTGCCTGGGGCTCCCACCCAGAGCCCAACCTGCACTGGATGCATCCCCCAGCACAGCCAACAGCTTTGCCTCTCCCAGTTGTCCCCTCAAGGACAGAGCTGGCAAGGGCCATCATCCCCCCTTGCACAGAACTGCCGGCCGTCCCAGTTGCACCAGTGCTACAACGGGGACTCACCCCCCAGCAGCCACCGTTTCACTCAGCATCATCCATGCCCTTTGTTCTCACAAGGGATGACCTCATCTCCGACCAATTCCAACTGTTTTCCACAGTGATATAATTTCCATACCTAATTCCATATGGTCAGAGCAAGGTTTGAGCATGAGTAACCTGGAGCCTAAAACCACAGAAAGGGACCCACTTCCCTGCATGACTTCATAGGTGACCTCTATTGGTCAGGGGCCTTTCCCTCACCCCACCACAGCCTTACGTCTGAAAGCAGAAACAGCTTTTAATCTTCTATTAAAAATTATGCAAGAATGAGCCCACAGGTTATTTTGGAGACATCCAGAAAGATCCCTGAACCATCAGTAAAATTCTAGGAATCAATGGCCAGCTCAGGAAGGCAAAGGAGGAAACATAAAAGAAAAATACTCCTCTGAGCATACCATTATTGTTAAATATCACCATTCCAAATGTAAGAGATAAATTTTCAAGTGTTACAGCAGGTCTCAGAACCCTATTAATAGAAATTAGGGGGAAGTCTAATAGAAAAAGACAGAGAGGAAGACATTTTCTGCACTGCTCCCTGGGGAAGGTGAGGAAAGACTGAAAGATGACACTTTATCTCTTCTAATTCTCATGGGACCCATAATCACAGCATTCATTCAGCAAATAATAATAATAAATATAGTCTGAAGCGACTCTGGCTATTTCAGCTTTAATAAATGGGTTGAAATAGAGGCAAATTCAGATACAGAGAGCATCTTTTCAATAAAATCTGATAGGGTTATTAATAACATTAATGGAGTACCATGCTGTCTCCATTTTGTTAATAGTTGCCTTGTTCTCCCCCAGTCCATTCCCCACTCCCATGCACAGACACAGACAAACACACACACTTCTCCCTCCAGTGATGACAAATTCAGACTGTCAGCTTTCTGCTGGCAATGCATCCCAAGAATTAGTCAAATTTGACATGATTTTATTGTTTTATGGGAACTGCCAACAGGGATTTTTCTGCCTGAAGTACATTTATATCCTAGTTCAAATCAGATCCTGGCTTAGTTCATGGCCACAAAGAGGATGAGCCAGGAAACCTGCAGCTCCTCAAGGACAAAAAAAGTTATGGCTATGATGGGATGCTTAGAGCTTTCCTCCAGGCAACTGTGCCTTTGTTTTTACTTGTCCCTTGCTCTCAGGACAGCTTTTCCTTTCAGCTTTTTGTTCCTGTATCAGGGAATCATCCCCAGTGCATGGCCACAGTATTTGGGCTGCTGGTCCAGACCCAGATTTTTAAATTCTGAATATCCTTGCACACAGTTTTAGAAAAGCTAAAAAACTGTCTGCAGAACACATGCAAGCAGGTGAATTTGCCTCAACTGTCTGGTTTTATTCTAAATGAAGAGTTTAAAAAAGGTTCTCCTTTTGTTCTCCCTCCTCCCCCTTTTAATGAAACAAAATCTGACCTCTCTCCCACTATTCCCCATGAAAAGGCAACTACTGACTCCAGTTGTACAGGACTGAGGGCTCCTGATAATTTAAAATCCACCCTTATTTATCCATTTTCACATCAGCCCTTAGCAGTATTTTCCAAATGTCAGGTTTTTACAGACTTAATGAGATTAAAAAAAACCATGTTCCTTTCCCTTTGCATTTTATGCTTTCAGCTATGAGTTCCATAAAATCATTTTGGTTAGCAAACAAGATGGCTATATGATTAAAGAAAAAAATGCATCTCATTTTCCTCATCCCCATCTACAGATGGGAGAAGGAGCAGCCAGAGCCAAAGTGTTTTATATCACAGCATTTCCCTTGCAAGGAGACAAAATAAAATAAAAGAAAGAAATAAAAGGAAGAAACAAGAAAATAAGAGAAATAAAATTATAGAGTTACAGAGAAATGAAACGTTTGAACAGAAAATAATTTCCCTAACTTGTGGCCTGGAGGTATAACCTGTCATAACTCTGCATGAATTGAACAGTCAGGGAGTTCAAGTTTTTTTTCAGCTTACGATAAACTAATATGCTCTGTCACATCATCCTCGGAAGCCAGGGACTCGAAGGAGCCACTGTATTTTGAACAGCAAAAACTATTCTAGGGCTTCATAGAATTAGAGAGAACCATCAGAAGCCAAACACAGATGGAGACTAGATGGAAGGTGACAAAAAATTCCCAAACCACACGCCACACTAAAGACAGCAAGCTAAGTGGTAATTCTATTTTAAGCTCTTCTAAGGACCATGGACTAATCAACTCATATCCTTCAAGAATTCCACCCTGTTTTACATACTGATACCCAGGATAACTGACAGATTTCCACGTGAAACAGAGAGCATCATGCTGTGAGCCCCTCGGTGTGGTGGGTCAGCCTCAGAGGCTGCTGCAGGAGAGGAGAGCCCCACAGCATGCGCTGCCTTCTGAAAGGGGGAGCAGCAGAGCTAAGAAGATAAAGAAAAACTCTCGAGGAAGAAATATGCTGCTTTAAAATCTGCACTGAACAGATCAGGCAAGATTCTCTTCTTACACCTGCAGCCTCTTCTCCCTTGATCTTGTACTGGTCTGAAATCAATGCAAAAAGCACAGTAAGGTGCAAGTCCTGGAGGCTATGCCACAAACAAGACACAGCTGAGCAAAATCAGTATTTTTCCTAAGATATTCTCTGTTCTCCAACCTCATCAGGACCATACATACTGTCCCAAATGCTGTTCTCTGATCTGCCCATGGGTCAGAAACAAGGCACAACCTCCCACCTGGAAAAGTGCAGAGCAAAAGAAACAATGAAGAACCCTCAACTGGAAAGAGGAGGTTTGTTACACCTTCTCAGGCCAAAAATACTTCTGCATTTTTTCACTATATTACAAGAATTATATTACTAAGAAAAATTCCCCCGTTGAGAAAGCAGGTCTATAGTGAGAAACCCCTAGAAGAAAGTCAGAGCTGAGCTAGTGCCAGACCTTCTCTCTGCCTTTATTGGCTCACTTTGCACTTCCCATACTTCTATGGGACAAATCCCCCTTTTCCAGGATTTACTCTAAACTACCACAGTTCAGGTCTCAAGTTGCTACAGCTAATTCCAAATCCTTCCATGATCCAAGTGCACTCTCCTGGAATCTCTGCCATCCCTACCCCAAAGTGTGACACATAGTCCTCAGAGAGAAATAAACTATTTTCCCATGTAAGATCCCATTCTGACAATAATTCCCTTTTTACAGAAAGCCCTCACCGGTACCATCATGACCCAAACCCACAGGTTTTCAGCCCCAGACTCTGCATGAGAGAAAGTCTGTAATAAAAGCAATGCCTCTGGCACATCTGAATGCACCTTATTTGCACAGGGAAATATGTGCCCAGCTCTGGGTTACCTATAACTCATAGGTGATTTCCTTTCCCATCTCCACTGGGAGATGGAGTTAACTTCATTGCTTTTAGCTGAGGTAATGTTCAAGTTAGCAGTTGGGACAGTTTGTTGAAGGTCAGAGGGAAGATTTAAGTAGATCTGCAAGCTGCACCCATACCTTCCAGTGCTCCTCTAGCATCCTACCACTAGGTCTTATTTTCTCTCCACAAAGAACGCTTCCTCAAAGGAGGGAAATATCAAAAAATCAGCATTCAGAGGCAACACTGGGAGAAAGCCACTCACACAGAGCCACACCAACAACTGCCCCACAACTGCTCTGCTGGCTTTGCCCATATACCCCATGAACAAAGGGACGACACCCGCGGCGTGACCCGCTGGGAGCAGGGGCTTCTCCAAAGCACTCCGTCTGACCTCGGGGTAATGAACAGAATTAATATGGCAGAGCCTCTAACACGGCACCACTTCCCAGCAGCACAGCCACAGCCTCTAATTGATTAGTCCATAAAAATCTGTGCACTAAATTGAAAGGAGCTGCACTAATTCTCTTTTATGTTAAATTTCTGTCTTTCTCCTTTATCGAATCCTCCGTCGAATGTCCCTTTTGCTGCCTATTGTGGGCTTGCTCTGGGCCTGTTTTCCTCTTGCCCAGATTAAGTACCTAATCAAAATCTTGTCTCCCTTAATGGCATAAAATTGAAAGATAGATATTGCACTTTACACAGCTGATTAAACACTAGAATGTGGCTAAATGCTTTACAGGGCTTGTTACATTAACTAACTCTGTCATCTGCCAGCTATCTTATAATTGCATATGCTCATGTTGCCACTGGTGAAGCCAAGGTAAGATTTCTTTTCCCTCCATTACCTCTTTCCAGTCTCCCTCCCTCCACATTGCCACCCAGCAGCAGCGTGTCAGAGAGGTGCTGAGAACTCCCCTGCAACAACCACCTGAAGAAAAACTCTCTGGTGCTGGTTGAGTCCAATCTTCTGTATGTTCAACTTTCAGTCCCTGGTTTGTGGCCATCTGATGTGATGTAATGACTAATGTGATGGAAAGGGACTGTAAATGTACATTTTATTTCTGAAGGAAACAATCCTGCCCACACTTCTTGTCTTGTCAGCTTTAATGCTGGGCACCTTGTCCCATAAGGCTGGGGAATGCAAGGGCAGAGAAAAAACCAAAAGTGCTTACGCTACATTGTTTAAGAACACATTTTACAAAGTCTGAACTTCCCACCAGCTCATCAAAGCAGGACCTCATGTGGGTATCCAGTGTCACATATCTTGGCTTTTTTCTTACACTGTAATAATGATGCAGATGGACTTTTGGGAAGATTTACAAGTCCATCCAGTTGATTTGCCTTTCAGACGAGAGTTTCACCTTCTGCAAGGCATTCACAGAGAATGATCCCTAAATACAATCTTCGACTAGATTGCTTTGAGAAAGAAAAGAGCAAACCAACCCAGAAAAGCTATTCCAGAAATCTTTTTGGAAGAAAGAAAAGCAAGATTTTGTTAACTCCTCTTAGGAATTGTTAACAATTGAGACATTAATCAGGGCTTGTATTTTGTTTAAGGATACAAACCATGTCACCAAATACTCTGCAGGTAAGATGCGTTGTCTTTGTCAGCCACAGACCCAGCAATTTTAGAAACAGACCTTTGCGCAAATATTTGTATATAGATTGCTTTAAAGTAATTGCCAAAACACTCCTCCCTTTTAATACAGAAAATAGACTGCGCATTACAGCCAGACTGTAAAATGCAGAAGGCTGGTTCAGTTCATGTGCATTTCTTCCTGACCCCAATCTTTTGCAAAGAATCTATTTGTTAAGCAATAAAATAACCCGTCATCCATTTCTGGTCCATATATTACCCTAAAACCCTTTTTTCTTATTTCCAAATTCCACTGCAGAAGGTGCTAGAAGTCTCATTTTGCCACCTCATCTCTAATTCTTCACCTTCCTATAGAAAAGCAGGACTCCAGGCAGGCAGGGAGGCTCTGTGTGGGAGTCAGTCCCTCCCTGAGGTACCATGTTCACAGCCAACTAATAAAGCTTCCACTAAGCTTTGCCCTAAAAACACCCAAAGGCCCAATTTTCTTCCCATGGGCTCAGCAATGAGGCTTTACTGGGCGAGTTCTCCCTCCTCAGTTTACGTGGGTGCTAAATCAAGTTGAGCTGCAGCAGACCTTACAAGTTTGCCAGCAATTAATAATGGATTAATTATTTTTTTATCCCACCAGGATGCTGCGCCTTCCCATCTTCCATTCATCGGTTCCCTCCTGAAACCGCACAAATTAGCTCATGGTACCATTGTTAATGGTTCATAAAAACTTACCAGAGGCTATTATGAAATCTTTACTAAGTGCTTTTTTTTAAATATTCATGAAGGCACAATATATACGTTAATGTAGCAAGTTACAAAATTGAACCCTGCACTAAACATTAAGGTCCCAGCAAAGATTCATTTGAAAGGAAGATATCCACAGAAAAAACAGCACCCACAGCTCTCCCCTAATTTTCATTTTTCTTGATCTACAAGGTAATCTTGCCAAATCCTTTTGCCTGCAGTTTCACTCTTATTAATTTTTTTTGGTTTAAGCTAACATACCAAGTCCAAATTTCCTCCTGAAGGAGGATAATATTCTTCTTTATATGAGGATCAATATGCAACAGTAGATAGCAAAACTGATTTGGCAGGTTTCAAGGAAAAGCTGTTAGTTAGTCCAAGATTGATCTGCAGGTATCAAAAGCAGGTGGAAATTTACTCATGAACCAGCCAAAACCCACCTCAAACTGGTCATTCAATACAGACAATTCTTCAACAGTAAGCATTTTCTAAACAGAAAAATGAATGGCTCCGTGACCCACGGAGCTGGACCCACAATTTAGAGTAGTTCATAAAAGCAAGACCAAGTCTGACAATTTTGTCCTAGTGCTTAGTGGACATTTGGCCAAAGCCACATTCCCCTGGCAATCCTGCAATTCAGCACAAGTGTCAAAGCCCTTCTAGCAGAGGCACAGCAATCCAGCAGGATATTAAATCTACTCACAGAAGGATAGGATGTGGAACAACGTTTTACCCATTCTAACCAGTGCCATCAATCCCTCGCTTCCAGGATCAGATCCTCAAAGAAATACATTGAATTCTTTTATTATAATAAATAGTATTTATTATTGAATTCTTTCAAGTACAAGTCCCAGTGCTCTGATCCCTGCCAAGCAGCTATTTATCCACTGGAGCAGGTCTGGAGGCATGGAATTCCCCTAATGGGCAGCCAGGAATGCTCCATTCCCAAGGCTGATCTGCTGAGGAGGGATGGGGTGAGTTACCAATGCCACAGGGCTCCCAAGGACCCTCTGCTGCCAGCCAGCCAGCACAGAGCCCCCGTGCCCTGCTCCGTGAGGGCCTGGGTGCTCCAACCAGCCCCAACCCTGCTCCTCCACCCAGAGCCTGAGCTGTTTTATCTGCGTGGCTCTACCACCCTCCTGCAGTGGAGGAAGGGTGGGCTGACACTTGCTGAACTTCACACCCACCTTCCAGCATTGTTTCCTCTTCTCTCCTTTCCCCAGCAAGAGTCACAGCAGCTTGTGGGGGTCTGAAAGGGGTGGGGAGGGCAGCACTGGAGTAAATGATCCCTGACAAAGGGGAGAGTGACTGAGGAAACTCTTATTCAGAGTTCTCCACTTATGGGGGTTTTTTGCAAATGGTTTTCCATTACAGGATATTTGGAGATACTGGGCTCCTCCTAGGATCACAAAAGATCCAAAGCAGCCTCACTCAGCAGTGTTGGACATCTGCACTACGGGAAAGCTGGTCCTAACCCAAACAAGACAGCAGTTACAAGGATGGATCTATCAGTTTGCATCCTGGGGTCTGTGCGCTTCCAAAGACCCTCAGGGCAGTGGGGGGCTGGAGCAGGAATTGGACACAAATGTCTCTGTAAGGAGTCAGAGTGAAAAGCCATGGAAGAGAAGTTCAAGCAGGATATCAGGAACTGCTTTCAATAGAATAGTCACCATGAGGGATCAGTGATGCTTGCAAATGCCTCACCAGCAGCACCCAAACGAGCTTTGAACTGCTTAACTTGACAAGCAGGCTCTGATCTACCCTTCTGAGATGCTTTCAGGGTTTATTCATAAGAAAACTTGAAAGTATGAGAAAGACATTACCAGAAAGAGCCAGATAATTCCTTCACTTCAAACCCCTGCATCTTCTTTGCTGATCCTCACGTCTCAATTCCCGTTCTATTCCTCCCCAGGGACTGTTTGATTAAATATATGTGAATAAAAAGTATCCATTCCCTTTTGAACGAGGTTAAATTAACAGTGACCTGGATCAGACCCCACAGTCCTGACAGCAATTACTTATCAATGAATCATTATCCATCTCTAAATACAATTAGTTGCTCTTTCCAAATTTCTTTAAGTGTATGGCGGGGGGGGGGAAGGCACATTTGCAGGAAAAGTCAGGGTTTTGCCAGGGCCTGGGATGGACACTAGAAAAAGAACAGGCATTAGGAGAATAGAAAACTGTTACCATTTTCTCGCCTCCTTTTACAGTTTTCTTCACATTTCCAACAGAATCAGAAACAAAGTGAATTCAGATCCAAACAGAAACAAAAACAAACAAAAAAAAATTGTCAACTATATTACTATGGCCACCGTTGCTATTTAAACACCCTATTTTCTTCTTTCCTGGTCATAGCATGTCTTCAGGAAGTGAGCTCAAGCCATGAGATGTAACTTTTGGGATCCTAATTCTAATTCAGAAAAATATTTGCTGAGATTCCTTTCTATTTGTGCACCACATTGAACAACAAGATCTCTTGTACTTATTCCAGAGTTTAAAAAAAGCTTTTTAACCCAATGTCTATAACACAGGTGAGAAAATGCCATTATTATACCTCTCATACAAGGAGATTTTAGATCTCAGTAGCAAGGCAGACATCTTTAGAGCAAGTGATTCCTCTCAGCTGGTGTCAGAGACTTGCTCAAGTGGAAACTAAAGGTCTTACTGCAGAATTTTAGAGTTGTTGTGCTGAGTGCTCCTGCTTTACACACTGAAACAAGATCTATTTTTCAAGCCCTGAATGAAATTGATAGCTGAAGACATTTGTCCCTCTTTCCTACAGTGAGGGAACTACAAATAACTACTGGTCTTCAAGGAATTCTTGCAATCACATTTAAAACAAAGTGGTTACACCACCCCAAGCTCTGACATTTACCTTAAGCTTACAGAGAGACCTCCAGATAAACAAGGCAGCCTGGCCAGGCTGGAGCACTCCTGGTCATGCATCCCAGCTCACCAAAGCTATTTTACTTTACAAGGAGTTTCCACTGTTGAGCAGTTCAAAGTGAACCAGTTTCATGGTCCACACAACAGCAGCAGTTGAAAGGCAAAGAGCAGTGGCATTATTTAAAAAGCTACAATGAAGTGCTAGCTTTAAAATACTGAAAAATTGGGGAAAAAAAAAAAAATCCCGATAGAAGACCAGCCCTGACAGCCATCCATCTCAGGTGAGACAGCCCCCAGAAAGGGCTACACCATCAACGCCAAGACCTCTGTATTCCTGATCCAAAAGTAAAACCCCTTTGCACTGTATTGAATGGTGAGAGGGAGAACAAACCCTTTCACATACTTCCCACATCACTTAATCCCACTGACCCCCCAAAAATTGTTCCTAATCTCTCTTTAATCCCGGACATGATCTCAGAAGTAGACTGGGCATCACTGAGTTTATCAATACACAATTTTAGTTCAGTCCATATATGAAAATGAAGATTGGCAAAGCTACAGAATATTGAAAGTTTGCAAATTCTCATCATTTGGGGTTCTAACTAGATTTCAATTTCATGAAAGACTTCAAATTCAGAATGGTTTGGACATAAGATTCTCTGTTTTGTCCATGTCTAAATGCCAGACAGCCATCATCCAAAAGAGAAAGCGAGTAAATAAATAAATAATTCATATAAACCAGAATTTAACCATAATGAATTCAATCCCTTTTTACTGTAAAGGGAAAGTTATGCTTGCAGGCATAGTTTGGGCCTTGTTTTTAAATGCAGAGAATAGTAAAATAGATGCAATGTTTATGAATTATTAAAGCCTTCACAAGGATTTCTTTTCCTCTTCCACAGCTTCTTGTTTAATCCTTGTTCATTGTTGGGGGCTCTGGGGATGACTGACATTTAACACATCTCGGCTGTGCTTCCTTACCCACTGACACGAGGGGGAGAGGGAACCACACAAACACGCAAGCATTTGCAGATTACAGATGTTCCAAACTTCCATTTCTCCTCACTCCCCACGCATCCCCTGAACCAAGCCTCTTGCAAAGAGAAGACAGAAACATTCCCAATGTGAATAAGAACTTTTCTCACCTTACAAATATCGGATATTAAGAATTAAAAAACTTGGGGTTTGGTAGTTTTGGGGTTTTTTTAAATAAAGTAGCATTCTTATTTTGCAGAGGCTCTGATGGTCGGGGGACAGGTTTGATGTAATGATACCATTTTTTCTTAAGAAAAAAAGATAGTTTAGGGGGTATATTTAAGAACAGGGATTTAGAGATTTGCAACCTGAAAATATTTGAGCATCCCATCATCTAGCACACAAACAGATCCCCACAGAGCACAGGCAGCATTATCCACTCCATTATCCCGTGGACATTTCCAGTATCAGCTGCTATATAAAACCTATTTCCTATTTTCACAGGGAACAACAAGAACAAAAAAAAAAAAAAAAAAAAAAAAAAAAAAATCACACTGTCTCATACGGAAACTCATTTTGAAATGATGGTTAATTCACTATTACAGCAATGATGATCTGGGTATAAATGCCAAACAAGATTCCAGGTGAAACAACTGATCCAAGCAAAGGGAAAACAGTCCAAAAGTGGCTGGTTATTTCCAGCCCCCCTCTCTATCAAACACTAGCCAGAAGGTATCATCTTCCCTGGTAAAATCTACCTTGTTCTAAACACAACAGAACAGAGAAAGGTAAGGGATCCACAACAGCAGCACTTCCAGGAGTGATATAATCTTCTAGAAAGGGATTTAGGAGTTTGAGACCAATTCAGAATATTTGAGGCATTGAGGAGTTAAGAGTAACAAATGAATAATTTGCAGAAAGCAGGGCCACAGTAGATTACCCATGTCCATTAGTACATCCCTAATTAACGTGCCAATGATGCAGAGCATTTTTAAAAACTTCATGTCAACCCTCTGCCTGTACTCCCAGTGTGCAGAGTCCACCTACCCCAACCCTAGTGCACAAATTGTGTCCCAGAGACTGATAAATTCTGTGGTAAACCACATATTAATGTAGGCATGCCTTTAATCAGGCTGCAAAGAGAGGGTTGAAAGTTTACGTTGAGAAACAAACTTAAAGCATCAGAATGAAAAACAAAGATGACACGACAGGAAATGCTTGTGAGCTGCTGCAGCTTTTGTGCTCCAACCAAACCTGGTTTTCACCAGTGACAGAGGGGGCTTGCACCATGTGTTTAAAAAAAAAAACCAAACAAATGAAAGTACAAAATACCAAATGGGAGGAGCGGGAGCCACAGCTTTGGACAGTGAAGATAAATTAAATTAAGAGAGGAACCAAAAAGTTCCCAGTATTAGCTGTGGCTGCAGCTCAGGGTTACAGTTCTGACACTGATGCAGCACCTGCACTAAGTGAGGGTGCTGGGATTGTTTGGGTTTCCACTGGGTGGACTGAGTTCCATGCTTGCTCCTCACAGCAAAACACAAATATAAGAGCATGATGCAAGAGCTGCAGTTCAAAACCGCCTAGCATGGCATCACATATTGATATACAGAATCAAGAATAATTTTGTATCAATTACAGAATGTTATGCTAAGCTGATATATTTAAGGAGATGTAAATCTTGCTTTACAGCCATTTTTCAGGAGTACTCAAAACTCTTAGTTCAATAACAGAATGATTCTCTCAAATGTATTCTTGCCCTGAACAAGTGGAAGCTTACTGCAGCTCCACCCCTGCATAATCAAGCTACCAAGAATTTTTGTTGCATTTCTACATAATTTCTACAGTTTTCCTTGTCCCTTTCTTATTTCTCCTTCCAAATCACCAACATAAACACACTTTATCACCGTATTATCCATGGCAAATGGCACTAAAATAAAACACATCCGGCCTGCAAATGAGAAATGGAAAAAATCCTGCCATGGGTTTAATGAAATTGTGTATGTGGCGTTCTCATTGTATAAAAGCAACTATTTAACTGCTCACTGGAGGGATTTAATAAATAACATGTTTGTACTAAATTCTTTGAGATTGCTGGGTATTCTTATGGAAACTTCTTTCCAGTCTGCCCAAAAGATATTATATTTAATTGTTCTTTTAATTTTGTTCATTTTTACCCCTGTAAAGAGCAGAGGTTTTCAAAAACAGCATCTACCACCATTCTTCTGCATGTTTAAATTGCTGCCAGAAAGTTTTTGTTTCCCTATGTTTATTAATAAGCTATCTCTTTAAATCTACTCTGCTGTGCTCTACAAATTGTAAAGAGCATACAAATGGGACACAAAGCAGCTGCCAAGTGCGTAAGTAAAGCTTGGCCTGGCCAGTAATAAGCAAAAACTATTTAATCTTCCTTAACACTTTGCAATCTATGCAAAAAAAATATTTCTAGGAACAACATTAAACCCAAAAATTATCAGATAAAATTTTGAGAGTTAAAGAAGAGAGATGCAGAAGAGTTCAATATTTTCCTTAGCTAACCATCTATTTATGAGTTGCTGGGGATTGTTGATCAAGATTTTTCAATTAAAATTTATCCATCACAACACAAACGTTTGTGAGAACCAACTGTATTGACAGAGACAGCTTTTAGAGTAACAACTTTATTACAATTGACTGCAAACACCACTCCCAGAATTCCCACTTGAAAAAGAACAGGAAAAAAGCTGCAAAAAGCCCCACCACCATAACTCAAAACAAACTACTGTATTATGGTTTAAGGAGGATGATGCTCTACAAAAGCTAGGGTTTCAACTCTGAAATGAGTGTACACAAAGTTGCATCTTCCAAGTTTACCAACATAAAATAACCTGATTGGTTGACTGAGTTTCTACTCTCAAAACAGAAAATAAAATGTCATTTCCAATCTGACATTTCACTTAAATGCAAAAAGGGAAAGAAAACCTCAAGTATTTTAAATGTAAAGAAATGGCTGTTTATTTCACATTATATAGCTTGGAAAGCTAAGGGGAGTTGTGAGTAAATCAAATCAGTAACTGCAAAGTGATCTGAAGTTTAAAGAGGGAGCTTTGGGTCACATTCTGGCTTTCTACAATGAAATAAACCTCTCAAAGAGTAAGCTGGGCACACCACAAGCTTATGCACTTCAAACATTTAACAGCAATAAACAAAGTTCCTGCTGTAACCCTTACCCAATTTAGTGTTTTAAAATTAGTTTCCTGTGTGACAGATCCTGGCCATCACCTTGGGCAGACAGCGCAGAGCAGTGAGGTGACAGGTTCAGTCCTCAGCTGAGCTCAGGTGTTAGCTCACTTACTGCTTTTTTCTCTTCTGGTGAGGAAGACTCGCATAGGAAATTGCACAATCTACTTTTTTACTTTACAAAAATCCAAACAAACCCATACATTTCTTTTCTGAAAAGAAAACTAGCGCTGCCGTGCCAGTAAAGGCACAATCTCAGTCACACGTGCCATGCAGTACTTGGATAAAGATTCACCACCAAAGGAGTGGGCTCTGCTGCCTGTCTCTCCTCCAGGCATCTTACAGCACCTCTCAAACTCTAAACATCTCACAAACCTACACTGCTTCACCAGACTGACCATGCAATTTCCCCAACCAGCTCCAAGTAAAACATTTGAGTTACAGACCCATTTTTGCCAGAGTTTCTCTTCTAAAACAGAGCAAAAGCTTCCTAGGGCTATTGCTTCCAATTGGGAGGAAAAACAATTAACAGCCCTGAAAGAGAGTACACCAAGGATTCATTCATGGGGGCACAATAGCAAAATAAAGGAAACAAAACCCCACAACAAGGTTACACTTGTTGCCTCCACAGATCCCCCCACCCTTTATTTTCCTAAAACCATCTCTATGAGATGCTGTGCATTGCTGTGCTACTTACACACCTCCTAAGCCCAGGTTAATTTTGGTTGCGTTTTGCAGTGTCCTATGAAATGTCACTGGTTTGAATTCTGCAGCAAGTTCAGAAAGCATCCTTTTCACATCATTTCTATGACAGGGAAGGATTTGTAGCCATCTATAGAGTAGCTAAAGTAACTGGGAAGGGAACAATCCAAACGTGGCCCTGCCTACTATTGACAAGTAACCCGTGAACATCTCCCCTGTGCCTCGGCTCTTATTTTACAGGTGATTTGGAGCAATCTTCTGCAGCTCTCTGCGTGTTTAGGAACAGTTATCTGCTCCTAGGGTTCCATGTGACACACAGCTTCCATCTTCCTTTGTTCGGGGGAAACCTGATCAGCAGAATTCCAGCCAGTGTGTGATGAGCAGAAAATACTCATGTTTGTCTAGGAATTGCCTCTGCTGACGTGCAAAAACACATCTTTGTATGCACACCTAAAAACCTGCAACAAAGTTATCTTCTTATCTTTTCCAGAAGAGGTACCATGGCATTCAAGGCAGCAGCTTGGGACATTTCTCTTCCTGGTGGGCATGTGTCCCCATCCTGTGGTTTCCTTGTGGTTGTTGGACATAATCGTGCACCAGCTGTTCATCAAAAACCCCACCCTAAGTCATTCTCAAAGCATGAGAAAATAGATGCTAAAACTCACTCAACTGGCTATTTGTTGTTTGTGGCTGGATTTGTCTTCACACAATAATTTTCATCCTAATTAAGACTTCTGGGTGAATCCCCAATACAAATAAAATTAATTTGGGAAGAGTAAATACAGGGGAACAAATCACAGTCCAAGTGCACAGTCTCTTGGAGCCTGTGAAAGTGCAGAATCTTGCTTGCAGATTGCCTCAGCCAGCTCTAATCATTTATTTAAAAAGAGACTAACAGAATAGTCTGTCCTGGAGGATGAAAGCATATGTTAGTCTCAGCGTGGATTCCTTTAGGAGGGCAGCATAATTATCACATTCAGCACTACCGTAACTCAAGCCTACTCTTCCATTTTCTCTCTTTAAACACCGAGTGAAGTGCATATAAATAATTTGCCTGCACAAAATGCAGCTCTTCCCACTAAACTGTGACCAAGGCAAGTCAGTCAAAGTCAGCAGGACAAAGGATGGTCCCAGCACAGGGGGCTGGTCACAGCCGCTCTGCCCATCTCCATGCTAACAAGACCTCTGGGTTGGCTTGGGGACTTTTGAGGTGTGGCTTTGTTTGAAGCTTAGCTGAGGATTTCCTGATTTTTGGTTAATTGGGGGGGGGGATTGTTTGTTTTTAAAACAAAGAGCCTTAATCATGGCACAAAATCGTGAGAACCTATTTGGGAACCTGTGTCACCTGTCCCGAAGATTTTGGGTTTTCCTACAGAGTCCAAGGTGGTGGTAGGCAAGTCAAGACAGCATAAACTTTGCATATGGGCATGAAGTGGCTCATGGCAAGCAAGAGCCTGCCATAATCCTAACACAACCCATAAGTGAAAACTCTAAAATTAAAAAGAAACCAATGACACCCTTCCATGCTAACAGAGGGCCTCTACCCTGCAAATAAATTACTTGGAAAAAGATTTACTGAACAAGCAACTCAGCATAAGCTCCCAGGACAATGTTGTGACAGAAGTGGCTAATGTTGGTTTTAGAGGTATAAACAAGAGGACCGGTAAGCAGGATTGATGAAGTGATTATACTTTTATTTATGACATTGGTGAGACCAGTAAAATGCACACAAAGCTCAGTTGCAGTGTTACAACTTTCTAAAGAGCACTGAGAAAAAACAAAGGTGTGAACTACTGGGGGGAGTAAATAACTGGGACCTCAGTGAGAGCTGAAAGAGCTCAATCTACTTAGCCTATCAACAAAGATTGAGAGGTAACTTGATTAGTGTATAAGTGCCTTCATGGGGAGAAAACAAAGGGTATTAAATGGTTCATTAATCTATCAGAGAGAAGCATAACAAAAACTAATGGCTGGAAACCAAAGCCAGACTGATTTAAATTTAAAACTAGGCTTTTTTTTTTTTTTTTTAAACACTGTGGCGTATTCTCCAGGTTTTGATACATTGAAATCAAGAAATAGATGCTGTCTGGAGTACCTGCTTTAGGCAGACACAAGTTACACTGTAGTTAAGTACCAAACCTCTTGGAATCAATTCTGTGGTAATCAGGAAAAATGCAATGGCCTATGATACACCATGAGTCAGAGGGACAATCCAGGTCCCTCTCAGCCTCAAATCCCAGGGATCTATGAACTATAAAAAAGGTATTTCTCTGCCCTCCTAATGAATCCAATCATTCTGATTTTCCACCTACATTCAGTCACTGCCAAAACTCCTGTAAATTCCTGTTGTAGAGATCAGAGTAAAATCTGAAGCCAACTTGAACAATGTGCTGAGCCATAACCCAAGAGTTAATTATCTTGCTTGCTCTTTAAAAATGGGGTTTGTATTCATGAATAGTATTAGATTGATGACACTGATAAACTGAAAGGGGAAACCGGGGTAGGAGGGGAGAAAATAGGAATTTAAAATGGTTCAAGCACAAAAATATCTCATGCAGCACGATGCCTGCAGGACTATTCTGTCAATTAAAGTGTGTTCATCACTCACATTTTTTCTGCCCCAGACTTGCAATGCATATCAAGGAAAAGGATTGTTGGTAAGCAATTATGTATTTGCCAAAGCAGAGTCATAGAACTTACATTTAAGTCCTTCAAAGATTTGCATAAATATTATCAATATATTTAGAGGGGAAAAGAAAAAAAAGGCAGTGGAAAGCTATAACTTTTAAGACCGTCTATATAGCTAAATAACGACAGTATGTAATTTATTAGAGCTAAACTGATATTTACAGAATTAAGTTAAAACTTCATAAAGCATCTTCTTTGGCTCAGCATTTGAAATAATGCAATAACCTCTATCAGTACAAAACCCATTTCCTTTGCAATCTTAAAATTTGGCCACCACACTGAAAACTCCCTGCCACTTCTGCATGGCGCTGGGATCGTCTGCATGCAGACAGGACATCCAGTGATAGGAGAGTCCCCTGCTCAGAATGAGACCAGAGCAGCACAGACTCTGCACAGCCCATCAGATAATACCAGGGATTCCCAGCAGAGCCGATGAGGAGAGACCACTCAGCCTTCTCCCAAGCCCCAGTTCCGCCAGGCACCATCGGTGCAGGAACACCCGGTCCATCAGCACCCAAGCAGAGCCAGGAGGTGCTTCCTGTCCCCCTCTCTCCTTGCTGCTTCCTCCTGGAGTTATGAACTCCTTGCTTTCAAAGAGGGCTCAGTTCGCTCACACTATCAGTGCAGATTTCGGTCTCCCTCCCCGCACGCCCTCGTGAATGAGAATCAGCATGAATGAAGCCGGCTTTGTCCACACTTGCGCTGTAGATATGCACGAACTCCAGGAAGCTGAGACTTAATTTGATCTGAAAACCCCCACAGCCAATGCATTTTAAAGACAGAACCACAAAGCCAATCAATAGGGACCATTCAGATACTTGCTGTCAGCGGCTAAAAGAAAATGGATACCGAGAAAGCCATAACTATGATAAATTTGGGCGCTGCTTCTCTCTGACTAATGTAGGCACTAAAACACTCCATGAATATCCTGCTTTGAAACGTGTCATATTTCTGAGAGGCCAATCAATCTCAGGTTCTCAGTGGACCACATTAAAATACATTTGTCACTGTAAGTTTATGAAATATTGATGGTGTTTTTTAGGGGGGTGTTAGGACGTGGAGAGGTGGATCAAAAAAAGGGGGAGGGAGAGCTACTTTAATGAATTATCTTTAGGCTAGAAGGAAAAGAAGAAACAAATGTAGGTGCTTATTGTGGATGAGGGTGAAAAACAGGAAACAGAATTGCTTACTGAAGAAGGACTTTTCTTGGATTAATAGGAAAGATCACGTGGGTGCATATAGAGGCACTTCAGTATTTCAAGCTCAATTTGAACTAGATTTATTATTTTATTAAACTTTTAACTTTCTAAATCTAGTACAGAAAATAAAACCAGAGCTCCCTTAATGACAGTCACAGAGAGGAAATTAAAAGCGTATCTGTGTTTCAGAGGGGAGCAAGGTTCCAGTGCACCAGGCACTGCATCATATTTATGCCTCAAAGAGGGAACAAGCACATGTGTGCTAGCAAACCTCACCGAGCAGGCACATACACTCCCCATGGAAAAGAAATGGAATAAAACATGGATACACAGAGCAAAACCATCTTTCTTACAGATGCATCTACACACACTCAATACCTGACATTCTCCGGTGTTTTTCACAAAGAAATTTCCCATCATAAGGAATTTATGGTCCAAGTAAGTTGAAGACCAGAAATGAGCAAGAAGGAACTAGGGACCAAGGTGGAAATGGGAATCATGTCACAAAGAGTAATTAATTTTAGATCATAAAGGAAGCCTGTTGCAGGTCCAAGCTGAGAGCCCAGGGCTTTCCAGACAAGGCCACTGCACCTTTCTGTAACCCAACCTGCTGAGCACCTAATGACATCCTCAGCTTTCCACACAAGTAGCTCCACTGAAGTCAATAAAGCTATTCACAAGTGTAAAGTTAAGCCTGAGCTTAAATACTGTGGTACTGTGATCTATGTTTGTAAATCAAGTGTGGAACTAAAGCTAGTTTGTGTAAATAACTGGAAATTGGGTCATTTTTCACCATTTCTGTCAATGCAAAAAGCAGTTTAGTTAGATAAGAACAGCAGCAGCATTCACGGAGGGAACAAAAAGTAAATCCTCATATACATTTTTAACTCACAGATGCTAAACTTTTTGGTAAAGATATTATGCCATGTCTGTAGGAAAAACACCCTAAGGCAAAAAATAGCACATTCTGCATTAGTGATGAATTATAACAAAAATAAACTGAAGCAGAAGCATAAAATTTTTCATTTTTCACAAATCTGGAAAAATATGAATTTTCTATTAGTTTTGGCCCGTGGCCCAAATATCTCCCCTTCAACATTTAAGGAGAATTTCACTCTTCTAACTGAGATTATCCAAACAGATACACAGGTCTATCCCCTATTTCCTTTGCCACAGTTTAGGTATTTTGGCTATAACAATTTGGCTCCTTAAAAAAATTGTATTTAAAAAAGCAGTCTTTCTACCTTCACCCCAACAATTTCAGCCAAACTGAAGGCTTCCACATGCATGGAGGGCAGAGAGAAGGAAGCGTTTTTCTTCCCCATCAATTAGAAGTAAGTTTAAACATTTCAGCATGTTCTAGGGAAGCAGAGTGATTTGCTAAAGAGTCTGATATTGAATTACACCTCCTGCTCTGCTACAGCACTTCCCAAGAAGAGTAGCTCAGGTGCCCAGACCCCTAATTTCCACCCCCCACAAAAGCTGCTGTTGATTAAAGTACTTTTCTCACCCTGAACTGCAGTTATCACTATGAATGAGACACTCAACATTACAAAAATTATTTTCCTTTCCCCATCCTGAATCGAGGTTTGCAAATTATCATTTTGCTCCACACACCTGTAGCACACACAGACCTTACTCATGGGCTATGGCTGTATTAGGTCAAATGTTGAGCAACCAAATAAAAAAGGGAATGATTTGAGGAAGATCTTTCAACATTTGATAGAAATGAAATTTGGACTCAAATCTGGTGTCAGTGTGAGCCAGAGACCTCCTTTGCAGTTATGGCAGCAAAGACCTCAGGGCTGTGCTGACACTGCTCTGATGAATTACTAATATCACCAAGAACCATATTTTCTAACTTTGGGGTGTTTAGGGGAGCAAACTGTACCTGCTGGAGATGAGGCAAGAACTGGGGGAGGCAAAAGGGTCCTTCCTTTGGGGACCTGCCAGTTCCTGACTGGCGACCCATCCTTTCAAGAGAAGCCCTCAAGGCACACAGTTGCCACATCTCCATCTCCAACAAGCAGGAAACGAGCTCCCTCAGGCAGGAAGGTAGACAGGACATCCAGGCATGGCAGGGAAGCAGACTGGGCACAGTGTTGCCACAGCCCAGCTCTGGTGCCAGAACTAAAATGAAGCCTCTGGCACTGACTGGAACCATGTGGCAGGGAGCCAACGTGACCAGCAGACCCATCTTGCTCACAATGCCTACAGGAATCCAGTCAGCTTGGCAGCTCCCCAGGCAGTTCCTTCAGGCTTCTGGCCTCAAATGAGCTCCTTCAGGGTATTTCCTACAACAGCAGCTTTGCTCCTGGCCATTCTCCATCCAATCTGCTTATCAATGGCTCAAGAAATGGGGACTCCATGGGTCCTCTCAAGGAGATTCTTTGGCCATCCAGAAAGGCACAGTGGCAGCAGCTTCCCCTGGATGCTCAGACTAGGTTTCTCCTTTGATTTAAATCTGTTATTTGTGATATTACCCTTTTGCTATTAGTCTGAATAAAACCTCTCACCAAAGTCATCCCAAACCAGTAAAAGCCTGAAGAGAAGCTGAATAAATTACATAACATTAGTTAACATTATCCATACTGAGACAAATTCAGACCTCAGTCCCTCCAGGCAACGTGGGGAAAGGCTGGGTGATACTGACATGTAGGTTTCGAACCTCTGTATCTCTTCAATATGTGGGAATTGGATACTTTTATATGGTCCCAGTTAGACAGGAATCAGATAATACTGTCTAATGACCCCTCTGAGCCTTAAAGTCACTGATGCCTTTGGGTATGTTTCTAAATAAAATGCAAAACCTATGAAAAAACCCAATCATTGCTCTCCAAAACCTCACACTTACTTGGCTGTGTCAGTCCAGATCTGCCACAATAGCTTGAGGCAACATTTGGAGTTTCTTCCCACTTACCAGAGAATTACACTTATGTCAAAATAAATATTAAAAAAATAAAAGGTTGCAAAGCTGGTTACTAGATTCATTAAACATCAGGATTCACGTCATTTTTGATAATATTTTACACTCAATGTTTTCATACAGTCTCTATTTACAGATCTAAGCATTCTATAAATAGCTGCTGTAAGCACTCCAAGGGCTGCCAGGGCAGTTTTCACGCATAGTTCTCCTGACCCAGTGGAAGTCATTCTTCTCAAAGGACAACCTGGGCAAAGCACAACACATTTTTATATGATGTAGCATCAGTTCATGCCAGTTCTGGCTTTCACATCACCTTATTTTGCATTTCAGCTTTCAATTCTGGCAGTAATTTCTGCATACCACTCAATAAATGTTACAAAAGCATTTGTCCATGCTGCCTTTCATCGAGGAAAAGCCCTGTTGAAGTTGTGCCTACACTCTAACAGGTGAAATGGGCTTCTGGAAAGTTGCTTACCTTAGTCCTTAAAAGGATTGTCAGCTGGTGGTCAGAAATACTCAACTAAAGCCAGTAACTGCTTAAGAATTTTGCAATGGAAGTGTAAAACCCGTGAATATTTCAGTAGTCAGTACAATGCTATGGTCATGAGACATCCAATTCTTACAATTCCAGTCTGAGAAAGAAAGTTCCCTTTCATTATGGCCAGTTACAGTCAAAGAAGGGAAAGGGAGTTAGTGAGGAAGCACTTTCCCCAAAATTTCACTTTTTCAAGTGTTGCTGTATAGATGGACCACCTCACACAGTGACCAATGACACCAAAAACCCGACCTAAGAAGGGCTGCAGGGTAACTGTAGGCAAAACAGCAACAAGGTGATTGCCGTTAAAAAGGGGGGGAAATTGCAAATATAAGAGAGTTTGTAAAGGCAAAAGGAAAAATATAAGGCATTTTAATAATCATTGATCATGTGACATCCTAAAAATTCAAATCATCATCATTACTGAGGTCTTAAGTATCTTTGAAAAAAGGAGATCAAAGTATATGGAAAACATAAAATTCACATTCAGATGTTCTAGACCTTCCACAGGCATATAGGATTTTAAATATTCTAAGCTAATAAGATACTATCTCACAATTTGTTAGAAATTAATTTACCATATTTTAGTGACTGCTTTTATTAGGGTTGATATTATGCATTATATACATTGAAATTATGTGTTGTTCTCCCACGTACTCAAAATTTCTAGACCCTTTTCCAGTGACCAGATTCTGAAGACAGTGGTTGTGTTTCAAAAGTTGCAGCAAAAGTTTCAAAGTTCTGGATGTTTCAGCTTCTCAGACTTTTTTGTTCCTCATGAGACTGAGAATCTACTAAAAATTACCCTAAGCAATTTCCTACACAAGAACACATATCAGTCATGGTTTAATATTAGCAGCTAGAAAAAACAAATCCCACCCTACCTACCACTACAGCCAGACCTTGAGCCTATAATGTAGACATTAAAAAAAAAAAAAAATAAATAAAAAGGCATTAAAAGTTATATAGATGTTGATATAAAATTCAGTTTTCCAAATAACTAATTTATCCAGCAGGCCTAAAGGAAACAAAATGTCTTTGAAATCATTTAGTATTTCTGCCCATTTATTTGGAATCTTTCTGGCCAAGATGTTCATACAGAGCACATAAGATGTGAGATAAGCCATACAGTTAGCCTAGGAAAGAAAAAAGAAAATGGAAGAAAGCTAGGAAAATCTCAACAAAATAGCAACTATTTAAATATTGAATATTCTTCTTTTGTTCAGGAAATGTCTGTCCAACAGAAACTCTCCCATTCAAAGCTGGTGTAATATTAAATGCCAAAAAGGGAAGAAAAAGTCGTTTATAAAACAATTAGAAATAAGGTTTCAGCCTTGGGGGTCTTCCTCAGGGCATGGTGAAACTGGGACACAGCAAAACTAAACAACATCCTGTTCTTCTTTAGCCTAAGGAAGGCCCCATGGCCAAAATGTCTTCTCTAATCTAATTTTGTACTTCTGACAAACAGGTTGACCCTTCCCCTGCTAATTACTGCTCTGCAACTTGCCACTCCCCACCAAGTTTGTCCCTTCATTTTTAGAGGTCACACACAATGTAAAGCATTTATCCAAGCCATCTTCAAATCCCACACCTTCGTTTATGTCTGGAACGATCATCTTTGAAATGTTCACTTTGGGAGAAGAGGGAAGCAATATAACTTATTCTCCACTGCCTTTCACTGCTGCCACATCCACTCTCCTGGGCAGGAGGATGAAATGCTACTGGTAGGAGTTTGCATAACTGGATAAGACCAGCTAAGGTGCAGAGCAATGGAGAATAGGACCCAGCAATTTGAGGATGTCATCTGTAAAAAGGAAGAATGGTTTCTGTCACGCAAGTTTATTGCAGCCCAGAAGTCTACAGGAACTGTGGGCATATAACGTGATGTGCAAGGCTTTTATGAATGAGACCCTTGTGGCTTCTTGTCAGAACTGAATCTGAAGTGATGACAGGACATTTGTGTGTCTTTCCTGGGATGCTGAAGGACTTCCATAAGGGAACATCTTGAAGATTGGGCTCTCGAGGCTTTCGTTCAAGGAGAGTCCTTCCAAAAGTCATTGAAGGTTTTTGGTAAGGAGCAACAGAGAGAGACACCCGCAGAAACAGTGAGGGCCCTGAAGCGCGGGGTTTGAGCTCTTCGTGTAGCCGCCACAGCAATGAGGCCTGCAGGGGAGGCGACAGGACGCTCCACAGGCCAGGGCTGAGGAAGAGCAAGCAAACTCACACCTTCCTACTGCTGCTACTGACACTATCACCGTCAGAAACATGGTCAGCATTTGTCTGCTGCCTAATTAGTTTGACTCCCCGTGTACAAGAACAGTTGGTGTAATTTCTCTCCACTTGCAAGTTTTCAAGAGATTGTAACAAATCGAGGAGGCCACAGAGGAGCCCCTTCTCCCAGGCATGGCTGAGAATGGTGTGCAAGGTAAATTTAGCATCTGCTCAGCTCCAGTTCACACAGACAGGCAGACAGACTTCAATACAACAAACTCCTGCAAGACCTCAGCTGTGGTTGCACCACCACCTTCTCCAAATCCCTGCACCCAGCCTTGGGAAGCAGCTCCTGCAGCTCGAGAGGCCCCAGAGCTGCAGGCCTGGTGTTCACACACAGCCTGGGAAGCAGCTGATGCGTAAATTCCTAATGCCTAGCTTAGACAAAGGTATACACATGCACACTTTGTACTTTGGAGTTTTTAAACAATGGTTAGGAAGGCAAACCATTATAAGTTCCAGTATTGCAATGCTTGATGGTGCATCCTGTCTGTAGAAGAATTCTGCTACCAACTTAGGACACAAAAAGAGCCCGAATTCCAGTTTACCAGAAATACAATCACAAATAGAAACACCGCCAAACCAAAAATCATAGAAGCATGAAAAACTATGAAAAGCATTCCCTTAGCCCTTAGTCTGAGTGTTGGAGCAGAGCACCTTCTCCAGACAGGGAATTTATCCTGCAGAGGCTTCCGCATGAGCTGCTTCAACTCAGATGAGCCAGTTCTACCATCCCTGCTCCCAGGAATCGTTATTCATATCTCCCTGGTATCTTCAAAATACACTTCAGAGTTTTTTGTCTGCCTCTCTGCACCCTTGTGCTACTCTTTGGCTCCTCACCATTTGACATCTAGCTCACTGTCAGCTTGACAGCATCCCTGCTTCCAAGTATATCTATCTCTGAACTTGCCAGAAGCTGTACAGCATCCTACTTTCCTGAAAGCTGATTTATAATTAAAAAAAAAAAAAAAAACACACTACCAAATGAAACAGAAAGCAAGTTAGCTCTCTTGCTGTTAAAAGGGGAAAAAAACCCTTCACCTTTACAATTATATGTGCTTTAAATATCAGCCTTGGGATTGTCATTGCCTTGTTTTCCAAAATGTTTGCAAAATTAACAGGGTCTTTCACCCTCACTATGAGAGGAGCACCGGGTTTTGAGGCAGAAACATTTTGTCCAAGGCGCTGCCAGGCAGGTGTCAGTCAGCTGGGCTCAAATCCACCCTTTGGTGGCACTTGGCACAGCTTCCCCACATGGCAATGGTCCTTCCAAGCTGGCCTCAGCATACTCTGCTCGTACCAAGGCATCTCCGCTGCCACGTGCCTGGTTTGATTTTAGACACCGGGCGCACTCCTCTAATTGAAACTTTGCGCATGAGAAGTTTATTCAGTCAGACAGGAGAGCGCAGAGCACCGGTGGCAGGAATTGCCCTCGGGCTGATCCTGCCCAGCCCGACATTAGGTGCTGTTACACTTAATTGTTGCTGAAGACAGCTCAGTGCTTGATCACACATTAAAATCTTCCCTTTAACTCAGGTTTGTTAGAGGCAGATACTTCAAATAAACTTGCAGAAGCATCTTAAAGCCAGGAGCTTTACAAGCAAAGGAAATTACTAATGCAACACGTAGGGCTGAAAGATTAAAGCCAGGAAAATTCAAGCAACATTCACACAACATTATTCATAGAAGAACTATATTTTGTAATTTTTTTCACCAAAGACTCAGACTTAAAACTGACCAGGAGTCTCAAGTCCAATAATGAAAGTATTATTAAAAACTTTTTTTTTTCCCATGGACTTCTGGTGGATGCTCAGAGCTGTAATTACACAAACAGTAATTTAAAAGAATGTTACACTGGCCAAAAGAAATATTCCTGTTTAAAAGATGAAAAAAAATATTTTAAGTAGTTTTAAAAACTGCGAACAGGGGCTAATAGAATAAAGACAATAAATAAGCAACCTATTATGAAGAAACAGCACCAACCCTCGTATGGACAAGCACTCATTCCCTGCTAAATGCAAACAATACTACACGTGGAGACACTGAAAAGGCAGGATTGTTTCACAGATACACGTTGAAACAAAAGACAATGATGTGTGTCAACATCCCCCAAATGCCACAGATAGATCAGAGTGTTTAACAAAACCTTGTGGCTGCTTGGTTTGACCAGATGGCTTCACATCGAGCAACTAAGTCATCTTCATTACCTTCAGCTGTCTGCCAAAGGTAAAAATAAATTTAAAAATAAAATTAAATCAACAGGTCAAGATAACAGAGACCAAAGAGTTTTCAAGGAACCAGGGCACTGTTAACTTCTTAATACATCATGGCAAACAACCTCGTAAATGCCAAAAGTTGCAGGACTGCCAACATAATTTCCATTTGAGAAGAGTTAAGGATGACTCCAGAGCAACATAGATCAGCTAGTCTAGCCTTAATAACTGACAAAATAATAAATGATTTATTCATGGACTATCAATAAAGAATTGCAGACTGGAACTACAATTGTGATGTTTTGTGGAAAATTGCTTTAAACAAACCACTCTTATCTTTTTTTGGCCAGATTACAAGACCAATTGATAGAAGCAGCTGTGATAATAAAGTAGACTTGGACTTCTCCAAGATTTCTGACACAGCTGTACCTAAATTCTTCTTTAAAGCCCCATCTTCTAGTCATGAAAGGTATTAAATAAATGGTTTGGAGACTGACATAAACTGTAGCTGTTAAAGGAGAGCTACCAGGGAGCACAGCAAGAACCAGTCTCAATCCAAGCCTGTTCAGAACCCTATAGAAGTTCAAGGTAGCAATGAAACTCAGTCAAAGTTAACAGATGACAAAAGTTCTGCCTTTTTTGTAAGCTGATATCAATAGCAACCAGACAGTATTAAAACAAAGTATGAGTTATTGAGAGCAAAACACTTCTAAAGAATATTATTCCTCATGCAGCCACACCTCCCACATGAATGTTCAGCCTGCACCCAGATATTCCTGCAATTAAATCCTCTGGCTCTCTGGTTTGGGCTGTGAGGCTCCAACCAGGCCAGAACTGTTGGCACTTTCCAGCAACACTCCCAGTAAACAAGGGCAAAATGAGTTCACACCTGACAGAAGAATCCCAGGAGACCTTCTTAAGCTATGAAAAATCCTGATTAATGCATTCACTGCTTGCTTATTGAATGTGCACTTGCACAATCCTGTGTCCCCTCCCACAGTCCATGAACAGTATTGTTAATTAGCAAGATGGAAGTAACGCAAAATAAGATCTACTGACAGTCCCTGAAATGTTAATATTTAGTTCAAACCCACATCTCAAGCTGAATGAAATGTCAGCAAGGTTGAAAGCAGCACATTCAGTAATAGATGTAAAGCTGGATGTAAACAAGTGACTTATGACTGAAACATGGGTAATTAGACTCTGCTTCAAGTTCTCATTTTAGTTTTTTGCACAACACTTTTCCTGTGTGACCAAAGCAGGCCAAGTGTCCCAAGTCTCCACAGGAGACAGGTTCCAGTCTGGTTTTATATCCTGCCAGGCCCTTAATTTAAATATTCTCTCATACAGTGCAGACAAGAATTAAATACAGCTGCTCTTCTGGTGAGTCTTAGACTCATAAATGAATGTTTAAGTGGTCTAATGGAAGACAATATTTAAGACATACTGGGTTAGGTGTCCCCATGGCTTTGTGTAGCAGCACACAGACACCAGCCCCTGGCAACAAGACAGCCAGCTCAAACAGGAGTGTGCTGACTCTGCTTTTAGACTGCTCCTCCTCCTCAAAAAGGTCTGACACACTATTGTAATCTAGATGCAAAAGACCAACTTTTTATTCCAATGCAGTGAACACAAGACCAACAATCTACTTTCCTTGGCCTATTAAAAAAACACAGCTTAGACATTATGCCACTGGAGATTTTTGTGATCATTTCAGAATATAACCTAGTATTTCCAAATGTCTCACATCAATGTTTCCCTGTAGAAAGTAAGAGTAATTGCTTTCTTTTTACACAAATCTCATTGCTACTGTTGCTACAACACTTGAAAGACATAAAATTGCCCAGTGTCAGTGCTGTTCTAGACATAAGTGACTAAACTTCCCTGGATTTTATTACAAGTCAGAAGCACTACTGCTCTGCCAGCTTCTCCTGCTATAGTCAGTCACAACTATTCCCATCATCACTGTAAACAGGTTTTGGGCTCACATTCCCAAAGGAGAACAAATCAATGATGTGAAAATGGCAGGGACTTCAGGGCTCACACTGGGAGTTGCCCCTACCCCAGTAAGACCAAGGGGGTTCTTTCTCCTTACCTGGTTTGTACCACAGGCCTTGGACCAGCCACCCAGACAGTTTCCTCTTCCTCAAAGTCAAGTCCCTCCAAGCATCAGCCTCACCTTTAGAGGCTGCCACAACCAGAAGTGGCCTTGAGGGGAACTGGAAGGAAGCTATGGGGTGGCACAGAGCTGGGACCAGCTGATGTGCTGGGCTTGAGACTCAGTCTGGGTGGGAATGCTCTGCTTTGGGAAGAGCTTCCAGGGTCAGGCTGAGCTCCTGCCAGAGGCTGAGGGGAGTTCTCAACAGAAGTGCCTTGCAGATACAGGTCTGAAGGTGATACCTATCCAATAGAGCTCATTCTAACAGACCTGCATGGGCTGATCTACTTTGGGTGAGTGGTTATAAGTAAGAAGCAGGTAAGTTCATCTGTTTGCTGCACATGGAAAGCATTTCTACTTTGCATTGAGTGATTATTAGAAATAGATAAAATCTACTGAGGAGTGCCCTCTCTGTCAGCATCCTGCCTTTCCTCCTAACACCTGTATTCTGACAGCTTTTGTAGCTGATCCTGAAGTCAACCCTGGAACACACTGCCCCATCCTTTTTCAGCAACCCATTTACTTTACTAACACACTGCAACAAGACCCACCAGCAATTTTACTTAAGTTCCTTGGGTTATGGGAAGGGTTATTTAGTTGGGTTTTGTGGGGTCCTTTTTTTTTTTTCAATTGCAAAGGCAAAACTGCACAAGTCAGTGTGCCATTCCACGGCTCCTCTTGCAGATCTTTACATGAGACACCTTAGCAAAACACAGCCCACTTTCCAAAACATGCTCACCTTTGACTGATGCAGCTTGGGGTTTCCTCGTGCCTACACTGCTATGGAGGAGAGGGCAGGTAGGTCAGAAGACTTCAAGGAGAAGGAAGTACTGAAACCATCACTAAGGTCCCCATAAATATTCCCCATGGACCTCATTACACATTTGAGCAAACATTACCTTCACTCACACAGCTAAATTTCCTGTTTGCTTGGCTGATCAATTCCTCATCAAATTTTAATGTGGGGTTCAGGCCGTCTGTGGCGTTTTAATTAGCCCTAAGATTGCACAGCGTTGGAGGCAAAGCTAAGAACCATGGAAGTCGCCTCTGCCTAGACGGAAAGGTGGAAGGGGGTTGGGGAAAAGCTGCAAATGAAGAGGCCAAGAACTAATTAGCTCTTGTTACTGGGTTAAGCCTGCTCTCTAGTGGTCACATCACACAGCAGTACAGCATGGGAAAAGCCTCTGGAAAACAGAATCTTAAATCCGTGGCTGGATTCCTCTCCACTAAATATGAGGGGGGAAATGCACTGTATAACCTGCTTACCCATGCCGCTGCTGCAGTTTCTAGTATTTCTTTCCCTGTAAACAGTCCTGTTTTCTTCCCCCCACTCCAGAAATGTGAATATTTTTATTGGTGTTTTATTTTGTTAGGAGAGATGATAGCAATGATTTGCAGCTACTTAATCAAACATGCCGTGCTCCAATCCCACAGACAAAGAAGAACACTCAATCTATACACCCCCTGTCCAGAACCAGCAACCAGAAATGGACACCAAGGCTCCATGGCATTGACCAGGGGTATTTGGACCTGAAGTTGGCTGCTTCAAGCCTCAAGTTCTCTGCATTTTTTAATCATTGCATATAAAGCATCTCATTTAGCCAAGTTTAAGCTGCACCCTTTGACAGTGAAGGCAGTCACATCATTTTGATATCCAGTACGAGCAGGGTAAAGAAACCAAGTATCCAGCATGATTTCTCCCACCCTTAATGTAAACAAGATAAATCAAATCAACGCTGAAATGTAACTCTTAGACCAGGGCTCTTTGCAGCAAGCAGCACTGCTGTTTCACAACCTCGCACCTGTTTCCCAAAGAGTACCTGCACATTGCACCAGTGGTAGGCAAGAGCAGAGCAGTTTTCCACAGAGAGCAATTGGTGATTTTATCAGCAGATGCTGCTGCATGGCAGTACCTGCTTCATTCCAAACCCAGGCACTCAAGCACAGCCAGTCTCAGTTTAGCATAGCTTGGTACGAACTGAATTACACAGCCAAACTTCTCCAACATCCCCCCAATTTTCATCCAGGCTGGAAAAGTGTAACTTATGTAAGAATCTATAGAAACTTGTTGAAAAGGCAAAAAAGAGAAAAGAAATGGCAAAAAAAAAAAGTAGCTGAAAAAGAACAGAAAATGAAACCAATTTCTTGTTTCCTTGCAGCTTGGGAATAGTTATTTTAAGTATTAGTCTGCACACTGCAACAGCAATGGATGTATTGAAAACAGCTGCTCATTTCAGACAAACAGTAAACTATACCCAGTTCTGATTTGCTTGAAATGATAAATTCTTTGAGACCCTATGAATAATATCAGCATCTGTAAATGCACCTATTTACTACAGGGACACTAGCATACATAGCTACTGGTGCTGCAAGGAGTAACCAGTCCCCATCATTTACAGAACAGATTCCAGGCTAACCCAGCCTGTGCACATTTTCGAGCTCAAAGTATGGATTTTAGTTGCATATATCCATTAATAAATGGCAAGATGTTCAGCTTCAGTCTGACAGGCAGAAGATTTGCACCATTACATGGAAAAGAGCAGAATAAATACTTAACCTGAGTCTAACCTCCCTGCTTGAAACATAGATACACTTAATTTAGCAAGTACAAATTAATTAGGATTATTAAAATAGCACTTAGCACCAGGAACAGGCAGACTGCTAGTATTTAAAAAACACATTAGCTGGTCACCATAATCCCCATGTCTAATAAAGCCTGTACCAGGTAATGTTATTTTCGCCTACACCAGGAATTACATGTTAAAAATTTACAAAAGAAGCCCCACATCTCTTTTTCCAGGTAGTGCTGGGGTCTAAACACCAGAAGATTTTGGTCCCATACATTAGTATAAAACATCCTCCATTTGGGGAAAAAAAAAAATACAGGGCAAATCAGAAAGGAGAAATATCACTTCATATATAGTTAGAAAAAACTGAGGCAGAAACATTCTTAATCAGAATTGATTTACAAGACAAATAAGTATTTTTGATGAGCAAATGCATCAGGGAAAGGTTTTCAGATCCATTTCTAATTCTTTATAACATTTCAAAACCCTTTATTACTACAGATTATGTCAAGCAGCACCACTTTTGCTTTGCTTCTCTCTTCCAGATTTCACAGATAATTTTCATCTGTATTTGTTTGGCTTTTCCTTGAAGATAAAAAGTAGCTATCCCCAGGCTTTAGTCATTTCGTTAAAAAAGAGGAAAACCCACACATAAGTCAATACAACTGTATTAGCTCCCACAGCAAGGTGAATTCCAGCAAGTCCAAAAAACTTATTCTCATGTCAACGAGTCTTTCATCTCAAAGCATTCTACAAGCCTGCCCTTATCTCAGAAAGTTTCCAAACCTGCACGTTGCAGGCAAAGGCATTCCTCCCCCACAGCCCTCAGAGAGCAGGATCTGGTGTTTTATTTGCTGCCTTGTTCCCACCCCAAATGCCACCACAGCTGCTGTACATCAGCACTCCTTTAAGACAATAATGTTCAAATACAGACTCCCACCAGCACCAGAGAGGCAGGTTTGGGGGGGTTTGGTGGGTGGATAAGGAGAAACACCCTGTTTCTTTCATATAATCCTGTGGGGTGTTAATAGCTTCAGTCCTGTGCTGTTTGCCAGCTATGGGATCAGAAGTGATGAGCCACAGTTGTCAGAATTTTTAATAGTGATAAATACACTACAGCCAGCTCTAGCTGCCACTCTGCCCTGTGCAAACACTTATCACTGAGCCATAACTCCTTCCTCCAGCCCAGAGCTCGGGTGCTGACAGAAAACCAAGGTTGCTCTGGCCCCACAAACCCAGAGCCACCATCAGGTTAAAGGAGGTGTCATTTACTGCAGGCAGCTTTCATTTCCAAAGGGTTTCCACTGTCGAGAGTTCTCCCCAAATCAATGTTATCAATCCCGCTCATAATTTCACAAACTTCAAAGGGTTAAGGCAGCAAGCACATTTATTGACTGGTGCTTCTTGGTAGGTTCAGTAAAGCATGACTGATTAGAGCCCCCAGTTCTAAAGAGCCCAGCTTTGTGAGGCCGGAATAAATGGGAGTCTGTCAATAACTCAGATCCAGGCATATTGACATAGTTTACAGCCTCAATAGGCAATTAACACTTTACAGTGGATATTACCCAGTGGCCTCCCCATGTTTTACTGCACATTTTCTGCCGTCAGCTGCAATACTGAAGGTTTGGAATAAAAATGATATTGGACAGACAGCACCTTTGTTCAGCTGCACAAAAATTTTTTTTAACATCTGGGAGAGATCACAGTTTCATTCCTCTTTATTCATTCTCTCACACCCCTTGTTTCACTTTCTCTGTCATTTACAGTTCCTAGCCTGCACTGGTGAACTTAAGAAACTCTCTTAACCAAGTAATTAAATCTGTTACATGCCAAAACTCCCTAGGGAAACCCCCAGAGAGTGACAACCCCAGCCTTTTCTCCTACCATGGGAGAGGCTGAGCAAGTCCACGAACAAACGCCTCTTTGGCGGACAAATTACGCTGACAAAGAACTGAAATCATCCAGGAGCATTTAAAGCAGAAATAGCTAAAAATGATTTCACAATCATCTCTTGTAGCCAGGTCCAAGACTGTATCCCACTTTGATCAAGACAGAACTGCAGTACAGCTCCTACCACACAGGAAAAAAAGAGGAAACAAATCCACAGGACCATGTATCCTTGCTTGGCTTCCACTCTGTCTAGCCCTGGTGAAACACTGGCTCAGCATTTTGACACCACTGTCACAGCCCTTTAGCTCTGTTCTCTTGCACAGCAGCACCACAGCACTGTTCAGGCTGGCAAAGAGCTCTGGGGGCACCAAGTCTCCTGCTGACCCAGCACTGCCAAGGCCACCGCTGACCCACATCCACCTTCTAAATCCCCTCAGAAATGGTGACTCCACCACAGCCCTGAGCAGCCTGCACCGATGCCTGGCTGCCCTTTCAGTGAAGGAATTTTTCCTAATAACCAATCCAAACGTTCCCTGGTGCAACTTGAAGCTGTTTCCTGGGATAAGAGCCTGACCCTCCCCAGCTGCACCCTCCTGCCAGGGAGTTGCAGAGAGCAAGAGGAGCATCTCTCCTTTCCTCCAGGCAAGCCCCCACAGCTGGTCCCCACCAGACTTGTGCTCCAGACCCTCCCCCAGCTCCACTGTCCACCTCTGGACATGCTCCAGCAGCCAATATCTTCCTTGTCAGTCCAAAGCCAAACTCAGCACTTGAGATATGGCCTCACCAGTGCCCAGCACAGAGGGACAGTCACTGCCCTGCCACACTGTTGCTGATACAAAGACCCAAAACACCACCAGGAATCCCAGCCCAAAACAGCACCAAGACTCAGCCCAGAAGAAGCTCACCCCAGGCTGGGCAGAGCAGCACAACCCAAGCAGCTACAACACCTTTGATGACCAGCCCTAAAGAACAGTTTATGAACTATAAAACTGCTACTTACCCTAGAACAAAATGCTTTAACGGGAAACCTCCACAATCCACGACAACCTCTACACAGCCAGGAGCGGGGCTGGGGAAGGAAATAGGCACGCTACAAATTGGATTCAGCTGCTGCTCATTCTCTCATTCTGCAGGGCAAGGGCAGAGCAGCCCCTCAGGAGCAGGATCCACACCTGACCCAGATGAGGTGATTAGCAGGAGGGACAAGAATGGGGTGGCTGGGTGGCTGTGAGTGGTTTGGAACAGCAACAGCTGTCACTCATTTGGCTGCTCGGCCACAGCCTTGGGATGAGGGGGTGATGCTGCCCAACCTGAACTCTTTGTTTAAACTCAAACCCAGCCCTGCTGTCTCATGTCCTGGCTGCTCTGTGCTGTCAGAGCATGACCTGCCTCCACCCAGAAGCTCAGCTCCACAGTGGGGTGGCAGAATTCTGCAAGGCTCACCCATAGGGTGAGGATGGATGAGTTTGTTCTTCAAGGCTACACAAAGTTACAAGCTCTGACTGATAGCGAAAATGCCTCATCCTTGATTTGTACAAAGGCTCAAGTGAAATTACATGAAGATGTAACACCAGCCACAGAATTCCCACAGGCACCATTTTCAGCAAGAAAAGGAAATAATTTTCTCTATCTATGTCTTGCAGAGGATTCTCTCTCTTGCCTTTTTCTTTTAAGGGAGGAAAACTCTGTAGATCACAGATTCCATGGCTGTGAGGGGTGATAGGGAATTGATCTTCATTTATCCTGTGTCCAGTAGCAAAAGACACTAGTGGAATTTTCCAAGAACTGGCAAGAAACAAGCCTAGTCTCCAGTGGCAAATTTTTTATTTACCTGAAAATTATAGAAGATTTATAAACTATTTTATAAGTCATGTATTTTGCTTTTCACTTTTCTGAGTAGTGAAATGCTACCTCGGTTATAACTTGTTTCAGATGGGATGAATTTGTCAAATAATTGGAATTGATATAGTGTATTTACATGAATCAGATGGACTGGCAGATGGATTTGCCATCAACAGCTTATTTTGCCTTCAGTAATTACTTTTAGAGTGGAGAATTTAGAATTATAACCTGTGCAATGAAAACCTCAGACAAGGATAATTAAAGACTTAAGTGGCCAGGTTTGAGAGAAGGAGCAATACAATTTTTCAAGGGTGCCATGGAGCCCTTAATTCCTTATCAAAGGTTTCCTACATGCTCAGCATCCATCAGTGACATTTAAACACAGCTTTGCCCAGCTAAGCTGGATGATCCGGGTCCTGAGCCAAAGCCAAGGCCAGCGCTAAGTTCCAGCCAGGCTGCACCAATGTCTCGTGTGTCCTAGCCACAAAACCCAGTTCCACATAAGAAAATAGATAAAAGTATTAGGAACGAGATACAGAGATGACAACTGGATGTCTGTAATTGCTGGATGTCCCCTTTGAATTTCTCTTGAGGGGCTGAAATAGAAATACTTTCATCCCTCCCCCTATCCCTCCATGTATATGGATTGGACTAGTTTAGAGACCCAGTCTAAGAAATACATATTAACATGGGATCCTCCATGCTGAGAGAAGTCAGTGGGACCTGTTTCCTCCAGAAAAAAATAAAAGTAAATTTTGAGTCACCTTTCCAAAGGAGGAAAAGATAAATAAGATTAAAAGATAAAGAGATGTAAGCATTCAAGTCCCAAAGATTAAACCAGCCATTTCTGTCAGCCATTTCTACAATTCAGCAGCAAAAGCACCCTTGGCAGACTGTTGGGAGAGATCTAGCTTAAGCTTGCTGCAGGAAACAAAGTACAACCTGTTCCAGAGCTGCTACTTGAAGAAAACCACCACTTCAAACCCTTTGTCTTTAATGACTTTCAAAAATGAAATGCATACACAGGAACAATGAGAGCCATATGCAAATCGCATTCTTTCTCCTGAGCAGGCACAATCCTGGAAGTTTTCTGGACTTGAAAGAGGCAAAGGGCTTGTCAGGGAATAAAACTGTCCAGCCTAAGCATGGGCAAGCAGCTCTGGCCTTAAAGAATCATGGTAGTTATTACATCTACTGAAAGGAAAAAGGAAAAAAAAAAAAAACTAAAAAACCCAAACACTAACAAAATGAATCCCCAAAAGCTGCTGTGGGTTTGCGCTGATGTTATTTCTCCTGTGGCCCGTGTTTGTGGGAGCAGGTGATGTCCCCCCCGTTTGGCAGAGGGGCCAGCCCAGTCTGGCAGCCGGAGCCGTGACCCTTGCGTGGTGCTCTGCCAGGCAAGGACATCTGGCTGCTCCTCTGATCTCAAGTCCTGCGGTTTCCTTTGTGATGTGGCAAAGCACATGGCCCCCAGTACATCTGTATAATTAATGTGAGGGGAAAATATGAGCAACAACAGAAAAAGAAAGAAAAAAAAAAGCCCTCAAAGAACAGAAGCTGTTCAGGGTCAGCAGAAGGTCTGATAAAATAAAGATGCAGTACAGAGTCACGGGATGTGTTTGCCTCCATGCATTGGGGTATTTAGGGGATGAGGAGAGCTCTGATTTCAGCCTGTGCCACTGAACAAGTTCTCCATTTCTTGAAACATCTGTTCCACCAGTTTCTCATATTCTGCAAGCCCTGCAGGGCAGGGACACTCCTGTATTTACAGATAAGGTCTCAACTGGATCCAACAGCAATATAGAAACAGGAATAAAAAAGTCATCTGCCTATTGCAGCCAGCAGGAGTTACCATAGTGCAGAGCTCTTTTAGCACTGTTTGTTGTGTTTTGCCATACTGGGGTTTTTTGGGACATTTTACTGAGATAAGTGGCAGACTGAGCTTGTGGGGACAGGTGTCCTGCAAAGGACAACAAAAGGTTCAGCAGCAGCAAGGGCCGTGGCTCTTGAAGGGCAGAGCTGGCCAGGTGAGCCCCTTGTCCTGTGAACCACCAAAAGCCAAACTGCAGTGACACTGAGCAAAGAGCAGCAGCCACGCTGCGTGAGGACCAGGGGCAGTGGTGGCACCAGGGGACAGGGACCCCAAAGCCAGCAGCTCGCTTCAGAGCCCCGCTCCACTCAGATCTTTGTAACGGCACTGTTTGAAAACAAAACACAAAAATAAAATGAGAAACAAAAATAAGCCTTCTCTTAAAGGAGAAAGGGAAATCCTGAAATTCAAAGGAAACCTCTCATGTGATTTACAATATTTATAAAAGCCTGCTATCAGGGAAGTGTTATATTAATTTCTTCCCCCTATACACACTGAAGGTCATAGGTAGGGGATGAATTTCCACATTTTATACTATAAACACTGCACTGTTCAAATCTCTCTCATGACACCCTCCCTTGTGGGGGTTTCATTTGTATTTGTTAAACTCTGAGTGTCATTTAGTTGCATTAATGGGTACTTAACATGCTACCGAGTGTTTTTTGGTAAGCCTTTACTTCAGAGTTCCCATTATGATGAATTCATTTTCCTCTGAAAGCAATAGCCCCACTTGTAATGTATTTTTCTGGTATTAACATGCCTCTGCAAGCATGTCCATAGGTGCTCAAGTGCAATTTATCATTAGTTAAATGAGAGTTAATGGACGCTAAAAGTGCCACTTATTTTCTGAGTGATCCATTAACACACACACACACAAAAAAGACAAAAGCTGGCCAGCAGACTCCTTTGGTAGCATAACTGAGAGATCTGCTCTGCACATGTCAAATTTGTTTTGATACCAGAGGTGGCCTTTAAAGCACTGAGTGGGTGAGCACCTCAGGTGTCTGAGTGCAAGCAGCTGATGTGAAAAAAGGGAGGAGAGACAGAGTTTGTACTGAACACACAGGAGAAAGGAGGCAAGAGCAGGAAATGATTGCCCGAATCCGGACAGACAGAGATGATGTGGGCGCTGTTAAGTGAGCAGTTCTGAATGCTGGGTAACTTCTGGCAAACACCAGAATTCATTGGTGACTGCTTAGAAAAAGATCTTAGATGAGTTAAACTGGTTTTTACTGTAAGTCCTACCATCACTGCTCAGCTGATGTGGTAATAATAATGCTAGGCCTATGTTTTACTGTCATCTTTCATAAATTATAAATATCGCAGTATTAAATCAAAATACTTCTAAAGTGGTCAATAAAACAGTAATTTCAGTTAGGTGAGGAGGAAGAAAGAATTTTTGTTTTTTTCCTAATGTTCAAACTGTAGTGAAAGAAAAGAATGTGAATTATTTTATTAAGAAATAAATCACTGAAACAAACTTGATCATGGGGCACAAGCTTCCTCACTTTATATCCCATAACTTTTCCTCAGAAGGTGAGACACAAGAAACCCAAACACCTGAGTTCTGCAGCAAACAGCTCCAGGTGCTGCAGCACCTCCTGCAGTGACTCAGTTCAACCTGAGGATTGTCCCAGTGAGGATCAGATGCCAAAAACTCACGGGAAACACTGCCAAGCCTCTTATCAAAATCACGACACTTTTTTTATTTCTCCTTAAATTAGATGCCACCATTTCCCACCCATAACCCCCCAAACTGCAGTTCATCTTGTTGAATACTCCAAAATTCAAGAAGTTAGCAATACATCCTCCAAGTTCTCGGCTTACAAAGGTCAGCACTCAGTCACAGAAATGCAGCACTAGGACAGGTTAAAGTAAAACCAGAGCCTATTTTATTGAATCTTCCTTAAGAGCAGAGATGCTTTGACATTGTTATTTGGCAGTATTGTTCCATTTGGATGTGAAAGACAAGCATAGGTGCAGACTAACATTATTTCCAAGAAGGGGGTAAGACCCCATAACTTACCTAGATGTATATAACATACGTTATATATTTTTATTTATTTATTTATTTATCTAACATTTATATATATTTTTACATGTAAGGGAAAGAGGATCACCAAGGGCTACCACATCCAGCCAGGAGGAGCAGAGAGAAGAGGGGATGTGGGTGTCATCAGGTCACAGGGAGCAGATGGAAGGGAGATGCAAAGACAGCAGAGATCTGTGTGTAACAGAGCAAGGCAGAGCAACGTGGGCCACACATTTTGCTGCCTGTTTAATCCTTCCCACAGTTGGGGCCAGGCTCCCAAATTCCTTACTCCAGCTCTGTTCCTCTCTCGGATGAAGGTAAATGTACAGCTCAACAGAGCATGCTAAAACAACTTCATAAACGACCTGCAGAGCAAATGACTGAAAACATTTTACTTTTAAAATTCTACTTTAATCAGTTTAAGGCAATTAGTTCAAGGAGATGATGATAAAGCAGTGGAGGTTGCTACAAGTGACAGCAATGAAACTCCTGACACAGATATCGTACAGATTGCAGGAATAAACACTTCCCATGTTTCAGAAATCACATTGTCATCGATGTTTGCAGGCCCTGAAATTAGCTGAGGTAATCAGGAGTTGTTGGCAGCAGGCAGTTTCTTGGATTGCTTTTGTTTTTCACTGCAAGAATCTCCATTTGTAGCTTAAACCCCCGCACACCTGTAACAGCTTTGAGTTTCCCTCTGTCTGTGCCCAAGGAACATCCTCCCAAACCTGATACAAAAATCCAGGTCTCTGGGTCTTCTGCAGCCTTCCCCACCTCAGAAGCACAGCCCAGGGTTTGTGAGCTCTGCCCAGGCTGGCTTTGTCCAAGGCAGAAGAGGTCCTCCCTTTTTGTGTTCCTGTCATAAATACTCAGTTTTTAAAACAATAAGAAAACACTTAAATTGTCAAGGGTTTCCCCCAAAAAGTGTCTTGCTGCCTTCCATTTTCTCAGCTCTCTGTTGTGGCATGTGGAGATCAGAAATTAGATTTGTCACCAGTCCCTGCAGAGGGCTCACTGACAGCTCTGAAAATCCTGGTTAGTTATGAAATGTCAGAACAAGCCAACACTTCTGCAAAGATCCCAGAGCCATTCACTCTTTGGGGTCACCTCATCTATTCCCTGCAGTCATGGGAGCACCAAGCTTCCCGTTATCCCTTTCTCCCAAAAAGTAGCATTTGGAGGAATTTCCCCTGCACTGCTCAGTGCTGTGTAATTTTTCAAAAGGAATAGATCTGTTTCCAGCATTTTGCTCCCATGCAGACACAGCAGGGGACCCACACTCCAGGAGAGCCTCTCCATGCAGGACAGGAGGATGGGACAGGGACCCTGATGAGGGCAGGCTGCCTCTCCGTGTGTCTCCACAGCCCTGGAGAGCTGCTCAAAGCCAGCACATGACTTCTGCAGAAGGCAGCACAGGATGAAGCTCCTCTGCTTCGTTGTGAAGGTCAGAGGTGTCCTGATGGACAGGAATGTTCCTCCCTCCCTGGCCCTGCACCTGGTTGTCTCCATTTGCCAATTATCAAATGAAGCAAAGCAATAAATCATCACCTCGGAGGCAAGTCTCCTGCAACCACAGCATCCCAATTCTATGGCACATTCCAGAATGAAATCACTGTGTGCTCACACAAGGGCACGGTTTTGTTCTCTTTCCTTCTGTTTCTCACCGCTTTTGTTGTTTCTCTTTTTCTCCAGAACCCGCAGATGACATCTCTGAGGCAGTTTCGAGGTTGGTTTATCCTTTTTGCTTGTTTGGCTTTTTCTTTTTTTCTTTTTTTCTTTTTTTCTTTTTTTGTTCTTTGCACTCCTTAAATCCCCTGAGGAAGAAGAGGAAGCACCTAACCAGGATTTTTCGATTAACTCCCACACACCAATCCCAAACCTCTCTTCTTCTTCCACCAAAGTGAACAACAGAAAAGACAGTTCAGCAAGGCGGATAAGTCAGTGGTTAAACCCTAGGAGAGATGGAGCCCCAGCACCAGGGCTGTTAATTTGCATGATAAAACTATTGAAACTAGTTTAATCTGCAAGATTCTGCCCACAGACCTCACTTTGGTTCCCTGCCCCTGGCTGTATTCAGTGATGTTAGGTACAGGGAGAAAGCTCTTCAATTGGAAAAAATGGACAGAATCACCTGGAACAGGGTTTAGAGGTTTCAGTCCAAGGTTTTTCTACCATATTTGTAGAGAGAAAACCCTTGGAGTAAAAGTTCTAAACCTTAACACTTATCTGAGCTCAGATTCTGAATAGCCAGTATAAAGTTTTTTTTTATTATAATTTTGCATTTCAGAAGAGAGAATACAAAAAACATTTTTGGCTAGTCAGTAGAAGAGGTGGAGAAAGTCAGTATGAATATGCAAATATACACAGATCATGGCAGACACAGTCTACAAATGAAAGATCAAACTCATGTTTCTCAGCTTGGATTTGCCTTTGCATTTTGACCCTATTGAGGTACAGTGAATTGCTCTCAACCTTGCCTTAGCAGCTAAGAAAGGTGAAAAAACTTTTTCTGTGGAAATGAACAGAGAAAAAAAGTTCAACGAATACTAAGAATCACTTTGTCTTAATGTTACTGCAAAGGAAAAGAGAAAAGCACAGGTTGTGGATATTGGGATCAGAGCCACTGAGTGAACTTGCAGCTGCAAATATGACAGAAATTGGAACATGCAAGGGAACAGAGTTCATCAGGTAATTTATAACAGCACAGGCAGAGCAAGGGTGAGTCCTTACAAAGAGAGGGTAATACAACAGAAATCTTACTGCCAAGGGCCATAATTACATCCAAGCAGTTTAATCGTGCACCAAGCCTTAATTTAGCCTCCAGGTTTGGGGTTTTGTCTCTGCCCACAGGCTTTGTGTGCACTGTTGGCACATGTGGAGATGCCTCATGTCCTTCTTTTAAAGGTAACAGAAAAATATAGTGGAGCCTCCAGTTCTGTTTCTTTTCTCTCTTTTTGATGGGCAAAGGAGACCTGACTTTAAATTTATCCCTTTTGTCTTCCTTTCCATATGGTTTGTTTGTGGTTCAATTATTATGATATTCTCCCTATGGATAGTGATGCTTGGGGAATCTGGTAATAGTTAACAAAAATATAAAAATAAAACTATCCTGTCTGCCAAGCAGAAAATCATTAAGGAACCTGGAACACAGAGGGCAATAAAGTTATTGAAGGAAGAGTATTCATTAAGCAAGATAAAGCAGGGCGGGGCGTGCAGTGTCCCTGTCCCTGTGCCCTACACAACACCAGGTATCCAAGGGCTGAGCTGCACTTCCGAGGCTGTGAGGCTGCAAGCCAGGAGCCAGAGAACAGAGAGCTAATGAGAGGAAAGCCCAAACTACAACCTCTCACTTCTCTTCTAAATCAGCCCTTGTTTGAATTAAAGTCCAGCAGCTGGCTGAACAAATAATGCCCAACACCATTCTTAGGCTAAACTTGCTCCCCAATGTTATTCTAGCATTGTATTCTGCGGTATGAATTCTAGATTGGCTGAAGAATGCCCTCAGCAGAATTTATTGCTTTGGGTTAGGGATCTGTTAGCTCTGCCTGGCTGATACAGCATTGCCTCTACTTCTGAACAGGTACCTGTACAAAACTGAACAACAAAACAGAAACAAACCCCTCAACTACAACCTCTCTGTTCACAAGTTCAGTTTCTTCAAGCATGCACAAGGAAATCCTCATGTCTTCAGGCATCTGCAGTAACAAAAACTAGCCAGAAACTCCAGGAAACGTTTACCCTGTAACATGACAGCTCTAATTCTGGGGAATGCCAGGCCCCACCCAAGAAGTTGCTGCATTTCATTGCTAATTGAAAAGATCTCAGGTCCATAGCAGAGACCTTCAGAAACATCTGGTTGTATCCAAAACTTTCTCTTAAGTGACAACTATTATCACTGCAGTTTAGTTTTCCTGTGTTGCCACAGCACAGGAAGTTGTTTATTATTCCCACTTCACAGAGACAAAGAAAATTATCTCATTCAAAGTCACACAGAAAGCACATGGCAGGAATGGGAGGAGGAGCCAAGTCTCCCAGCCCTTGTCATACCCTAATTCCTGAACTCCTTCATCATGACCTAAGAAATTCGGGGATTTTTTTCCTTTGTTTCTTTTTCTTCCTGTCCTCGGAATCCATTTACATTTTATTTTAAACCTTTTCCGCTCAGACCTTAAGGCTAGAAACATGATTTGAGCCACAAGCACACATGACTCCAGGACTTGCCACTCTCTGATTATTTCTCTCAATTCTTGCCAGCTGGTTGCAATGCCACATTTGTATTCCATACTCTAAAATGCTTACAAAACAGGTAATATGCACATTACCAAAACCCTAGATTAAACTAAAGGTATTTAAACATTTGAGTAGTCCCACCAGGGCCAATTGAAAGTTGCAGCACATGTGATGTCAGTGTTTAATTATAGCCCACAATAACATCCTCTGGGTTTGCTGGTTTCAAACGCTTTCCCAGGAGCTGCTGGGAACACGTGAGCAGATGATGAGGATTTTCCTGACAATTAACTACGTGTTATCAAGGTTTCTTTTAGCTAAGCCCAAGAAGGGTAGGTGGACACGGATCCCAATGGATATCTGCTACTGAAGGGGTCAGGGCAGCTTCCCAAACCCTCCCATCCAGCAGCCCCTGTCAGGGGGCAACACAGCCACAACCACATCCAGCCTGGCATGGAGCTGTGACGCTGGAGCAGTGCCAGCAGCCCCATCCTGGCAAAATGGCAATGGCACTGGGGTGTGGAGCTGGGCACTCTGACAAAACCCAGGTGCAGCGGTTTGCATTCATATCTGCAGCCTGCTTTGGGAAAGCCAGGGAGGAGCCCGGGGTGCTGAGGCTGGAGTTGGGACAACACTCATCCCCACAGGGTTTAGCTGGGTTAACTCTTGGGCTCAATGCGCTCTGAGGTCTTTTAATGAGCCCGAGATGCTCCACACAGGTGAGGGGGTGCCAGTGCAGCCCCAGCCCCGTGTCACACTCATGCTCAGGGGGGGAGGTTGGGGAGGAAAGCTCCGTGCAGGACAGCAGCTCCAAAGGCACAGCTCCTCCTGCCCTGCCCTGTTCAGGGCCCTTTGCCCATCGAAGGGAGCCCATGGCATCGGCATTTCCTGCCACATGCAGCTGCTGCCCAGTGGCAGCGCTTCCCCTCAGCAGGACCTGAGCTTCCTGCAGCCCTCCTCCTCATCCTACCAACCCTAACAGAAACCATTTGTATCAATCCTTTTCTGCTGCTTTTCCCTCGTCCCGTGTTTCTAAAGCTTTTCCTGCCTCCCAGCTGCCCTGCAGGTCACACTCTCCCAAACACATCTCCCAAACTTTACAAGGTGTTTTCTTCTTGTACAGCTTTCCACCCTGGAGTTTCTGTGGGAACAAGAAGTATTTTGAATTCCCTGAATTCCTGACCGTGCTGCCTTGGATCAGGCTTCAGAGTGTCTCACCTGAGTCAGAAAACATCCTCTTTTCACACAAAAATCAAGCATTTCACATTTAAATGACCACTGTCACAATTTCTATATCTTACTACATGACAGAAAGATGGAAATACGAGGAGAGTGTCTGAGTATATAAATAAAGCAGGATTTTATCATAATTTATTTATAAAAACTATTTCTAATCTAATTCTTTGGATATTATCGAGGGGCAAGAGAGACGAGACAAAAAAAATGGTTCTTAATCAGGAATTGCCACATGGAGTGGTTTTGATTAATATGCAAAACATAGATTATAAATAGATTTATAAATAAATGATCAACTACGGCTGCTGCTTTATTTATCTATGGACTTGCAGAAAATTTGAAGGCTGAATTCTGATTAAATGAGAATCACCACTAATGGTGGACTGGCTGGCTCAAAGGGACCGGTGAAAGAAAGTGAGAATATATTTGCATAGCACCTTTGCTTCAGAAGAACTCCCAAGTGCTTTGCAGAATTAATATTATATTTTAGGGGTCACTTCATCCATTACTGAAATGCAGCCTCTGAGGAGGAGGGAAGATAACTTTCTGCATCTATTCACCTTTCCTTGACGATCTCTAAGCACTTTGCACACTAATTAAGCTTCCTATTGTATTTATGCAATCCATTCTTTCTGCCAGTTACTAAACCAGTGAAACCTAAAGTACCAGAAATAAAACCAAGGAAAATTCATCAACCTGATATAACTTCATTTCACTTCCTGATCATCAGGCTGAGGTCAGCTTGTACCTCAAAAAAGATGAACTCAGCAGAACAGCAGTGCAGATCTCAGATCACGATGTAAAAAACAAAGGAGTTAGACCCATTGTGTCCAGTGTCACACCACACACTTCTCCCCTAAGAGCACTGCAGCATCCCATCATTACCAAAACCTCAGCCCTGAGGTTTGCAGCTCTGCTCCTCTTTTCACTGCTCTGTCCTGCTGTGGATCACACACATCTCCGGGAGACTGGACTTCAACACGACACTTTAGGCAAAATCTAAAGACGGGAGAGTTTGCAGATGCGACACTTAGCCTGTGCCCATCTGTACCAAACCCATTCACCTGGGTCAGACCCCCCCAAATCCATCCAACAGCAGGGCACAGGGGAGAAATACATCCCCTGAAAGTGCTGGCGAGTGCCTTCAGCCTCTTCCACTTACCTTGCCTTTTAAAAATAACAAAGGCAAAGCATTTCTTTTCATATGGCGGTGCTGTCCTGCCAAGACGGTTTTCACAGCTGAACACTTCCCAAGGTGCCAGTTCTGCAATTCAGGGCCTGGATGTGATCCCCTGAGCATGATGGATGGCTTTAAAATAAAGGCACCGCGAGAAGTACCAGCTGTCCAGGTGCACATTGGATCAGCTTGGCTGAACCACCCCTCCTCCTCCTCCTTTGCCTCCCTCTGAGGAAGGAGTAGGAGCTCATCCTATACAGGAGGAAGTCTCTGATGTCAGGAGAGAGAGAAGAACCCAGCAGAAAGGAGCAGAGACGTGGCCACATGTAAGTCACATCTCAATCCAAATGTGAGTCTGCTTTTGCTACATCTGAAACAACCTGATGTTATATGGCAAATTTGTGTGCCTCCTTTTAAATTCTCTCTATTTGACCACCTAATTTCTGATTTCTTCACCCCAATAGACACTAGCTAAGAGGCAGAAAAAAAGGCAGAAAAAACTTTTTTTCTTCAAATAAACCAAGCTCGGGCTCCAATGACACCCCATTCGCTACACACATTTCTTCCCTGTGTTCATTCCAGGTTTCCAGATATCCCTGGAAATGGAGTTCTAAACCACCCTGTTAATTAGCAGTTTCTGTTTGGAGTTCAGACTATGAAGATCATCTTTAAACACCCTTTGCCACCATCTTGCAGGCCCATCTTGCACAATGGGCACCTTGTAGCCCTTGCTATTTGACGACACCTGGGCTGAAATTCACTGAAATTCATCCACACCACAAAGAAGGTCACCAGTGTGACTCCTTGTACAGTGTACAGATGCAGCCTTAGCATCCTGGAAAGGAGAAGATTGGTTTCTACACAGGTTTTCTTCCCAGTGGGCTTTAGGAGACAGCACAGATCATGTCCCAGGCATTCTGGGGCAGCTGATTCTGTCAGTGCCAGATCAAACTCCATTTAGTAAAAACCATACACCAATACAGCCCTGCTTCCTCTCTCCTCCCAGCAGATTAGCAGTGTGGACAGTCTACTGACTAAACAGGGCAGATTTTACCACAGCAATAACAGTGTGTCCGGAGAGAACATTACCCCTCACTGCCCAATTAGAAAAACATTGAATGCACGGAAATGCCTTTTGAATAAACACTTGGTAACCCTCAATAAAACTGTAAGAGAGAGTTACTGCAGATTTACTACCCAGGAAAGAAAAGCTCTTCAAGGCACAGCCAAGAGCTTATTGCTTCTTATTTAATGCTGATAAATGCAAGAGCTCCACAACCCCCCAGCAACCTGGGTTAAAGCAGGAAAATAAAATAGGTGCCCACAGAGGGATGGGGGAGAACCACAAGTTGGCCACAGTGGTTCTGAGTTGCAGTGCTTGCTCCGGGTTCTGTGGGGTTTGCCGAGGGCTGTGTCACCCTTGGGCGAGGCAGCGGCACAAAGGTCCCTGCTCTGCCGTGGGGACAGGAACTGCCCCGGCCCTGCAGCTGCAGGGGTCACCTGGGCTGGGATTGCTGCCCTTTGGCTTCAGAACCTCCCCTGTTCTTCCACGGGGAGCACAGCTGGGAGCACATCTGCGTGGTGAGAACGCCCCTCTTCCTGCTGCCTCTCGGAGGAGAGGAGCACCCTGAAGTGCGCCAGGTGTCAGCCCGGCCACCTGTGCTGTGAGGATGCTTAAACTGCCTTTGGCTTTTCTGAAAACGCCTGATTGGCAGGGAGGAAGGAACGGGTTGGCTCTGTTTACACAAATCCAGGTCTCCCAGCCCAGCTGCCCAGGCACCTCGGGCAGCAGCCCTTCCTGCAGGAGCGCAGTGGGGATGTTCGCAGCCCCAGGGAGGGTCCCACAAAGGAACATTGACATAAAGGTCCTGCCCTTGCTGATGAGCACTGAGGCGTTGCTTTCTGTATTCACAGTTCTTGGTGATGGGGAAGCATTTACAGGGTAATTTTGTTTTCTTCCTTAAGAAATCTAGAGGGGAAACAGCCCTGTGCTTCAAAAAATAAACACCCAACAAAAATCCTCAGTAATTCCCTTATCATCTGAAGAGGTTTCCTTCCCAGCAGCCCTGTAACCAGTGCCTTGCATCCTCGGGAACAGCCAGGGTGCTGGAGCTCACAAGCCCTGCGAGCAGAGCAGCCCTGCCACCGTGCATGGCAGCAAACCAGTTCTGATGTTTCCACATCTCTTCCAGAAAGGATGAGTGAGCAGCCCCAGCAAGGGCAGTCTCCAAGGCCCAGGCACTCAGTTTCACCACCCTCTCCAGCCGACACAGCTCTTCCCATGGCACAGCCAGCACTGGCTGGTGTTTGCTCTATTTTAGCAGCTGCTGCTTTATTGAGGGAGCCGGGAAACTGCACTTTGGAGACCTTTCCTGCTCTCACTATTCACGAACAGCGAGCAGTCTTCGGGGTAATGGAGGAGGGCAATCAAAGGAAATTTCCCTCCAGGCTCCTGCTCTTACTTGCTATCCAAAAAATAATATTAAATGTGGTCTACCATTGTAGTAATTAAAGAGATAATGTGCTATTTTATGGATTACTGGATCCCTCACACAAGTGGAGTTACGTTCCTGCTGCTGTTCCAAAGGTTTTCTGGATGCAAAAACGTGAAAGTATCTCTGAAAGACAAAGAGGTTAAGCTATTTGAAATATCACTACACTGTTCCCCTAGAAAAAAAGGTGTATCAGCACTCAAATGAGGGTGTATCAACACCTTCAAATCTTCTGTAATTTATGTCTTAATCACTGTGTGTGTCAGAGATGGAGCACTGAGGGTTTTCCAAGTGGGGAAACTGAGGAAAGCCTGAGGGGAAGGAAAAAGGGGTTTGTCAGAATACCACAGCAGATTGGTGACATCTGGGACAGAGCATCTTCCCTCAACGAAGCTGGATCCAGATTCAGAAGCTCACGCCCAGGAAATTGCTGAATGTTGGTCTGTAAAGAAGAGAAAAGAATCATTTAAGGAATGAAAAGTAACACTCACTTGCTAATGAGTCTGCTGATGCTGGATTGTCCAGCTTTCCTGGTGATTTTTCTCTCCTCCTGAAACAATGGAACAAGCCTTGCTTATCTCTAACATAAACACTAGATGTTTGCTGGTCAGCGCTGGAGTTATTAAATCTCCACCCCCTTGCAATGCACATTTTGGAAAACACTCCCAAGACACTAGTCCAAGTTTGTGTAAAACTGAGAATACATCCGTGGAGCCACTGGCACATTCCAAGCAGGCTGCTGCAGTTGCTCACACTAATTCAGGAAGAAAGGAGGATATAAATTAGGTACCCAGCTGGCGTGGAATCAGTCTGTGCATGTTATTACAACAGGAACATCCTTGCACTCCATCTCCTGAATCAGTAAATAAACCCCACTCTCTCTCTGATATCAGATATATTGTCTTGGATCGCAAAAAGTAACTATGGAGACACAAAACTGAAAGAAAAACAAAGGCTTTTCATTCACAAAAAAGCCTTCTGATACTGACATTTAAATTGGAATTTGTTAACAAGAAAGTATAAAAGCTCTAAAAGACATATCTCCCTTTTTTTCATAAGCAAAACATCCAAACTTAAAATTCTCCCTGTGCAGTGCCTTCAATTAATAAAGTATCTGCCACCAATTATAAATCCTTTTTATGAATGCTGAAAGTGGTTTGTATCTTTTCTCTCACTTCATCAGATGCCATGAATTGAAGGCTGTAACAGCATCCAGGCTATTGCTTTTTTTTTTCCCCCACACAGAATCATATCCAAATTTTTCAATGTTTTTTTAATGCTCCATTTCTCTTAATGGCAAATGAGGTTTCAAAATGTAGAGGAAGTTTTGAAAAGATGAAGCAACAAATTGGAAAATAAAAAGAGGGAGAAAAATGAAGTACTATCTGCACCATTTTATATAAGTAGTAGGGGAAAATATTGGGCACATGAAGAGAGAAAGCTTTTGAGTGCTTACAGCAGTGATTTCTACTATTTTATAGAATTCTCCCTAGAAGAGCGAGGGAAAATTATTAACGGACATCCAGCACAATTCTGACTTATAACAACACAAACATTTGTATTGCAGCTTAAAAAGAATTCTCATTTAAAATGTTGTAAATCCAAAATTTGTTAGGATCTGTCCTTTTCAATTATTTCTGCAGCGAAGTTTGTTTCAATTTGACTGAAGCAGCAGAAGTTGCAGCAGGCACTGCAACACTCTGTCATTTTGCCATTTCTTTAGAGACCTTTCTTGCTTTCTTGCCTATCAGACTTTCACAAATGATGCCAGATCCCCACCTTGCTCACTCATTTCTTTATCTGTGCTACACAAGTTGCAATTTACATACTGCAATTTTTATTTCTCTTAACTTACATCTTCAGTGATAAAGATTTATCTTTTAAAAAATTTAGCCAAAAGCGAGCAAGCGCAAACCCTACACTCAGGGCAATATCATTGTCTTCAAGGAAACAACAACCACTGGTGTGGATTTTCTCCTTTTCCCCTGAAAATTTGCATTAGATTTGCTGATGTGTGATGGCCTCAGTCGTGCATCCTGCACACCTTCTCTGAGGAGCTGTTCACACACAGACCATCACCTCACAGAAAATAAAAGGCAACACAAAAACAACATGAAAATCTTCCTCTTACCAGTAGGATCTTCCTGTGAACTTTGGCTCTGTTGATTTAACATCCAAATTCATTGCCCTAAATCTGGATTTGTATAGAAATACTGATGTGTCTGGGAAGACCAAACCAAGCTCTGGATTTTATAACACAAATATTTCTTTTTTTGATCCTTTTTCATCGCTTTTATTACCGTGATCACAAGGCTAAAGCAGCTTATTCACCAAACAAATATAAGCACACTCCAAAGCATATCAGGGGAAAGTTAAATTTGGGTAACGCAGCCTCCAGATCTCGGGATGAAGTTACCAGAGTGGAGAACAACCCCAGAAAGTGCCAAAATGCTTCTGAGAAAGCAGATTAACATGCAACATCTCTTTTATGAGTGCGTCTCTAGTTCTGTGCTTACTGAGCTCTGATGTTTATACAATGTCTTGGACAGTGGTCAGGAAGTCCTCTCTCTGCAGGGTGGACAATTCCAACTGCCCAGAGAGACAGGACAAGGGAAAAAAAGCAATAATCACTCCCTGTTCTGAGAGGGAGAGCTCCAGCCTCATGTGCAATGTCATTCAGGAAGCCTGGAGCAAAACTGGGACTGGGCTTTAAATTTTACATTTACAGTGCAAGTGTTAATTGCAAAACTCTATTTTAGGGTCATGCACAGATTGAATTTGATGAGCCAAATTCTGACAGTTTGCTCTGTGTGACTTCCACTCCTGCTCTGAATTTCTGGGTGCTATGACACTCAAGGTAAAACAGTACAGTGTAGTAAGGTCCCACCACACAAAAAGAAAATTTAACCCCCTTCTTCTAAGACTAGGGAAAAAATTGCATTTTAGGGCTCATTTTGAGCTGACACGCTGCACTGAGGTGGCTTTTTCCCTCTGCAGCTTGTGTGCAGCAGTTCAGCTCTCTGTTTTCCCTACCAGCTGCTCTACACACACCACCCCTGTCAGCAGGAAGGTGCAGAGGAATGAATGAAGACTGATGATTAACGAAGAAAGAGGGTGAATATTAATCATGGAGTCAACATTTGATGGGAACACTGATGGAATAGTGGTCCCACTGGAAGTTGTTAGGAGTTGATTTTTATGCCCCAGGGCGGTAGTTTTAAACCAGGACTCATGATGGAAGAGAGGTTGCTTGTAATGTATTAAACAGGCCATTGTGGAAAACGTGCCTTCAGCCTCCTCTGCCCTGACTCCTGCTCTGTTGAAGTCTGTTGTGCACCTCCATTCCCCCAAACACCCAAACTGTAAAGATCCAACCTTCAAACAGCAGCAAAGCAGAAACAAGACTTCTCCCTTTTCTCTTGATGGGCTGCAGTTATGTTAAATCAAGAAATGCTGATACTGCTGGTGCTGATCAACTTTTCTGTTGTTCATCACCCTTACAATGAGACCAGGAGAAAGAGGAGGACCTGGAACAACTTCCCTGGCTGGGAAATTCAGGTTTGAACTATGGTTATTTGCAACCTGCTCCAAACCTCTTTGAGACAAAAGGAGTCACAGCTACATCATGAAGAGGGGTAGTCTCCTAACCTAGGCTGGAATTTCCTGTATCTCAGATTAACAACTGCACTTTCAATGAATGCCACAAAATGGACTTCAACATATATCCAAAAAGTTTTGTTGGTGTTGTTCCAAAGGGGTTTTATCTGGGAGAGAAGGGGATATGAAAAAGAAAGGAAGGCTGTACTCAGAGCTGGTAATCAATTGCTATTAACTCTGTTGAGGCCAACAGGATTACCAAGTATCTCAGGGACAGCTCTTTGTGCTTCCTGTGGTGCTCCCTCCTCTAAGCTCTACCAGTACTCCAAAGGATGCAGAATCACATCGCACAACGCCTTTCCTGAACTTTGCTCCACAAATTAATCCGTACCATAGCTCCTGTCAGGAAAATATCACACACCCAGCAGCTTTGTGTATAGACAAGGTTATTTTTTTTCTCTAAATAAAAGTCTAACTTTAAAAGTACAGACAACTTTCATACTTGCAGCAAAAGGTTAGGCAGAGAATGGGTTGGTTATGCATGTTATACATGCATTTTTTAATAGATTTAGGCTGAGGTCTTTAATTTCTCAGCAATAATTACTTTCCCAAAAAGGAAATCTCTCTGCTCATGGGATGCAGCTCGGCTACCCCTCCACTCACCTGTCCCAAAATACAAAGGAATAAACCAGTTACTCCCTTGTTTTCAGCTACAGGTGAAAATGCAGCTGGTCACAGTGCAACGAGTCACAAATCCTGAGGGCACAAAACAGAAATTCTCCCAAGCGCACTGAGGCCAGAAGCAGCTGAACAGCAGAAGGTTTTTAATCCTCAGTGCTGCATTTTATCCGGAACATTGGGCCTTCAACAACCCAGAAACCTTCAGGTGCATTTTCATAGTTAGTTAGCGCTGTTCCAGGGTCCAGGATTTGCAGATGTGCAGATTATTTGCCTGGGAACAAACGCCTGGCCTCTGCTCCTGTTTTTGCCTTGCAGTTCACAAGGTATCCCTGACAGATACCCAGGACTGCTGCTTTCCTTCACAGCAGCTGCTTGTAGCAGCAGCCACGGAGGGGATGGCTCAGGCAGCTCTGTCCTGACATCCTTATAAAAGTAGGTGCTGCGATGCTCTGCAGCTCCCCTGCCCTCTTAATGCATCTGTCATTTCAGGTGTCAGAGCAGAGACAAGGTCAAGCTTGGAGAGAAATCAGCCTGCTCCATCCTTGACCCATCATTCATCACTGCATTTGTCCACAGCCAAACAGCCCAGCTGGTTAACAGGGAAAATACCTTAGCTGAGCTCTAAAAGGGTCCTGTTCCTGCTGCGGAGAAGTTTATTAATAATACTCTCCAGAAAGCAGCAGGAGTTTTGACAGACAGCATTGCAGGGACATTTTCCAATAAAGAAGTTGAATTCCCGCACTGTGCACCCAATCCCCAGGCTGGGGGAGACAAGAGGTTAATTTCTCAGCCAGCAAAGGGTGACTGTAAGTTATTAGAAATTCACAGTGGTGGGAAGGTTCGTATGAGCCTTGCCTTCACCTTTCCCCATGGATAAAGCACAAGGCATCCTGGCTGTGTTAGCACTGCCATGCCATGCAGGTGTCCCTCATATCACCAGGCAGTAATTAGCACTGATTTCACAGCATTAGGCAGGGTTATTAAAATACACATCCAAATTTATGCTCATTCATATAAATTCCAACTGCCTTTACAGGAAAGATTCCTAGTTCCTTAGGGAAAACTTCAAATGTGAAGTTTTGTCCCTAAGGCAAAAAACTATGTGCCTTAACCACTCTTATGAATTGCTGGCATTGTGTGAGGGTTTGGAATTTTGGAAGGGTGACACGGGAAGCAGGAGTATAGGATTTCTTCTCTAAATGCAGGATAGTGAAAAGTTAGGAAAAGTTGACCACCGAGGTTCATTGGTGAGGTGGTTACAGCTACTTTGTGATGGTTTCAGTGTGCTCACAGCCTTAATAGACCTTATCACAGTAATAAATGCAGGATGTGGGACACACACGGATTTGGTACAGACCCAGGCTGACCTCTAAGTTTGACTCCTTTCTGCTGAGACAGCTACACCTCCAACATTTTTAAAAATTCTGATTTTTATACACACAGACGTCAGTTAACAGTTCACGGACTCAGACACACAGACAAGTTCCCACAGTCTAAAAAGTTCCCAGCTCCCACCTAAGCCATGGTAAACGCCCATGTAGGATTAGCATGGCAGTGTAAGAAGTTTCCACTCAGTGCAGCTTTCCATCACTGCAAGCTGGATGAAGCTGTGGAGCTGGCAGAGTTCTGCAGACAAGACCCATGAAGCACTCAGCAGTGGTTGTGTTTGTGCCCTGGGTCAGGAGCAGGCTGTGATCATCAGGAGTGATGGGCCAAGCAGGGGGAAGGCAAACACTGGGACTACACACAGACTGTTCTCTCTGACCCTCTTCCTGGGCACAACAAGGACCTGACAAGATTTAAATGAATTTTTTGGTCCTTCTGCAACTGGTGA